>NC_081415.1:386347343-386691093 GCF_030272615.1 Cryptomeria japonica | reverse complement strand
TTCTCAATTGAATTTGTGTTTGAGGGAACCAAGCTAGGGTTAAGCTTGAGTTAGAAAATTACCTTTCGGGACGGGTGCCAAATGTGGATGTTTTTAGGGAGAATAGTTGCTTTTTCCAACTATTATTTTGCTGTGCATGGCATTATACTTGGCCGAGTTATTATTTGAATTATCCGTAGAAAATGATGGAAATTCCTTATTTATGCTCTCTACCACATCTTAGTATGATAGCGAATGCTTGTTTCTTAGAATGAAGTAGAAAAATGAAAATGCATATATTATCTAGGCATGCACCAGATTCCCTCTTGCTTTCAAATTCTTTGGTTAAACCAATTCGTGTAGGGTCGGGTATTCTTGATTGACCAAGAATTCCAAGGAAGCATAAGCTTCAAGTTTGGGCGGAAAAAGCACCTGATTCTTGTTCTCGTCTGCGTTCAAAGGACAGAAGGAAGCGACTCAGACTAAAGATCGACAGATGCATCTTCTTGTATATTCTTAAGACAATTTGGAAGCCTAAGTAGTAAATAAGGACTTCTGAGTGAGAAATTGTATTATTCATTTTCATAATAATGATATATCTATGAATGTTTTTATATCCATATTCGATGTTTTCTTATATCTTGTATAAAATATGCTTAGAGATTGAAATTTAAGTTTATTTATGAATAAAGAGTAGTTTAGGGTTAGATCCTAGATTGACATCTTTATAATTAGTCAGTCCGGGCTGCTCTTTCTGAAGGAGCACCTCACTGATTTCACCTTCTTCCAGGTCTCAATCCCAAAGTAGTGAGTCAACTATAGGTGGATTAATAGTTGGCAATGGAGGAAGAGGTGGGTGAGATATATTAACAGGGGAGCTGTGAGGACATAAGTTTGTGGTGAGATGATTAGGGTTGATATTAAACTTATAGCCTTCGAAGGTAAAACCCCCTCCTTCCACAAATCTAAATGGAGTGCCATTAGATTTGAGGATAGATTCGGAGAAAGGTTTCTCACAGGGGATCTTCCTTGGTGTAGAATCTTCGAAAGAGCCATTATAAAAGGGCAATTCTAGGGTTAAGCATAAATTGTCGCATTTCACTATTATGGGCTCTATAGATTTAATGTTAATATTCATATTAACAATCAAAAGCTGGTTAAAGAAGCTTAGGGCTGATTTTTTAACTTCTACAAATTTGCTTATTTTGTTACCTATTATTCTTGAGAACTCATTATTTCGCAATTCTACAAGGAATTTATCAAGTGAAATTGCTCTATTAACCATGCAGGAATTAAATTGAGATGGAAGAAAGAGGGGTTGCCATGCCTGACAATCAAACCCTAGACCTTTGAATGTTAATATGTCCCCGTTTAGCAAAGAATTTCTCAAACTTTGATTACCACATTCAATAGCTAAAAAATTATCAGGAAGGATATCAATTTTTACCTGGTTATTGAGAGAAGCCGACACTGAATAAGCAATTTGATCAGATGTGATCCCCCAGCCTTTCCACCGAGAAAAGATCATTCGGTCATTGCAATGCATTTGATACCTAATCTTAGTATGGGTATCAATTTCAATGACCAACCCATTAGGATTAGCTGGAGGATTTGAAGATGAATTTGGCTTAGGATGCTTAGCCTCCTTTAAATTATGATTATGCGTGAAAGAGTGACGGCCCGGGGATACCATTTTCTTTGATAATTTACCCAAGGACCTCGGAGGAGGAAAGATATGGCGAGTAGAGGAAATCTTTGGCTGGTTAGGTTTTACAAAACCCTCCTCCCGACAATGATTGGGATTCTGCTTGAGTTAGTTTGGTTGCCTTAATGCTCTGTTATTTCTACGGCTCACCAAATGCCAATCCCGATCCCAGCCCTTGCAAAGAGGAGGGGAGCCCTAACCGTATCCACCAGAAAATATTTAGTTTTTGCAAAGAAGGCTTCTTGATCGTAGTCCGTGATATAACCTTGCCAGGTTCCTCAGACCTAGAGATATTAGCCAAAACAACGAACCAATTTATAGAGCCTCTGTAAATTCCTTGTTGTGGGAAAGAATGCTTGAAAAAGGGTGTCGACGCAATGCATCAATTTTTCGCTCGCAGAGACATTTTCATTTTTCAAGTTTTTTTATTGTAAAGAATTTTTATATATGCAGATTTATTTTAATTTATTTCAATTTAAACAATATAACATATTGTATAATTGAATAAATATATTTGTTTATAAAAGAATTGGTTGTTGCATTTTTATATCATAACTAAAACATGCTAAATATTATCCTACCATATACTTAATAATACAATATTTAAAATAACAAACTTATATATACATAAATAATATTCCTTCAATAAACTTTTAATATAATTATATAAAACTTTAAAACAATTTTCATATAGATATAAAATAATTATTTTTTAAAAATTAAACACTATTAAAAAAATCTATTCTCTAAAATGCACATCTAAATTTTCCCAATTTCATTTCCTTACAGAAAAAATAAAATAAAAATTCAAATGCTCCACTCATGCATGCATTAAAGATAAATCATGATTATCTATGTATGTTTTTACAATGTTTTGATTTTTTATTTGTACATATAAAAAAATAAAAAATTTAGTCTTGTCAAAAGCCTGCAGCCGCTCGATTTTGGATTCCAAAAAATTAAAACTAGCAGTTGCAGGGGGAGTGCCTGCAACAGGAGGCCGATAGGTTTGATTGTAAAGGCAATATGTTAGTAGATGTATTAGAGTTGTAATATTCAGAGGTATATTGATTTACATTCATACCATAGAAGTACTGTATAATTGAATAATTAAATTCTATTAAAGTTAAATAGATAATTGTACAGTAAGAAAGTTTTGGTGTACATAACCCAACCAATGGTTGTTCCCAAAGTTGAAAATTTTCCACCCACCATCCCCCATGCTGGTGTATGCAGCATGATATACTTGAAGAAAATGTCATGAATATTTGATTTACATTTTTTTTTTGTAGGCTATATTAATCCCAACCAAATGTTTTTGTTGGACCTAGAGTGTTGTTATCCACCCTCCATCCCCCATGCTGGTAAGAGTAGCATGTTATATAGCCTTTTGTTGAATTCCATGTGATCTATATGATGAAAGATCTGCATCATTGTTTCATTTATATAAGTTAGATTTGGATAACGTGTAATTTTGGTGAAGTTAAATACTTTTAAAACCTTGAAAATTTGAAATGTAGTAATCTTTAGTAATATAATACCTCATGGATGTGAAATGGCAGAATTGGAATCTCACCTATCATTCATGTCAGTATTTGTTTGTTGTGAGAGAGCTTTTCTGTAGAAAACTTTTTGAAATCAATAATTAAATTTGGTTTAAGAAGTGAAAGCAAGTTAATTTTTCTAAGTGGTTATGATATAGTTATCTACCTAATAGTATTTTGTATTCTAAAATGATTTACATACCTTGAAAGTAATGAGTTCGGTGTATTGGGTCTTGTTCTTTATGGAAAGCTGAATTCTTGAGTGAAGAGAACCTGAAAGTGTGAAGGGGTGTTAAAGAGAGAAGGTAGTTAATGTTGAATAGAATAATAGTTACCAATTGAAAACCTTCACAAACCATATATGTGTAAAAGTGAACATGTCCAGAGATAGTTGAACAACCTAAACAAAGTAAGAAACCTGCAAGCACGGGATGGAAAATCTTAAGGCTGTTGAAAGTAATGACCTTGCTGCATTTGATGCTATTCTTCACTGAAAGCTCAATTATTCAATCAAAAGAACTTGAAGGTGTAAAGGAATGTTAATGAGAAAAGGTAGCTAATGATAAATAGTATAATACTTACCAATTGTAAAGAGAGACACAGTGAGCAAATACCATCAGAAACCATTATACGTGTAAAAGTGAACAGGTGCCTTGCAGACTGAAAGTGGTCAAATCTACAAATAGTTAAAGAACATAAACAAAGCAAGAAGCTTGGAAGTACACCACAGAAAATCTGAAGAGTGTTACAAATAATATGTATTAGAACATTAGTAGTGGATATTAAATGTATTGAACAAGTGGGCAAGGTTTACATATCTTGAAATTAATGAGCTTGGTGTATTGGATGTTGTTCTTTATCGAAAGCTAACCTTCACAAACTATAATACTTGTGAAAGGGAAGAGGTGTCTTGCAGACTGAAAGTGGTCACGTCCACAAACAGTTAAAGAACATAAAAAAAGTAAGAACCCTGTATTAGAACATCATTAGTGGATATTAAATGCATTGAACAAGTGGCTAATATTCGTAATTGTTATATTCATATATTTTACAGTTTTCTTTGTTGGGTTGCATTTGGAACCTGTGATAAATAACAATGTATGAGAAAGTAATTTTGGCAAATAGCAGGGAAAAAAATTGTTGAAAGCAACAAAATAGTTGAACAGGAAGTGGGTGTTAGATGTGTAGCTTTTGTTGTAGAGTTGGGACATGTAAAAGGGCTCTTTAATTTCATAGACATTAGTTGTGTTGTTGATCCTGAAAAGTACAAATATTGTTTTGGGTTGATACATTGAATAGAAGATATACAATACGTGAAAACATAATGAAGATGTGATTTGTATACCTGATTGTGTTTGTTCTGTAGGTATGTTTCTTCTGTTTTGTGCAAAAGCTCCAACAAGCAGGCTTCCTCGGTCTTTCATATAATTGTTGATGTTGCACCTTTCAATCGTGAGTACCTTTGGTAGGTGAAGTCTGGTTGTATGCGTAGGTGTTCAATTGCTTTTACTCTTGAAAGTGTTGTGAATGTTAGGCCTTGTTTCTCTGTTTTGCCAATGTTAACTATGGCAAAGTCTAATATTAGCCCCTGTGATTTGTGAATAGTAATGCCCCATGCCATTGCTAGTGGAATTTGTGTGCGGTTTCCTCTAGTAATTGGTGGAATAGGCACATGTTTTGCATTTTGTGGATCCCATGAAGGCCCAGTATAATGTTTGAAAAGAATGACCACATATTTTGGCAAATCAAGTGGTTTAGAAGCTGCATCATAGACAATTTGTTTGATTTGACCCAAAGCACCATTTACAAGGCCAACTTCTATCCATAAATTTTCAATAAGCATAATTTCTTGGTCTATAGAAAAAAGAATTTCAAATGCTAGTTGTTCTTTTTGGTGTGTCTGCTTATCTCTTTGATGGGCAAAGATTGTTGTTGCGCGTGCAATGGGTGAGTGCAATTGCGTTAACATTTTTATGTTGTGTGCACTTGAAGCTCCATTTGTTGCAAACAAATGCTTCTATTGGTTGAAGTGGTTGTTTTGATCAAGTGTCAAAGCATGGGTTGACCGCAATTGGAGGGATTCCCAGTCTGTTTGCAATGGTGTTGTGTTGTGGATATTAAGCAACATTTCAAGGAAACTTATCTGTGAAGAACTTGTGCGTTGTTGACAAAATGGAATATCCAAGGTCACAACAGTATTGAATGTGTGCCATAGAGCCAGTGCCGTTGACTGAGATGCATATAATGGCCTATCCATAACTAGGGGAAGTTGTGCAAGATTACCAACCAAAATGACTGAGATAGCTGCAAATGATTCATGTTGTCTACTGGGAAAAGCTTCTCACAATCTTTTATCAATCTTAATGAGTATTTGAGGGCCAACAAAGCTCATTTCATCTATTAAAATGTAACGTAAATGTTTGCATTGCTCTTGAAACATTAATAGGGAATGTCCTATTAAGGGTTTGTATTCTTGAATGGGTATATGGAGGGCATCATAGATTGTGGTTGCTTGGATATTATATGCGGAAATACCTGTTGGTGCTAGTACAAGCAAAGGGTATTGTGCATGTTCTAAATTTGAATTTAACTGTCTACGTATGCAGTTCATAAGAAATGATTTTCTAGTGCCTGCTGTGCCTTAAATGATTAACTGTAATGGTGAAGAATGCAAGTTCTGTTCAGCATGAGTTTTAATGATATCAAGTGCAATAATTTGGTTTCTTGCAAGCTCATAGTTAGTAGGTGCATTTAAACGCAGGTTGGCAAGGTTGTGGGGTGCTTGGCTTTTCTCTGTTAAGTAAATTGAGATGCTTTTGAATGTAGTGCTTCATCAAATATAGAAGCTGTGTATGGTGAAAATGGATAACAAATAATAACAATATTGAAAGGCTAAAATGAATCCAACCACTAAACCCTAGCCTAACAATGAACAAAGATCCACCATAACATATGAAGATAACCTAAGACAATGCAAATAACTCAAAATCACAAAGATTATACCATCACATGTCCAATAGGGTTTTGATCTCCATTCTTCCTATCTCCATTGATCTTGCTTGATATATTTGCTCTCAGATTTTTATATGCACAAGAGCTCAACAAAGAACGGAATGTGGTTGCAAGTAGGATCGTAGTGTAGCCAAGTACTCCAAAATCAGTCATTAGTCATTAGTCATTAGTCATTAGGGTTTGACAATGAAGAAAGCATCTCCTTAAATAGAAGACACAATGAGAAATGGAGGGTTAAGATTGAGAGGTGTAAAAAGAGAGGTCGGCTAGGATTAGAGGGTAGGTAAAAGAAATACCAAAATAATGAAAGAGGTAGGTAGTGTAGGAATTAAGAGATGAATGACATGTGTCATGGGTAGAAAAAGCTAATGAATTAATTAAATAAATAAAGATTTATTTAATTAATAGAAGAAGTAGGATAATTAAATAAATAAAAATATTTATTTAATTTAGGAAAGGGATAATTTAAATAAATAAATGTATTTATTTAAATGAGAAATAAGGCTAGAAGAGGATAAATGAATTAATTAAATAAATAAAAATTTATTTAATTAATAGAAGAAATAGGCTTAGATAATTAAATAAATAAAATATTTATTTAATTAGACATGACAATTTTGAGTGTCTACAAGTCCAATTAAAGTGTAGATCAAAATCACGTCTGCCAAGCATTTGAAGAGAAGCAACGTCAAAGTTGTTTGATGCTCCCATTTGTGACACAAATTCCCATTAGTAGAGATCTTCATGAGTAGATTGTTGAATGTCTTTTGGTTGTATCTCTTCATCATTTCCTATTGTAATGTGTTCTTCAAAACCATTTACATACCAGTGGATGTAATTTGTACTTTGAAGATGTTTCCAATTTATTATAATTTCTTCAGTTGAGTTCCCTATATGTAGAGGAATGATTCGAAATGGTTGGTAAAGAAGCAATTCACTCCAACATAAACTTTCAAAACTGTTGTCCTCTTCTAAAGGTAAAGATTTGTGTTGTGGGTAGACATTTACAATTGCTGGTAGCTTTCTTTTCATCCATTTACATGATTTATGCTGGTCAGAGTATGTATATAGCTGGGCTGAACGAAGCAGAGTCAGGTTTACGAATTCTGATGGTCGTTTCATGTAGTTTGAGATGTAAGATATTGAGGTTTGAGATCCTTCATCGCAATTAGCTATGCGTTGAAAGATTCTTTTTGCCAACATTGAGCGTTACAAATTGGCGTGTGCAAGATATCAATGGGAGTTTAAGCAGCATGTGACAAGTTTCTTATGTGTTAATGTCCCTATCATCAACAATTCCCATAAGCAGTCTTTGGTATGCTAAGATAATTGTATCATCTAAATTTGTTGATTCAACTATGCATTTCAGGATATCAATATAACTTTCTGACTTCTGTTCAGTTTTGGATGCATACTTTGAGATATATTGTAGAACTGCTTTTTTGGAGCAAACAGGTTGACATTCAACATTAGCCCTCCATATGGCGAGCATTGTTGGGTTGTGTACATTTAGACGATTGTCATTCCTTGCTAGTTTGTATGATAGGTTATTGTTGTGGTCTAATATCAACGAGGATTCATGTTGTTCAGGCCAAGGAGCTTTGTATTGACATTGAAGGGTTGATTTTTTTTTTTTTTCTCAAGCAGGTATACTCTGAACACTTTGTATGTTGTTGAACAACATTGAGTAACTCAGTATAATCAATACAAGGATTAGACCTGGATATGATCTCTGTATCTGCAAGACATGGATCTCAAATTGCGGGCATATATTGCCTATTCAAGCGAGCTTCTTCAGGACGTGAATTCCATGTTGTGATGTATTGGTCAAAGAAGTGTTTAACTGATTGGATACTTGCATGATCTAACCAATCAAGGTTATCAACATTTGGTGCTTCTGGTAACCAAAGAAAGCCATGTATATGTGCAGATCCTCGGTGTTGCCATTCATATCTGTACCAGTGGTCAATGGTTTTCAGTTTTTTGATAATGACTTCATCACGAAAGATTTGAAATCTTAAGTGTAAGTATATAGCTGTAATGTGTGGATTATTGACTAAATTTTCAATAAATTGTTTTCTGTTGTTGGGTACAGTAGTTGACTTTATTTTTGGCAATAACTTATGCAAGTTTGGCCATTTTGTATTAGCCGAGCTTAAGGTAAAGAACAATGTAGGTGCACCTAACTATTCTATCATTGATGTAAGGTCACACCGCGATTTGCTCCAAAATGCTCATGTACCATGCAACGAGGCTGCATATCGCATGATATGATTTGGTAATTCACTCGAGGGTGTATTTTGTATGTATTATTTTAGGCCATGAAGATTGTGTGGAAGACTATCTTCTAGATTAGTCTTAATGAACACAACAGCTGATTGTTGGGATCGATGTCTCATCATAAGATTGTAGATATAATATCTAAAGTGAACATGTTATCCAAATCTTTGATCATAATATTTGATCAGGTGCAAAGCATATTCATGTAAATGTACATGCCTTGTTCTTTGTTGTAGTGGTAAAGCCATTCCAGAAGGGAAAAGTGTTGGGAATGCCATGGAAAGGAGGCCCTCTGTATTGTACTCATTGATAGGTGATGTACTGATTTGTGGCGAAGGAACAATGTTGTTGTTGCTATTATCTAGATGAAGGATGGTTTTTATGGCATCAAGTTCTGGTATTGATGATGGTAGTTGTGGGATAAATGAGGAAGTATTCTCCCCTATTTGTTCTTCATTGTTAATATTTGGCAGAGTGGAAGTATCTTGAACAACATCTTCTTGCAATGAATGCACTGAATGCAGTAGCTCTATAATGTCAGTGGTTTGGTCTGGCAATAGATGCACTGCATCTAGATCAATGACTACATCCTTGTAGTATTGATCATGTTTCATTTTGTAAGCCAATGCATTCATGACGTGAAATCTATTCACGTAACAGTCATAAGTTTATCCTTGCAAATTAGTTCTATAGACAATAAGAATTTCTAATTGCTTAATATGACGAGGTAATGTTATTGCAACTTCAAAAATATCTTGTGGGAAGTTTATTGTATGGCCATAATATTTGTATTGGCCTCCCCTTGCATGTGTTACTTGTAAAACAGGGACAATTCTTGATATGAGCATTTCTTCTATTTGAGAGAGACTTTAAAACAGAAGGTTGTTCACCTGGGTCCATATTGTTTGATAATGAGAAACGGTGGAGGCCTTTTTCACCACAACATCTCATGCACATAAGTACGTTATTGACTTTTTTAATAGTCATGCCCACATACATTTCTTTACAAACAGAACATGGCTCTGTGACCTCCAACATATCAATCCATTTTGCGGAAATTAGACAATGTATTTTGAAATGGAGTCTTCAGAGCAAGTTCAGGAGTAGTAGAATATGTTTGATTGACATTAATTTGCTCAAGATCATTGTTTTCTGTTTGTAATAACTTTCCTGAGTTATTACCAGGTCTGTGTAGTGCATGACGTCTCAATTGTCGTTTCTTGGAGATATTGGCTTTGTTCTTTGCATAGTAAGTTCTATTGGTCTGGCTTCTCTTCAATTTGATAGCATCAATTTCTTGAGGGAAAGGCTGGATAGATATCTAATATTTCAAAGAGAGTAGAGGTATGTCAGAATTTTCATAATTGAAGATAGTTAACTTTGAAGTATGTATTAAGAATGTATGACAATTGAAAATTGCTTCATCTATGGTTATGTGATTTTAGAGGATTTGTTCTGTATGTAAAGTGGTTTTGTGATGTTTATTTGTATGTGTAGTATGGGTTTTGTAAAGTCATAAATTGACTTTGTAGTGTTCTTCTGCGTACACTTGTTGTTGTTAGTAACTTGGTTTTTCAAAAGCATCATTGCAATATAGGTATGCATAGATATAGTAATTTCTGATACATACAGATGTATGTATACATATACACGTGTGTATATACATATGAATTAAATATTCAAAGTGTTGTATACAAACATATGCACATATATAACTACACATTTATATGTCAAAAAAACTAAGACTATATATATATATATATATATATATATATATATATATATATATATATATATATATATATATATATATATATATATATATATTGAGTGTATATATGTATAATTCTTTGTTGTTGTTAGTTGCTTGTTGTTTTTAAAAGCATGATTCTAATATAAGTATGCACAGATATAGTAATTTCTGATACATACAGATGTATGTATACATATACACATGTATATATACGTATCATTTAAAAATTCAAAGTTCTGTATATGAACATGTGCACATATATAACTACACATGTATATATCAAAAAGACTATAACTGTGAATACTTATATATAGATATGTACATATATAAGTATACTTGTATATCTGCAGAATTCTATAACTATGAATAATTCTGGTGTTGTATAGTTATACAAATAGATATTACAAAAAAAAAAAAAGATATATGTGCATATATGTATAATTTTTTTGCAAATAAGATAGAGTTCAGTACATTTAAAAGTAATGACTAAGTGAAAATAACTTATGTCAGGAGGAAAAACTTTCAAAGAGATAAGAGATAGATATAAGAAATGTACATATAGATATTTATAGAAGCAACCATGTGTTCGTAAAAGGTAATTGTTTGTATATGTAAAACTATTAAATATGTAAATTATCTAATGTAATAATTGTATTGTAAACTGAAAGTTTAATAATCAGGAAAGATGCACTATAACTCTAAGCCTGTGTACTTAGGCGGCCAATTTCTACAAGTAGTGCATGACACTCAGCTTTGAAGTCAACAGGAGAGACTTTATTGACTGTGACTTTCATCTTTGATTTTGAATTGTATGTGTCAGTGGAAACCAACAGTGTGAATGAATAGTGATGTGACAATAGTCTTTTAATCACTGAGCAAGGTGTTTTTGTTGTTGTTGCATCATTTCGTAGTGCACAAAGCTCTTTTGCAGTTTTGTGTAGCAAGTGAATGCCACCCTCATCAAATGCAGTGGCCCATAGAGTACCTGTGGCATCTTGTAACTTTACTAGAAAGAGGTAACTATAATTACAGTCTTGCATAGTCATTTCACATCTAGGGCAGAACCAAGAATCATCCTTGCTATGTACATTTTTTTTTGCAAGGCCTTCCATTGACTATTAGTGGACAAGCTGCGTAACATAAATTTTGGTCAGTTAAATTTACAAAACGCAAAACAGCTAGAAAAGTAGTCTGAATTGTTTCTGGTTTGATACTCATCCTCTCACGAATTGAAGAAATAGTCATTCTAGTATATTTCCCATCTATGTGGATAGTTTCTGCAACAAAGGCTACAACAAGCAAAGACTCCTTTCCTCTTAATGTTAGAGGTTCTGCTTTTAGAAAAGTTGGGTTGATATGTAATGTGGTCGTAGTTGTTATGTTTATAAGCTTCCCATTGAAATAGCCAACACAAGCATTATGCAAAGCAAGGATAACCACACTATCATTGGTTAAAATATTTTCCAATTCTAGGCCTTTTTGTTCTGCCATTGGACCCCATAGGTTGATGTCAATTATTGAACTAGATAGATCATTAATTTTCACAACACGTTTCTATGTTTGACTGCCATCTTTTCTATGTATTGGAATGATATCTCCAACGTATAAAACAAGGCTAATTATGTCAACTAATGTGTTATTTGTTAGATGAAATAATTCAGTAATGGGCATGAAAAGAGGACGTTGTTGATCTGCTTGTTCTTCGTTGCTGCAGTGTTTCAGTATGGATGCATCAAACAAGATGATTTCTAAATGACTGTTTAGTTTGTTGTACCTTTCATTTGCCTCCTTAATGGATCCCTTTGAAATAATATAATGTGAACCTACCTCCACATGGTTAGAGTGTAACTGAGTTATTTCATCAAAACATGTGACTCTAATTTCACAGCCCTCATAGTCAACAATGTCAAAGCTAAACACATGGCCATTTTTTGTGGCTGTGCTATATACCTTAATAGGGCATTTATGAGTAACTCTCCCTTTGATTGTCCATTTATTCTGGTATGGATTCAAATTTTTGATAGGGCTTATATTTTTAGAAGTCGTTGTTTGCGGGGATGACAATTCAGTGGCAAACTGAAGAGATCATTTAGATGTTGATGGTCCGTCCTTAGACATTATTTCTGGTTGTTGTTCTTTGAACAAGTATACTAGTTTACCAAAGAACGGACAATCACTTTGTTTCACTTCCAGACTAAGTATTACAATAGTCCTGTGAAAAGAAATGACTTCTTTTTAAATTACTGTTAATTATACTTAAACAAAATTAAAAAGAGATGAAACATATTGTATTTAATAACCATAGTTTGTTTCCTACCTTGTGTTCCATATGTATCAGCATGTATAACTCGATAACTGGACTATTGTGCCTATTTTTAGAATATCTGAATCTATCAGAGTAGCATATTTAGAAGGCAAGATTGCCAACTGCATGTATGTGCCATTAGATAACACTAATTTATGTCTGTCAGTATAATCTATGTTGTTCTGCATTTTTTGAAATGACAAAACTTGTAGCAATGTTGAAGGAAGGTCATCCCCAACATTGATAGATTAAATTGCAAAAGGGGTAGGGGCATAATCTTGGGTTTTTGTCTACAAAAAATAATATGAATATAGAGGAATTAATTTTAACGTTAAGCAAGTCATATATTTGCTTACTTGTTAATGTAAAGCTTGTGTTAGTAAATGTTGGTGTAAATAATTATTCATCTTGGATATTATTACACCTTACTTAAGTTTACTTAGGTAAATGCATTTCATAGTAGTTTGGGTATGAGACACTTGGGTGTTTGTGCCACATTGGGATAGTGTGTGTAGGAGAATTTCCACCTTTTATGGTGTTGATCTTGTTGTTACACTCCACATTCAGTGGGTGATCCACCTCATGTGGACTATTATATTGTTTATCCTACCTACCCACACCTATTTCCTACCTACCCTTGTTCCTTATTGAGCCACATGTCATGTTTGTGTGCTCACATATCCATATAGCCTTGCCTATATAAGCAGGCTCATATTCATTGTATGTAACGATTAATGATCCAGTTGATCAGTATTTTCATCTTGATAGAATACAGTTTATTTCTATCATCTACTTTGTTCTTTCTTAGTTGTGCTTTCCATTGCCTCTTGATCTTGGCAAAATCTCACAGTAAAGTATGTAATCAAGCTATGTTATCTATAGAGTATTCATCTACTTTTGCACTATGCTATGAAAAAAGGATGCATGTGGTAATGAAAAGGATGGTATGAAAAAGAGAGATGTATTGTCAAAAAAAAGAGCATAAAATCTTTCTATTTTGAAAAGCTTTGATAATTTATCTTACCAAACTATCAATTGTGGAGTGCTCTATCGGTTCAGAGGTGGCTGTTGAAGATGCCATTGTGCATATATACCTTTTGACAATTAAAAGTAAATTATAAGCATGATGACTTGTAGTTCTTATATCAGAATATAATCATAACACGATTTAAGCTGATCAAAGGTATATATGCACATACATAGCAAAATTAACTGAGCATAGAGTAACGCTGTTAGAGTTTAAATTTTGTTTCAAATGGTAATGAATTGATCATAATGTGATTGAAACATGTATTCAAAACGATAATTGGTCATATGCTAATAAGCTTAAAAAACATAAAGTATCACTTTATGATTTACATATTTGAGAGCATGTTAACAAAATATGAGTTCATCTCATCAAAGATCATTCAAAATATGAGATGCATCTATTTGTTTTGAATGTTAATCAAAATATGAATGTAACTTTTCAAAGATTCAATAATTACAAAAACACAGGATCAACCCAAGCAACCCATCCAAGCTCGTTATCAGTCCATTTAAATACTCTGTCTCCCGATGTGAAAATAACCGTTGGATCAGTTAATTGTTCAGTACTTGGTATTGGTAAAGGCGCTAATTCGATACTATGTATGGTTGTTACAACACTACAAGATGTAGAGAGGTTCACTGTTGTTTGGTTTGGTGATTTATGTTCGTAGTGCTGAATTATCTTTCTAAGGTTGCTCTTTAACTTGTTGCTTTCTTGCAACATGCTTTCAATGACATTATTGATGTCCTCTGTTTCTTTCAATCTTCTATCCATTGTTGAAATTTGATTGTGTTAGAGTGGCTGTTTTCTGTTGGAATGACATAATGGAAATGCATTACTGAAAAAAGTGAACATAGAAGAATAATACAACATATCTTTAAGTAGATCATATTTTTTTTTGTAAATTGTAACAAATTTAGTATTGACTGATTATAAAAACTTGGAATAATTAGTTGAATACTTTAACCTTTGTAAATTGACTAATGAGCCAACTTCAACATGTGATAAATCAGGTGGATTTCAACAAAAGGTTGTGTAAGATGTTGATGTTTCAAGCATGGGCGATGCAGGGTGAATAATAAGAATTTGATGGCTGTAATAAATAGTTTTTGTTGGGAACAATAGAGCCTACCCCCCAAAAAATTATCAAAAAATCACTACATGACATTTTCTTTTAGTACATCATGGTGGATACAACATACTGCAATAGAACATATCGATCAATGGCATTACGAAGTTCTTGGTAAGAGAATTAGATCTCTAAAATGTAAAAAAACTTGCACCCCAAGACAAGTGCTTAGTTTGATTTATTTTAGGGTATATATATATATATATATATATTGTAGTCACATAAATCTGTCCACTTAATTAAATGAATACTTAGTATTTATTTGATTATTTAACCATCAATTAATAAATAATTAAATTAATATTTAATTAATTCATCTTAACCCTCTTCTCCTATTAATTAAATAAATTATTCAATTTATTTGATTTAATTCACTTAACCAAATTCAGACCATTAATTAAATAAATAAATCATATTTATTTAATTAAATCTTCTCTCACATTTAAATAAATTAATATTTATTTAAAACCCCCAAAATCCCACCTCTCACATTTAAATAAATAAATCATTTATTTAAATCACCTTTATCCTCCACCCACTTGCATTTTCCTACAAATGCAAGTTGCACAATTATTTTAAATAAATAAATCATTTATTTAAAATCACCTTTATCCTCCACCCACTTGCATTTTCCTACAAATGCAAGTTGCACAATTATTTTAAATAAATAGTTTATTTAAATCACCTTTATCCTCCACCCACTTGTATTTTCCTACAAAAGCAAGTTGCACAACTATTTTAAATAAATTATTTATTTAAAATCCTATTTATCCTCACCCACTTGAAACCTTTAATGGTTTCCCTTAAAGTATTCAAACTTGATGGCTTTAAAGTCTTCAAACTTGATGGCTTCCTTCTATAATCTTCTTAAGACTTTAATGGTTTTCCTTAAAGTCTTCAAGCCTTTAATGGTTTCCCTCAAAGTCTTCAAGCATTTAAATGCTTTATCTTCATTTTCTCATTTAAATAAATTAATATTTATTTGAATATTTATCCAAATGCAAATTACACCATTTAATTGAAATAAATGATTTTATTTTAATTGAAAATACCAAAATTTCTCCCACTTGCATTTTCCTACAAAATCCACTTGTATGCCTAAACCCCTTCTAGATTCTTCTAAACCCTTCCTAATTAGCCTAAATTCATCCCTTAAATATTGTCACATTCCTAAGCAAATTGGAGTCACTTCTCAAAGACTCCAAAGTCTTTGAAAAGCAATTAATGCTTTGTGTGTTCAACAAATTAACCCTCAAAGTCTTGGATAACCTTTGAAAGCTTCCAACCTTCAACCACTAAATGGCTCAAAGTCTTTGATAACCATTGAAGGCTTTCAACCTTCAACCACTTAATCCCCAAAGTCTCCAATAACCATTAATGGTTACCTCAAACCCTCCCACATGGTTAAAACATTTGTTTTGACTCAACCTCTACCCAACCCAAAGGTCTCATCAGGCCATTAATGCTTTGACCATGATTATCTCTTAAACATTTTCACAAAGGTTTATCCTTGCATTAACTCCTAATCCAGTGGGTAATCTTAATTTAGACTTGACCCTTGCCTTCTAGATAACCATGAGGTCTTCTCAGGCCTTTAATGCCTCCAACCTCTTCTCTCAACCCAATCCTATGTTGAAACTTGTCACCATTTAATTGGTGCCAATTGTGCACATGGATCCCCAACTTTCAATCCTAACCCTTGTTAAGATTGCTCAATCTTAACCCTTCATTTCCCTATTTCTTCTATAAATAGAACCCTTCTCCTCAAGCAAAAGGAGAAGCATTTTAGAGTATTGTTGTTATACTGGCATTAGCATAGAGCTTTTTCATAGCATCACTATCTACTCTAGCATAGTATTTAGCTTTTCATTTCATATTTGAAGCTTAGTATTAAATCTCAATCCTCCATAAGCATCCATAGTGCAAAAAGCTGCTGAGAGCTACACTCATTTGGGACTTGGAGAGGAGAGGAACAAGGGAGGAGCAACTATGAGCATCTTGATTAGCTATTTCATTTTATGTTTATATGCTTTCTATTTCATGCTTAATATCTCTCTTGATATGCCTGTTTAGGATAATCTTTTGTTGCTAACACTAACGTTTGTTTCTTGTGCTCTTGTGTGTGTTGCCATCAAACAGATTTTCTAATCCCTTTTTGCAGAGCATCATTTGGTGAACCCGACGTGAATCAATTTTTTTTTTTTAACCAATAACATGTTTGAATGTTGAAAATGTCACACAGGTTGCGATTTTGACACTGTTTTGGTGCGTTTGGCATTATTTTGGCGCTTTTCCCCCTGTTTCAGTGCTTTTCCCTTCTCTGTCTTTCCCTTTCTTTTAATACGTTTGTGTTAAATAGTGCCTCTGTTCAAACGCAGACTAGCGCTATTGTAACAAAACGTTGTACAAATCACTTTGTAACCAAAAAAAAATAAAAAACCAAAAAAAAATAAAAATTTAGGCTTGTAGAAGCCCACCAAATAGGCGGATTTTACTAACTATTTTTCTCTTTTGTGCAGATTTAAATTAGATTAAAGAGTAGATTTATATTTTTTTACTAACTTGTTTTTGAAGTTGGTTTTAAAAATGAATTCACTTTTTATTTTGGTTTAAAATTAACTTCACATTTCAAATTTGGGCTTTTGAAAAAGAATCACACATTTGTTTGGGGCTATTAAAAAGAATTTCATTGTTCAAAGGTAAAAAGAACCACAAACTTATACAAAAACAACTTTATTTTTTTTGCAAGTTAGAAAACAAACTTCGTTTTGGTGCTTAAAATCAACAAGGCAAATTTTATTTCTTGCATCAAGATAAAACTCACAATCCACACTTCCATTTTTGGTGCAAATAAAATTCACAATCAACTTGTCTCATTTTCAAAGCAATTTTACTTCATGCAAACGTGTTTTTCATTAAGTTGACCAGGATTTTCAAATTCTAGTTTACTCAAACAATTGCCTTTGAAAATTAAAAAGAACACCATGATTGTTGGAGCAACATCTCCAAATAGTTAGATCACATTGCAATGATAGATTAAAAAGAACAAGTGTTTTTCGTGCTTGACACACTTGTGCAAAGAGTTGGTTGAGTGGTCCTACCTCTAACACACACTATCCTCTCCCTTGGCTCTCGTGGTCTTAGGTGCAAGAGAAAAGTGTTAGTAACACTCAAATTTTATCTTTTTAAGAGAGGCCTGCCAAGGGATCGATACTCTTGGGAACGACCTCGAGCGGTAAATCCTTCGAGCCGCTATAGAAATCAGGTGAGAGCGAAAGCTGTAGCCTTGGGTATAGCTGTTCCTACAGTGTAACTGGCCGAAAGGACAAATGGGCCCCACCACCAGTTACAAGGCTCTTAAGTGAGTCACTGCAGAATGAACTTATGTCCAAAAACATCGAACATGACTAAACACCTTTAAGTAGTAGCCCACCTGTTCTATTGATTGAGGATATTTGAGATATAATTTAGTGCAAGAGCATAGATGGTTTTGCTCCCAAGATACTCACCATACATATTTCCTTGAGTAGAAACATAGCTTTTTGAAAAGTCACTTGTGACTTGATAAAAGTGGTGACTCCCCCATCATAGGGATCATCTATTTGTTATGCTCGTGCAAGACTTAGTATATCACATCCTTACCTGCCACGACGGGATTCATAAGGTATGTAGTACCAAAGTCGAAGAAATATCAAGATGTGGGCTAAATTTATCACAACTGGCCACTTGACCTTAGGGATAAAAAATGTTTGAAGTGTGTTCGTTTTACAGACCTAGAGCAAATTGAGCCGACTTCAGGCTTTGGAATTATACCTTAAAATAAATCAAAAGGAAGGGTCAAAAACAAGTCCAAGGATTGGGTTGATCTAGACCCATACTCATTTGTGCCTTTTTAGGCAACATTCTTGTGTTTGTGTGCTTGCTTTGTTTTCTTGTCAAAGGAAAAATCAGAAAATCACTTTCAAAAACAAAGTACTCATCCAACATCTGTCAACACAACCAAAAATACCAAAAACAAAGTGCAAAACAACAAAGAGACAAATTTTATGACCATTCTTGACATCTTGCGAAAGAAGAAGTGTCATCAGAATATCACCTTGAAAAGGAGACCACTAAGCTCAAAGGCTTTGATCAAAAGGAGGAAATTCCTCTATCTCAATAGACAAATTTTTGTCTCACATAGAGTCTTTCTACATCGCATGCGTCTATACCTTCAAGAAAAAAACAAACGAGTTTGATTCAGAATCATTGAACCGCAGAGCTTTTATGCAATATAGGGCTCTGAGTTATCACAAAAATCAAGGAGGAAAGATTAATCCCAACTTCTTCCCAAAAACATCTGTATCACCTACAACACAGCTCGAGAAGTGCCACCAACGTCTGAAAGGGAAGAAGAAGAGTTTGTCCCATTTGTGACACAAAGTTTTTATTGAAGTTGAAAAACAAAACATCCATCGTCTCATTCATACATCATCACTTCATCATCAATCCATCCCAACTCTCAAAACATTAAGAGGTTCTTGTCCTACGATTCCTTTTTAGATATTGCTTGAAATCAAACACATCACATCACTTTTAGATTGTTTCTACATCTAGGATAAGCTCATCCTAAGAGACACATCTACGCAGGTTAAAACTAGTTCATGAGTGAATCCTCTCATTACTAGGTAGTCAAAATCTGTAACACATCTCAGATTTCTCTACACCTTATCACATCCAAAATCATCAAAACAAACAAGCAATTCAAAGAAAGAATTCTGGTTACATTTACCTTTAGAGTGCTAGAGATCTACAATCCACCAACCATCAATCTTTCATTTCATCACCAACTCATCATCATCTTCAATCAACTTCAAAACAAACTTGCAAACAAAATGGCTCAAACCCGATCACGATCAAGGCAACGAGAAATAGAAATTGAGGAAGAAGAGGACAACCTCAATGAATTTCAAGAAGCACTTGGAGGAAATGTGAATGATGAAAACCCAAGTACTCCCACTCCTTCAACAATCGAAAGGGTTCAGCATAACCCTCATTTTAACAGATTATTTGATGAAATATTAAGGAGCAATGCAGATGCTCACTTTTTAAGACTCGCTCAAGAAGGAGCCAAACTCCCCTCAGACTTTGATCTTGCCCAATTAAGACAAGCATCAGAAAGACAAAGTCGCCATGAGGAGGAAAGAGGTAGAGATCACATCAGATATAACATTCCTCGAGGTAACCCACCACCTCCTCCTCCAAATGAAATGGAGATGTTGCGGCAACAAGTCGAGAATCTCGCCCAACAACTTCATAGTGGTGTTAGGACCAATCAATTCTCACTTAACGACATCTGTCCCTATCCGTTTGATAGGAATCTTTATATGCAACCCTTTCCACGCGGGTTCGAAACACCAAAATTCGAAAAATATAGAGGAAAGGGAGATCCCCGTGATCATGTCCGAGAATTTCATTCCGCTTGTCTCGAAGTTGCATATGAAGATACATACTTAATGCGCCTTTTTCCCCAAAGCTTGGGAGGAACAACCACATCATGGTTTTCCCGACTTCCAGGAGGCATTAGAACATTTGAGGAACTCATCCAGAAGTTCCTATCTCATTACTCTTATAATATTGAACGCGACATCACCATGGCTGATCTATGAAACACCAAACAAAAACCAGGGGAATTATTCTCAGTATTCCTGCAACGATGGCGCCAAATGTCTAGCAGACGTTCTCTTCAGTTACCTGAACGAGAACTAGTGGAAATTTTCATTTCCAACTTAAACGAAGAAATGGAATTTCACCTGGATGTCAAAGATACAGACTCCTTTAACGATATGATCACCAAGGGTATAAAATGTGAAAGGGCACTCATCAAGAAAGGACTCATCAAAATCTTTAATGAACCAAAAGATGGTCCTCGCCCGCGATTCAATAGTGATAAACCAAACTTCTGGAACAAGAATAAAAATATCGTCAACGATGGGGTTGTGGATGCTCGAACTATCCAAAATGCACAACCTGTGGTTCGATTTGCAGGACAAAATCCTCCACCTCAAAATAACACAAATGTTCTTCCTAATCAAGGTCGCATCACATCTCATGATGAACCAAGACCCCATCCACAAAAACAAAAACGCACATACACTCCCTTAGGGGAACCCATTGAAACGGTGATGCGACAACTTATTTCTCAGAATTTGATCACTCTACCTAAGTTATCAAATTATGAGCCCCAAGTCAAACCGGCATGGTGGAGAGATACTGAACATTGTGAGTTCCATCAAGGAAGAGGACACAAGACAAGTAATTGTCACCGATTGAAAGATCTCATTCAGGATCTTATTGATCGAGGAGAAATTGAAATTGAAGGGCATGACCCAAAAACAACCAATAATGATCATCAGATGTTCAAGAATCCACTTCCATCGCAAGATCAAAGGGGTCCTTCCACTTCCAGACGAGGTCCTGATACCACTGATTATACGCAAGCTGCGTATAACTACACTGTCAATCACCTGTATGATGCCAGTGAACAAATTGCAACTATCACCTTCAAAAATCCCACCTCAAATTGCAATGTTGTTACGCGTCGTGGCAAAGTTACCATCAAGGCAGCTCCACAAGGCACCACCTCCATCCCAAAGCAGTACAATCTTGTGGAATAATTAGACAAAACCCCTGCGCTTATATCCATCTTGGAGCTTTTGCGTCTGTCACCCTCTCATAAAACAATCTTGGATCAAGCACTCCAAGAGGCGTCAGTCCCTGCAAACCTGAACACGGACCAATTTCAAGCCATGGTTGGAACTCTAAAGTCATCACCTTGTCTCACTTTTTCTGAAAGTGACAACTCTTCGTTCCAACAACCTCATAACGCCTCACTCCACATTGAAGGCTTTGTCAACCAACACAGGATCAAGTGAGTCTTGATAGATAATGGAGCAGGCCTAAACATCTGTACACTACAGTTGGTCACAGCATTGGGATATGCAATAGAATCAGTGGATCCTCGCAAGAAGATCACCATCAAGGCCTATGATGATGCAGAGCGTTCATCCAAAGGAGCTGTGGTACTACCAATCCGAGTGGGCCCTGTGGTAAAGCATATCATTTGTCAGGTTCTGGACCTTCCTCTGCCATATAATCTATTATTAGGGAGACCTTGGATACATGCCATGCAAGCTGTTCCATCTACCTACCATCAATGTATCAAGTTCCCACATAATGGTGCAGAGATCACAATCCTGGGCGATGCAAATCCCTTTGCATTTTGCCATAATATCAGCCATCAACCAGAAATTACTGTTCCTAATAATAGGGAAGCCATTTCCTCCACATCATATGTAAATCCCGCCTCTCTTGCTAGTTCAAACACCCCTATACCCAAGCAAGAAAAGCTTAAGATGAAAATCGCAGAGGAAGGTCCTGGAGAATACAACTTGAGTCAGCTCTTTTGTGTGGGACAAATGCCCACTTCTCCTAGAACACATGGTAAACCACAGCAGTTGCTCCAGCAACCACTAATCACGCCTCCATGTGCCTTAACGCCTTTCATTCTTGGAAAGAGTCAAGAGGAAGAAACACAAGATGAGGATCTAGCGGACTGGATCTATAAGGATCCCATCACCACTGATAAACCGCAAGTTACACTTCCTACGGAACAGTATGGTAAAGGCCTCCTCATTATGCAAAGAATGGGGTATGATGGTCAGAGTGCTTTGGGATACTGCAAACAAGGACGACATGAACCACTGCTGCCAGAGTTCAAGCCCAAAGGTAATACAGGCCTAGGCTTTGAAAAAGAGATCCTTCCTAAACTCAGATTTAAAGGAAAACCTAGCAAACCATTTTGCCCACCTACTGTAAAGAGGACACCTTTCATAATCAAAGCACCATCAAGCAATATTGCCATTGCCCCATCGAGGCTCACAACCCCACCGCAACCATCACCAGTGCCAAACATACCACCAATCGAACCAGTAATCCCGTCAATAACACCAATAGCAGCAGCAACTGTATCAGAACCCGCAGCAACATCTATGGCGCCAGTAGTTCTAGCAGAAGCCACTGAGTCACCATTACCAATACTTCCAGTAACAAATCCTTTAAACCCCATCATGGTTCCTGCAGCATTGATCACCACAAAAGTACATAAACCAATCACGCCTGCAGTATTTAACTCCAAAGACATCCCAGTATGGTATAGCAATCGGATGCTGGAAAGTGATTCAGAGACCGACTCACATGAGTGGGAATTCGATTCAGTGCAACTTAACACTTCAGATGAGGAAGACACATCACCACCTCCGCCACGCAAAGACATTCCTGTTTACGGAGAAGCACAGATAAAGACCACTTGGGTACCTGAGCTGGAAACATCTTCCACAGACCCTACGTCTCATCCTACGCCTGATTCTGACAGGGAGAGTACCATCAACGACCTTCACCACACTGTCTTAACCCTCACTGATACATCTCCTGCACTTAACTTAATCGATGAAGTAATGCCCATTATCCACCCTGAACTCATCGAATGGAACCAACCAAATCCCCCATGTCTTGACCTCTTCCAAAACGATGAGGCTATCATTGACTTTTTGGAATTAAGGGATAATCTACCAAGCGGGGATCACAAAGCTGGATTCGCCATTCAACTTAATAGCGCAGCATACTTCGGGGCAGATGCCAAACCCTTCAGCTGCAAAAATATAACAATAAAACATGGATCTTCCAGTGAAAACCACACTGTGGCACTGTTTGATCCGACAAAAGTAAAAAGAAAGAGCGTATCCAATGGTGAAAACCTCTCTGAGGCGCCTGAGGATGAAGGGTTTGACATTCTTCCTGCTAGTACACAACAGGAACGATCAACGATTCTCATTGAGGAGACTAAAGAATACAATGTAGGGACTCCTGAAAACCCTCATATCATACATCTGGCATCTCTTCTCACTCCAGAGGAACAGCCTAAGTTTATAGAGTTCTTCCAGAAGCGTCAGATCAACTTCGCATGGTCATATGCAGACATGCCTGGGCTTGATTCTGATTTAGTCATGCATCATCTCACAGTAGCAAAAGGAGCCAAACCTGTCAAGCAGAAGCTTCGTAAGATGCATCCCCAGATTGCAGTGCTAGTCAAAACAGAACTCAAGAAACTCCTAGATGTTGGTTTCATTAGGCCAATTGATTATGCAGAATGGATCTCCAATATTGTGCCAGTTGGCAAACCAAAAGGGGGCATCCGCATATGTACTGACTTCAGAGATCTAAATAAGGCATGTCCTAAGGATGACTTCCCTCTTCCAAATATTGACATCATAGTGGATCTAACAGCAGGACATGCCATGCTTTCACTCATGGATGGATTTTCAGGATATAATCAAATAAAGATCGCACCAGAGGATCAACATAAGACAGCCTTCACATGTCCATGGGGCACATACTGCTGGAATGTAATGCCTTTTGGTCTAAAGAATGCAGGAGCAACCTATCAAAGAGCAATGACCACCATCTTCCATGACATGATGCATACTATGATGGAAGATTATGTGGATGACTTACTAGCAAAATCACTCACAAGAGGAGGACATCTCCATATCTTAGATCAAATCTTTGATAGACTGGAACAATATCATGTTCGACTCAACCCAAAGAAATGTGTCTTCGGAGTGACCTCCGGGAAGCTTCTAGGATACATTGTCTCAAGCAAAGGTATTGAGGTCGATCCAGCAAAGGTTAAGGCAATCATGGACATGCCACCTCCAAAGAATATCAGCCAGCTAAGGACATTACAAGGGCGACTTCAATCCATCCGAAGATTCATTGCACAATTGGCTGATAAGTGTCACCCATTCACACACCTGCTACACAAGAACATCCGCTTTCAATGGGATGACAGATGCCAGCAAGCATTTCAGGCACTTAAAGACTATCTCATGAATCCACCCTTGCTGATGCCACCAGATCCAAGTAGACCGTTGTTACTTTATATCTCAGCGACAAGTACAGCATTGGGTGTACTACTGGCACAACATAATGCAGAAGGTAAAGAGTGTGCTATTTACTACATCTCTCGCACACTGGTGGGCTATGAACTCAATTACACACCTATTGAGCGAGCTTGCCTAGCAGTAATCTTGGCAGCCACTAAATTGCGACACTATCTATTAACACACAAGGTACAACTCATCGCAAAGATTGATCCACTCAAGTACTTACTCAGTAAAGCAGCATTGACAGGTCGTTTGGCCAAATGGGTAATGATTCTAAGTGAATTCGACATCGAGTATGTGGACCGTAAAGCTATCAAAGGTCAGGTCATTGCAGATCAATTGGCCGATGCACCACTCATAGGCGATCATCCTCTCATTTCCAATTTTCCAGATGAAGAGATATTCATGATCACAGAAGCACAACCATGGAAACTATATTTTGATGGTTCATACACTAGGCACGGCTCAGGGGCAGGCATTCTGTTTATCACACCTCAAGGTGATAGCATCCCGAAGTCTTACAGGCTCACATTTCCATGCACAAACAACATAGCAGAATATGAGGCTTTGATCACAGGACTCAGATTAGCCATACAATGGAAATTAAAAGAATTGCAAGTATATGGCGATTCCCAACTAGTCATTCGACAAGCAACAGATGAGTATCAGACCAAAGATGATAAACTCATGCCATACAAGCAAATGGTGGACACTCTAAAGACATCATTTACTACTATCACTTTTGAGCAGATACCAAGAGATCAGAATCGAGCTGCTGACGCCATGGCTACCATCGCATCTCTACTAGATCTTCCACAGAATTCAACACGCTACGAGTTCTTGGTAGAACAACTTTGGATCCCGGCTTATGATATCCCCGAATCTGAAATGATATGTTGCCTTGTTGGTTCTGAATCCCCATGGTACAGTGAGTTCTACACCTATCTCCGCGATCACACCCTTCCTCCCAACCAATCAAATAACCAACGTAAAACCTTCATTCGCCAAACTGCTCGATATACCATTATTGCCGAAACCCTATACCGACGCAGTCTTGATGGTACTCTCCTTCGATGTCTAGAACAAGGTGAGATAACAAAGGCTTTGGAAGAGGTACATGAAGGAATTTGCGGGACTCACTCAAGTGGTCCATCACTAGCCAAGAAGATCATGCGAGCTGGATACTATTGGCCATCTATGGAAAAGGATTCCTACTACTTTGTTAGGAAGTGCAAAAAATGTCAAGTTCATGGCGACCTAATACATGCACCAGCTCAAGAACTGCAACCAATCACAACACCATGGCCTTTTTGTCAATGGGGTCTTGACCTTGTGGGTAAAATCCATCCATCTTCATCCAATGGCCATAAATTCATTATTACCGCTACTGAATATTTCACCAAGTGGATCGAAGCTGTTCCACTTACCCAAGTCACCGGCAAGCAGATCGCCTCATTCATCCTCAATTACATCATCTGTCGGTATGGTGTGCCCATGTCCATTGTCACAGATAACGGTCTTCCTTTCAAAAATCAGGATGTCCGTGAGCTTTGTGATAAATTTCATATCCAACACCGCTTTTCCACTCCCTATTACCCACAAGGCAATGGTCAGGCCGAAGCATCCAATAAAAACATATTGAGGATCCTAAAGAAGACAGTCAATGATGCCGGTCGTGATTGGCATGTTCAATTGAATCCAGCGCTATGGGCATATCGAACTAGCATTCGGACCCCTACAGGTGCAACTCCTTATTCATTGGTCTATGGTGCCGAAGCTATCTTACCTATTGAGGTTGAGATACCATCATTACGAGTTTCCTTGCATAATCTCATTGATGATGAAGCATACAGAGTCTCACGCCTTCAGGACTTAGAGTTACTTGATGAGAAGCGACAAGCTGCATACAATCACCTCAAAGCCTATCAGCAGCGCATGAGTAGAAGTTACAATCACCGAGTTAGATCTCGTACATTTGAGGTAGGTGATCTTGTTCTTCGAGAAAATCCTCGCAACCAACCAAATAGAGAACATCAAGGCAAGTTTGAATCAAACTGGCTGGGCCCATATGTTGTCACTGCTGTATTCGGGTCCGGGGCATATCAGTTGGCTACATCAGAAGGAGAACCGCTCGCAGATCCAATCAACAGCATGCACCTCAAAGGGTTTTACACATAAGCTATACAGAGCATCAGGCTCCCCTGCCTATCAGAAAATACCAAAAACATTCAGAAAAATGTCCTAAAGAAAATACAAAAACATTCAAAAAAGTAAAGAAAAATCATGCATCCAAACGGTGAACAACCACTCCGGTGGCACCTTGGGTAAGAACGATGGTGAAAACCTGGCAAACAGACGCCACTCGTAAAGGCTATGGCTCCATTATCTTTCAGACTTGTGGCGATCACATCTGCTTCATACATACATCCATCCATCCATCAACCATGGCTTGTTATTCCTCTGCAATTATGATAGTACTCCATACATCTTGCATCCCGCTTTTTCATAGTCATGTCTAAAACTGGGGGCAATGCCTTTAACCTATTGATGGAAGTGGATTCTACATTGTCTTATGATTCATTAAGTTCTTCATTCAAACAATCATCAAAAATCCAAAAACATTCAAAAATATCTCGCAAAAATACCAAAAACATTCAAAACAATTCAAAATCCAAAAACATCGACAAAACCATTCAAAAAACACCCCAAAACATGACAACACCTTGTACATATTCATTCGAGCAGATACCAAACAAGCATTGACACAAACACTCACACAAATGACCACTTATCAATCAACCAAAACAATCCACATCCAACAAATCAGAAACTGTCTTTAAAAACAAGGATGCATCCTTCCTTACCAAAACAAAGACAAAAGTGACGTTTTCTTTGACAAGAAAATTATGTTAAGCTATCAAATGCTTGGTTGATTCGTGAGTAATTCATTTGTTTATCTGTATCGGGATCTTTCAGCATTGTTTTGTATCGTTTGCGCATTATTTCCGATGAAGTTCTGGGGCATGTACTAATGGTGTCTACGTGGGAAGTTCACCAAGCTACGTGATCTTATGCAAAATCCAGTCATAGATCACTATGGCTTGCTGACTACAGCATATACCTCGACCATATGGGCATGAACCATTACCAAGGATCCTTATTCTTTATTCTTTATGTATATATTGTTTGTTTGCAGGTACAATGCTCATTCTTTGGTTCCTCCTCATCCAATTTGGATAAAGGTTTTTATTTCTTAGTACGGTATGCACTTGTCTCAGGATATGATCAGCCTAAGATCAAGGAGGACGATCCAAGTCATGCATGAATAGAGATAATCCTTGTCTGTTCCGCAAGCAATACTCAGGTCAACTTGATCCATTATATCAAGTTGCTTGTATTAACTTGCTATATAAAAATCCATGTAAGAAATACTCTGGTCATCTTGAATCTTTATGTCAAGTTGCTTGTATTTTCTTACAACATTTTAAAGCTCAATGATGAAAAATAAAGCACCATGGATCGTCATTCCATCCAATTTGTATATATTGCATTTTGTTGCATTCCACCCATCCATACATTCATAATAGCTGCATATCATGCATACGTAGTCATAATAATGCATACTCTATTTTACTCATCTTCTTCCATAGGACTCGATCCTAGTCCTCCATATCTTCTATCTAACATCAAATCCCCCCTCACCCTCCCTATCATCCTAATCCCTTCATCGCTTCCCATCCTCACTCATCCACAAAATTAAGCCAGTTACTTTGTCTACACAGATACATCGACTCCCACACACCTAGACTATCAACAGATACTCTGATCAAGTATCTTCGGGTCTCAACAGGTAATCGATTATGGTAATCCTAGACTACATCAGGCATTTATCATAATGACCTAGTCTCAACGGGGCTGCCATGATTCCCCACAACCATCCATCACACGCACATACTATCAATTGATCAACCAATCAAACACAATCCAACAGACAATTACATCAATTGTCTAAGTCTCAACGAGTATTTTGCTTCATATACCTTGACTTCATCGGGCAATTACATCAATTGTCTAAGTCACATCAGGTCACTTTGATTCACTTACTCAGACTTTATCATGTCCAAGCGACCAACTGACATCAACTGTCACGCTTTGACTTGACCGGGGCAATTAAACCGATTGCACCAGATTGTCCAAACAATTTTGATCAATTGTATAGCATCAATCCAAACCCCACACTACATCTACTATGTATCTTTTGCATGACCTCAGGGTACTCGCTGGCTTGTTGTTTCTTCATATTCACTCCATTTTCTCCCATTCTTTCATCATTAGTTCTAATTTCTTCTATTCTACCTCCCCTTCGCTTTTCATTCTTTTTCGAGAGATCGCCCGATTTTTCAAAAAAAAAAATCGGCCCATCCCTCGAGGGGGCATACCACCCATTAAATTTACATTTTATGGGGCATTTCTTCACACCTATTTTTCTTTCTTTGAAACGACGCGATAAACCGCACCGTCTCAAAGAGGGGCAAATGTAGTCACATAAATCTGTCCACTTAATTAAATGAATACTTAGTATTTATTTGATTATTTAACCATCAATTAATAAATAATTAAATTAATATTTAATTAATTCATCTTAACCCTCTTCTCCTATTAATTAAATAAATTATTCAATTTATTTGATTTAATTCACTTAACCAAATTCAGACCATTAATTAAATAAATAAATCATATTTATTTAATTAAATCTTCTCTCACATTTAAATAAATTAATATTTATTTAGAACCCCCAAAATCCCACCTCTCACATTTAAATAAATAAATCATTTATTTAAATCACCTTTATCCTCCACCCACTTGCATTTTCCTACAAATGCAAGTTGCACAATTATTTTAAATAAATAAATCATTTATTTAAAATCACCTTTATCCTCCACCCACTTGCATTTTCCTACAAATGCAAGTTGCACAATTATTTTAAATAAATAGTTTATTTAAATCACCTTTATCCTCCACCCACTTGTATTTTCCTACAAAAGCAAGTTGCACAACTATTTTAAATAAATTATTTATTTAAAATCCTATTTATCCTCACCCACTTGAAACCTTTAATGGTTTCCCTTAAAGTATTCAAACTTGATGGCTTTAAAGTCTTCAAACTTGATGGCTTCCTTCTATAATCTTCTTAAGACTTTAATGGTTTTCCTTAAAGTCTTCAAGCCTTTAATGGTTTCCCTCAAAGTCTTCAAGCATTTAAATGCTTTATCTTCATTTTCTCATTTAAATAAATTAATATTTATTTGAATATTTATCCAAATGCAAATTACACCATTTAATTGAAATAAATGATTTTATTTTAATTGAAAATACCAAAATTTCTCCCACTTGCATTTTCCTACAAAATCCACTTGTATGCCTAAACCCCTTCTAGATTCTTCTAAACCCTTCCTAATTAGCCTAAATTCATCCCTTAAATATTGTCACATTCCTAAGCAAATTGGAGTCACTTCTCAAAGACTCCAAAGTCTTTGAAAAGCAATTAATGCTTTGTGTGTTCAACAAATTAACCCTCAAAGTCTTGGATAACCTTTGAAAGCTTCCAACCTTCAACCACTAAATGGCTCAAAGTCTTTGATAACCATTGAAGGCTTTCAACCTTCAACCACTTAATCCCCAAAGTCTCCAATAACCATTAATGGTTACCTCAAACCCTCCCACATGGTTAAAACATTTGTTTTGACTCAACCTCTACCCAACCCAAAGGTCTCATCAGGCCATTAATGCTTTGACCATGATTATCTCTTAAACATTTGCACAAAGGTTTATCCTTGCATTAACTCCTAATCCAGTGGGTAATCTTAATTTAGACTTGACCCTTGCCTTCTAGATAACCATGAGGTCTTCTCAGGCCTTTAATGCCTCCAACCTCTTCTCTCAACCCAATCCTATGTTGAAACTTGTCACCATTTTATTGGTGCCAATTGTGCACATGGATCCCCAACTTTCAATCCTAACCCTTGTTAAGATTGCTCAATCTTAACCCTTCATTTCCCTATTTCTTCTATAAACAGAACCCTTCTCCTCAAGCAAAAGGAGAAGCATTTTAGAGTATTGTTGTTATACTGGCATTAGCATAGAGCTTTTTCATAGCATCACTATCTACTCTAGCATAGTATTTAGCTTTTCATTTCATATTTGAAGCTTAGTATTAAATCTCAATCCTCCATAAGCATCCATAGTGCAAAAAGCTGCTGAGAGCTACACTCATTTGGGACTTGGAGAGGAGAGGAACAAGGGAGGAGCAACTATGAGCATCTTGATTAGCTATTTCATTTTATGTTTATATGCTTTCTATTTCATGCTTAATATCTCTCTTGATATGCCTGTTTAGGATAATCTTTTGTTGCTAACACTAACGTTTGTTTCTTGTGCTCTTGTGTGTGTTGCCATCAAACAGATTTTCTAATCCCTTTTTGCAGAGCATCATATATATATATATATATATATATATATATATCCATGTGTATATATATAGGTATACATGTCTATATAGATGTACATACATGTATACATATACATTTGATATATATACATCTATATCTATATATATACATGGATATATATTTAAGTATTGGCATGAATGCTTTCAGTCTGCAAGGTAAGTATTCAGTTTTATAGTTTGAAGGGTCTGTGAAATTAATACAACAACGAAATCAAACACACTTGTGTGTTTGGCTGGGGAGGAAAATGTTAAAGACAACACCGCTTCAAAAAATGAGCGCATGCACTGACGGCACCTTCAGTGGAAAGGTCATGACCCAAAAAGAAACCCAACGCACATCTCAACATTACAGGAAGATTTAGAGGCGATTCTCTCACTAAAAAACATACAAATTTTGCAGAATTTATAATTAGTAAAGAAAGAACGTATCTATCTTATATAATAAGGTGGTCACAAAATCAGAATTATACACATCAATTGCAATATATTAATGTTGTAAATGTGGATCATTTGTTAGTGGTTATTTATCTTGGAGATTAAAGGCCTTTATGTGCACAAAGTCAGTTATTTGATTTGTGTCAATCTGAGCAAACATTTTGTGAAGCAATGTTGTGTTTAATGTTTTCCTGTGCGAGATGCAGAATCCTGCTATCAATCGTTGTCATTGTCAAGCTTGGGAAAATATAGCGAGAAGTGTCCTTTTCATGTATAAATCCTCAAGATATATATGTGAATGTTGAGCAAGACTCACTGTGATAGTTTAATAAGGAAAAACCACAGGGATAATCATGGTAGGATCAAAACAAATGCAAGGAGTCATGGCCTAATAACGGGAATTTCATATAATGTATCCTTAGACTTGATAAACGTGTAGGTAGTTATATGTGATGAGGTTTACATAACAATAGAAAGTGAACAGTGATAGTCCTCAAGGAAGACATTTTTTGAAAAAAATTAGATCTTAGATAAAATGGAGGAAAAATAAAGAAGATAGTGAATTATTAGAGAGATCACAAGGATTTTCATAATAAGATTATATAAACCTTAAGGAATTTCCTACATAAAATGACAAAGAACTTTAAAAAGCGGGGGAAAATTTAGAATCTTATAACAAGCAGTTAATGACATCCTTTAAATATCAGGGAATAACCTATAGTATTCATCAATAGTACCAACCAAGGTTAACTATGATAAAGTGAAATTTATCGAGTTGCATTTTTTGAGTTTATAGATTAATATTGAATTGGGTTTTAAGCAATGCTTTATGAAACACTTTCAGTTTGTGTGCATTCCGCTGTAGGTTAAAAGGGTTTTAGTTGGGTTTTGCAGTTTGAAGTTTTTTTGAGTTTATAGATTAATATTGAATTGGATTTTAAGCAATGCTTTACAAAACACTTTCGCTTTATGTGCATTCTATTGTAGGTTAAAAGGGTTTTAGTTGGGTTTTGCAATTTGGAGATATTCATTGATTTAAGTTTTAACCAGCATGAATAGTTTAAGGTTCTATTTTGACTATGATATTTCTTAATTTGCTTTAATGTTTTCGTCCCCGACGGTGTCCACGAATGTCGATGTTCTTTATGGCCGCTTCGACCCGTAAAATGTAATTTGTTTTGTTGTTCTTGAAAATATTTTGCTCTGCAAATTTTCACATAACGTTGGATGTAGTTGTTGAGTTAGGTTTTATTTTGTCTGTCAGTGTTTTGTTGGGCTTGTTTGTGAGCTTCTAGCCGTGAATGGTTTTACTCTGCAAGGTAAGTGTTTATTTTAAAGTTTTTTGAATTTGTAATGCATTATTTTATAGTGTTTTTTTTTTCGCGTACTGTACTTGCAGGGTTGTTATTTTGTTTATGTTGTTTAATTGTTTGTGGATGTGACTACTTTCACTCTGCAAGACAAATGTTTATTTTAAAGTTTGTTGCATTTGTAATGCATTTTTTTTATAGTGTGCTTATGTTTTTCCATGGTGTGCTTGCAGGGTTCTTATTTTGTTATGGGCGCTTCAAACTATAAAATGTAATTTGTTTTGTTGTTGTTGTAAGTATTTTGTTTTGTAAATTTTCTTGTAACATTGGATTTAGCTGTCGAGTTAGGTTTTCTTATGCCTGTGAGTGTTTTCTTGATGGGGTTTCTGAGCTTCTCATTGCGAATGCATTTAATCTCCAACTTAGGAGTTTATTTTAAAGATTGTTTCATTAGTTTGCAAGATTATTACTTTGTTTCTGTTATTTAACTATTTGTGGACATCACTACTTTCAAAGTGCAAGGCAACTGCTCACTTTTATAGGCATTAGGGTCTGTGAATATGTTTGGTTAATTTGTCTTGGTTATTGGTAACTCATGATCAATTTTAATATCTTTGCAGTGCGTAAGTCTTGTATGTTTAATGTTCAGTGTTCTCTTTCACAAGGATTTTACTCTGCAAGGTAACTGTTTACTAACGTTTGTATTGCATTACTGTTAATTTACAACGATATTTATGTGATTATTGTTGTGTGCACATGAAGGCTTTCATTCTATAAGATAAATAGATATATATATGTACATCATGTGTATATATATATGTACATGTGTACACACACACACACACAGATGTATTGGCACTCTAAATTTTCTTTATCATTGCAGGCTTCCTACTTTGTTTATGTTATTTAACTATTTGTGGACGTGACTACTTTCAAACTACAATGAAAACTTGTATCAATAAATCCTACACACTTTAGAATGGAGTTATTAAAATAGAGATTTGATAAAACCCTATATATATATATATATACGTACATGTGTATATATACATACATGCATATATATATATGTACATCATGTGTATATGTTTGTACATGTATATATAAACATACATGCACACACACACACACAAATATATATATATATATATATATATATATATATATATATATATTGACACTTTAAAAATTTGTTTATCCTTGCAGGGTTCTTACTTTGTTTATGTTGTTTAACTATTTGTAGACATGACTACTTTCAGACTGCAACCCACACTTCTATAGATACATGCTACAAACTTCAGAATGGAGTTATTTAAGAACAATTTGTCAACAACTACTATGCAATTTTTATCCTACTCTAGAATTTTGAACTTTTATGTGGACCATTTTGGACAAGTCTGTACATGGCTACAGTGGAATCCCATTATTATTATTTTGAACTTAATTAGATTTGAAAGTCAAGACGAAGAGTAGCTATTCCATGAGTTGTATATGCCCTTGGGCATTGGTTCGCATGGGATAAGAAGTCTGTTTATTACCAAATTTGATTTTGCGTCTTTTTAGTTGTTTATAATTTGCTCAAAATAATTGTGTGTACCGTGGAAATAGCAGTAAGAGGGCAAATTTGTGTTGGTTGTTAAGGTAGAGAAAAATGTTTCTCTTCCAATGGGATGAAATTTAACTGGTGAAATTTCTGTCTCACAGAGACTTGATGAAGGTTTGATTTCACCTAGAAATTGCCTCACAAGTACATTATGTACTATGAATCTCCAATTAAGAACTCTTTACCTTAAATGCATAGAAAAAATTAGGGAATCCTTTATGTTTCATTAGGCCCTAAACCCTACATACATAAGGGACTACATTGCTCTGAACTTGCCTATTGCTCTTTGAGAAGTAAGTGTCTTAGTATCTTCCTTCTCTTTAAGATATTTCTCATATTAAGATTACAAAAGATTTATTCTGTGCAGTTTACTGTATACATCACTTCTCCATCCCACAACAGGGAAGTGTAAGGAAGGAAAATTAGATCTGCTGAAGGCGCTTTGCTACAGTTTCTTTGTAGCAGAGTTGTAATCTTTCTCTGATTGGAAAGTTTGACTTCGTGGTCTGGTTTTAGTTGTATGACTACTCTCCCATTTTACCTAACGAGAACTTATTTATTAATTTTTTTGTTTTTAAAATGTAACAATATTATACATACATACATTTGTATATATATACATGAATATATATGCGTACATCTATGTATTTATATAAATGTATACATGCCTATACATACATGTATATACATATATGTACACATGTATATGTACATATAATACCTGTCAAAGTGAACAAGTGTCATGCGTATATATATATATATATATATGCGTACATGTGTGTATTTATATAGATGAATATATATATATATATATATATATATATATATATATATATATGAAAACTAAGTAACAACCCTGCAAGCACACCACGCGGAAAAAATAAGCACACTATAAAATAATGCACTACAAATTTAAACTTCACAATCAACACTGAACATTCTGAGAAAATTTTCACAGCAAAATATTTTCGGGAACAACAAAACAAATTACATTTTAGGGTTCAAAGCGGCCATAAAGAACGTCGGCATTAGTGCAGACGGTTGGGAACAAAATGATGCTGATTAAAACTTAAATCAATAAAAATATTTGCAAAATCCAAAACTAAACTAAAATCCTTTTAACCTACACCAAAATTTAATTGGCAACAGAATGCCCAAAACCTAAATACCTGTCAAAGCGAACAGGTGCTTTCCAGATTGAAAGTAATCACGTCCACAAACAGCTAAACGACATAACCAAAGCAACAACCCTGCAAGGACACCACGAAAAAAAATAAGGATGCTATCAAATAACGCATTACGAATTTTGAAAACTTAAAAATAAACTAAACAGGTACCTGGCAAAGTAAAACCATTCACGGTGAGAAGCTTGGAAAGAAGCTCAACAAAACAGTCCACATTCGTGCACACCGACGGGGATGAAAACATTAAAACAAAGTAAGAAATATCGTATTCGACTATTGATGGTGATTAAAACTTAAATCAATAAATATCTGCAAACTGCAAAACCCAACTAAAACCCTTTTAACCTACAACAAAATGCACACAAAGCGAAAGTGTTTCGTAAACCATTGCTCAAACCCAACTCAATATTAACCTGCAAAAAAAGTCTTTTACCCTACAACACAATGGCAAATACCTATGGCCTGCAAACTGAAAGTAGTCACGTCCAGAAACAGTTAAATAACATAAACAAAGTACCAAACTTGCAAGCACAACACAACAAAAAATAAGCACACCATAAAACAATGAATTACAAATTTTAAAAAGTTTAAAATAAAATAAGCACTTACCTTGCAAGGTAAAACCATGCACGACGTGAAGCTCAGTAACAAGCCCAACAAAACACTCAGAGCCAGAAGAAAACCTAACTCGACGACTATATCCAACGTTATGTGAAAACTCAATGACTATACCTGTGCCTTGTAGACTGAAAGTAGTCATGCCCACAAATAATTAAACAACATAAACAAAGTAACAACCCTGCAAGCACACGGAGGGAAAAAATAAGTAGAGTATAAAAGAATGTATTACAAAACAAAACAAAATTTAAATAAAAGGAAAAGTTACCTTGCAAATTGAAACCATTCACGGCGTGAAGCTCACAAAGAAGCCCAATAAAACAGTCACAACCAACAGAAAACCTAACTTGACGACTATATCCAACGTTATGCGAAAATTTGCAGAGCCAAATATTGTCGAGAACAACAAAACAAATTAGATTTTAGGGTTGCAAGCAGCCATAAAGAACGTCGACATTCGTGCACACCCTCGAGGATGAAAACATTAAAGACAACGTCACTTTGAAAACAAAGCGCACGCACAGACGGGACCGAAAGCAGACAGCTAAGAAAAACACACACGCCGGGTTAAACGCTGGGCAGTGGACACGTTAGCATGGGAGGGAAAACACTGACGACAAGACATTCCGGTGGTCACCGGAATGTCTTGCACTTTGCAGGCGGATTTCTCCCACTAAAAGCCTATCGGCTTAATAAATAAATTTATTTGTTATTTAGTGAGAAAGAAAGTTGGCATTCGTACCAAACATTACTTTCGAAAGATTCCATATATTATGTGCTCATTTCATCTCATTATTAGAATAAAGAGTATGTCTCCAAGTTGGTAAGGAACTTGTTTATTTATTTATTTAATGTATCTCTACCTCGTTAGCCTTCTTACTTTTTATGGATTTTACTATATTGCAACCATCTAACAATTTTTTTTTTATTATTTCATTTCAGAAAGTTAAATTTATAAAATGGAGACTTTGGTATTATAGGAAAAGTAAATGAATGGTTAATTACGTTGAAGATGCCTTTTTATTTGAGATGCATGAGTTGTGTTTGCAGATCAATGGTTCATAACAATGGAGGAGCTTACAAGATGATCGTTCAATTTCATCATTTTTCCCTCCATAACTCGACGGTACTATTGAGAGCGGAGTATACAGATTTTATTTCAAACCCGACATTTTATCTTGTCGTTTCCACCCGACAATGAAAAGAGAGCAACCTCTTAGAGTTTGTATACTATGATTAATGTTGTTAAAAACGATTGGCTTGACTAGCATCCGTATTCTAAGTTCGGATTGGAAAAGAATGCTCTTTCCATGTAAGAGTACGGAAATGAAATGATAATGAATGTTAATACTCCTTTAAATATTCTAATAATAGATTTTAGTATAAAGAAATTTTTTAATGCAAATGGAATTGAATAAGAATTTATTATTAAGAAAAAATTAATGCAAATGAAATTGAATAAGTATAAATGCATTTTTTTTAATTTGTTGGATTTATTTTTATTTAGTTTAAAAAATTATATTAAAAATATATTTTAAAAAAAATTAAAAATTAATATAAGATTGCTTGTGTAGATGTTTTGGAAATAAAACAAAATGGACATAAATTGTTAATAAGACTATGTTTTCTTGAATTATGAATGAGTTTACTTTTATTTTGTTGGTGTTTGTTTTGTGTTTGAAATGTCAAATAAAAGTCGGATGATAACTGTAGACACCTAAAAATGTCTCATTGATCATACACTAATTATTCATTTATTTAATTAAGTAATTCTTTAATTATTTGATTAAACTAACCATTTCTTCTAATAATCACCCTTCAACATTAGTAATTATTCAATTTCTATCTATTAATCAATTAATTAGTTAACCCTATCCAAAAAAATAATTAAATATCATTTATTTAATTAATTGAGATTTATTCCTTAATTAAATAATCTTTATTATTTAATTAATTCTATTTCTAATGTTTAAACAATTTTATTTAAATTAATTAACTTATTCCTCCAAATCCCCAAATCCAAATTTCAAATAATTCCATCTAGTTTTATTTCTCTCAAATTCACAATTCCCCAAATGTGGATTTCAATTAATTCCATCTAATTCCAAATCACCAAATTCACATTTCACCAAATCTAAATTTCAGTTAATTTCATGTGCATTTTAGCATTCAAAAGTCCAAATTCAAATCCAAATTGAAAATGAAAATCAAATTCAATTTAAAAATCCTACAACACATGTTGAAATCATAACTGATTGATCAAATCAGTTGACTAATTAGTTACCTCAGTTAACTCTTCAATCTCCCCTTTTCACTCCAAATCAGGTTTTTATGACTAGTCAATCAATCCACTTATCTCTCCAATCAATTTAGTCTTCTAATCCATCTATTCAGTCAACTAGCTAATCTATTCAGTTGACTCCCTAATCAATCCTATTAACAAACCAATCTAATGAGTTAACAAATCAATCAAGACGAGTTCACTGATCAATCTAATCTCAGTTGACTATCAATCAGGACTTGAGATCAAATCCTCACCCCTTTTGTGTTGAAAATCTATATAAACACCATCATTTTCTCATTTCAAGCTAGAATCACAGTCTTCAAAATAGTTTTCTATCTTATGCAGGAATTTCAGTGCAACACCTAAGAGCCAATCAACCAACAATTATGGAGAAGAGAAATGGAAGCCTTGTTACATCAATTGAGGGAGTTTAATTGGATTTCATTCATTATTCAATTGATTTAGCATTATTTCATTGTCATTTTGGAGTTAATTGTAATTGGATTTAGAGTTGTGATTCACTCTTTGACATCTGATTATCTTTATGCTTAATTTACCCCTGAAAGCATTTGGTGAACCCGACGTGAATCCGCCTACTGATCTGATTTTCTGATTTGCAAGTCTGTATAGAAAATGGAGTGCACAATTACCATTGCAAAAATTTGCAATTCCAAATATTAATTCGCAATTGATGTCATTCTTATTCACAATTGCTTAAACTAATGCACAATTGCAGGATTAACCCAGATTTATGATTTTTTGTGTTGTTTTAGCTTTATAGTCATTTGCAAGATTAACCCATCAATATTTTGTAATTATGAAAAAATTCTCTTTTTTGCATAAAATGTCTCTAATCCAATGACAAGAAGGGTAATTTTGAAGATTTCACATGCCAGGAGGAGGAAAAAGAATATCAAAGAAAGCAAAAACTTATATCTTCTGTCTTTTCCTTTTGTCTAGTTTTTAAAAAAAATTCAGCTCAACTAATGCGCAATCTGTAACCAACTTTGAAGAGTCATAAATTTTCACTCCGAACTCGAAATTGCAAACCGCTTACACTGTTGGAAAGATCTCCAAGAGATCTAGTTTTAGTCCTTTTTGGACTTGCCTATGAAAACATCCATAAACGACAGTTCAAAGTTTTGAGGGCTAAAAATTCTCTAAAGACCTTTGAAAATGCAGTTTACTAACATGTAGAAAATATCAAAAATTATATTTTTGACATTTCTGAAATTAGTAACCGAGAAAAGAAAAAATTAGGCTGGAGAGCCCACCATGTGTCAACTAATCTTTTTTGGTCTTCTTCTAGCAATAGCTTAGAAACTTTCATTTTGGTGCATTTAAATTAAACCACAAAAAATCTGTTTTCTTTTTCACAATTGCTATGAGGGATAAAATGAACACCATCTTTTCATAGAGCAACATCTCCATTTAGACTAGACAATTTTGCAATTGGGGTTAAAAAGAACATTTTTATGTGTGTTTGTGAGGTGATAGGTATATTCTCTCCCCTCTTTTGGGTGATCAAAAAGCCAAACCCACCTCTTTTATGCTTTCTTTCAATTTAGCAATAGGATAAAACATTTAGCAGGCCTGCCCTCCTGAGAAGCCCATAAGGTCGGTGGGAGGGGAATGACCTAAGTGGTAATGACTAATGCCAAGTATTCTGAACCACTATAAAATAAACGTGTTTGCAATAAAAATTGTAAGCAATGGGTGCTGGAATGGCATAGTGATATTGAATTTGCCAGATCTATGCCAACCCGAACGAAAGCCTGATTAAAACACTTAGGATCTAGAGGCCAAACCGAGTCATTAACCAAACACTTGAATTATCATAGTGCAAGGGTGGGGAAGAATCCGCCCCCAAGACACTCATCATATATCTCCCAAGATAATGGGCCAATTGAGGAGCGATCTTCTTTGGTCTAATTTCTAGAAAAAGGCAAAAAAATGGGTGCACCCTAGGGTGTGATAGTGCTGTTTGAGCTGACAGAGTATCAAGCTATGGGTTGTGATAATACTTGTGACCTTTTAAACTTAGGAGAGTCTGCTTGATGTGCTATCGAATTACCAAAATACTATTGAAAACAAAATGGGGTCTTGAAAAAGATCTCAACATTCACGAGGATTTGAAAAAGTTGTTTAAACAAGTTCTCTCTTTGTTTAGTTTAGATTGTTTTCTTTGCTTGCTATTGTGTCTTTGCAACATCAACATCAACAAGATCAAATCCCTCAAAAAAGTCAAGTTTCAACATCAACAAGATCAAACCCCTCAACAAAGTCAAGTTTCAACATCAACATCAAGATCAAACACCCCTCAACAAAGTCAAGTTTCAATATCAACCGCTATTACATTCAGAGCTAATTTTCGACGGCCGATTGTTGGAATTGCGACTAATTTTCATCAGAGTGCTGACAAAAGTAGCTGTCGAAAACTCATCGTCAGACTTGTCGACGATGCCTCTGACCGTTGAAAATATGACAATCCCATGGACTCTACCGAAGGTGGGCATGATCACTCTTCCGATCAAAAAAGTCGTTGGACATACAACATCCCCATTAGATGCTTATGTAGAATTCGTCAGAAAGTCGATGAAAGTTTGGAACTTTGCATTGACGGTGATGCTGTTTGTCTGACACTTGTATCGTCGGTCCATTAATATGCGTCGACAACCATCCGACTACGAAGTGTCGTCGCACATACAACATCCTCGTCGGATGTTTGTGTAGTTTGAGTCGGAAGTGCGATGACTCCATAACCTTTGCATCGACGAGAATATTGTATGTCCGACAATTTCATCGTCGGTGGAAAGCTTGGTATTTGTCGTAATTCCGACGATAATAATATTTTTATCAAAAAAATATATTATTATCCAGTCATTAATATGTACACCGAATGATATTCTATCCCCACCACCTACCAATAGGGGGCATAGGTTTGAGGCTAATATGAGGCGCACTGGTTTCAAGCTAATATGATCAGGCGCACCATGGTTGAGATGGTCCAACTCCTAAGAGGACTGTATGAACCACTAAGTACTGGTAAACCTATTAAAAATGGTGCTGATAGGGAATTAGCTAACCCAAATATAAGAGCCTTTAAAGTCAATCAGGGAGATGAAATGACTTTATCTACCTTATCTAAGTTAGTTGTTCTTGGGAGCTACCAAAACTTATCTACTATATATATATACATGAAATGAATTTATCTACTATATATGCACATATTTCTTATAAGTATTTCCCAAATTGATAATCTCATATAAAGTGTCATCCTATGTCAATACATGACATATACCTATTGAATGACATGTATATATCTCATACTAAGTAGTCACTCATTATTATAGATTCAACATATATTCAAAGATGATAATCATGCATTCTGGACTACATTAATATCCTCTTTAATAAAATAAATCACATGTACAAGGTTATTGGGTTGATCGAGTCCAATAGCAAAGTACAATAGGTAAAGCTAGTGTATATATCTCATACTAAGTAGTCACTCATTATTATATATTCAACATATATTCAAAGATGGTAATCATGCATTCCGGACTACATGAATATCCTCTTTAATAAAATAAATCACATGTACAAGGTTATTGGGTTGATCGAGTCCAATAGCAAAGTACAATAGGTAAAGATAATACTCAAAATAATGTTACTAGCATCTTACAATAAAACATAAATGTATTATGTCCACCCACAAAACACTTGATATAAAATAGTTCCAACCTTTCTTTTGTTTAAGTCCACCTGACTCATGGAACCCTTAGGTCCACCCCATCGTGCTTGTGGAGATGGTTCCAAATAGTCAATCAAAGTATACAAGGGGGATGATAGGCTCACACATGCCATACACGATGCATACATGACACAAGTAATGGAACAATATAGTGCAACATCAATAGAGAAGGATGATACCAAATCATGAATCCACATAGGGTCACTACTTTAAAACTACATAAGGCATTAGATTCTAGAGTGCAGTGGAGGAAGTGTCATCGTATGTCTCTTCGCACAAGTCCCAATGCTCCATTTGTAGGCTTTCCTTTCATTGTATGTGCTCATGAGGATGCACCATATGGAACCATTCATTCTCTTGTATGGATAAGAATGACAATAACACAATCCCTACACTACATCAGCGGGTATGTCTCTTTGCACAAGTCCCAACGCTCCATGTGTAGGCATGCCTTTCATCGTATGTGCTACATGTGAACATACCATATGGAACCAAGCATTCTCTCATGTGAACGAGAATAATGATCACATAATCCTTGTGTGAGTGGGTATGTCTCTTCACACAAGTCCCAATGCTCCATGTGCGAGCATGTCTTCCCAAAACACCCTTGGTGTTGTGATAACCCTCAAGGCGTGCTTAAGGAACCAATTTTCTTGTTATTTATTTTAACCCAAGTCTATTGTTATGTTATCACTTGATTACAAAACTCCCCAAACATGAATGCCAAGCATACCAGGTACGCTGATGGACGAGGGACAGGAGTGAGAGCCACTCCCTAGTCTCACTCTAGGACTAAGCTCATGCCATATCTAAATGAAAGACATCTCAAATACATCGTCGGTGGAAAGCTGCAAAATGCCATTTTCATACATAAGAAAGACATACTCAATTGGGAACTGATGCCCTCCTAAATGGCACAATGTTAGTTTAAGATCAAAGAACACAAAACACACAAGATGTTAGAGTTAATCAATCTAAAAACCAAACACAACGAAGGCATTCCAAAAGAGACACTGAAAGAGACATGCTAAATATATCTAATAAATAGAACAAATGATCATGAGACATCTCCAACTGCCTCTTAGCATGGCCTTAGTTTCTTCTCCCTTGTTCCTCTCCTCTCCAAGTTCCAAAATAGTGTAGCTCTCAGCAGCTTTTTGCACTATGGATGCTTATGGAGGATTGAGATTCATAGAATAGCTCTAAACATGAAATGAAAAGCTATTTTTATGCTAAAATGATGTGTTTTAACCAAAAAGACAATATTTAGTTATGCTATGCTAAATGCTCTCTAAAATGGCTATAGTCTAAATGCATACAAGTTTTCAGGATCTGGATTATGAAGGAATGGGCTCTATTTATAGGAAAAATGGAGCAATGGATGGTTGAGATTGAGTAATCTCAACAAGGGTCAGGATTGAATGATTTCAAATCCATGTGAGGGCTTTCAACCCAATCCCAGGATGACAAGTGTCAATGTGAGATAGGTTGAGAGGAGAGGGAATAAGCATTAAATGCCTGATATGACCTTGGGATTTTGAGTCAAGGTTGGTTGAATGAATAAACTCTTTATTCAAAGAATAAAGCTTTTATCCAATGGATAAATTCTTGTGCAAATGTGAAATGGATGAATATGGTCAAACAATAAATGTTTGGGGAGACAAGATTGAAATAACCATAAATGGTTATGTAAGAGACATAAATGGTCATGTAAGAGCCATTAGTGGTCTTGGAAGACTTTGGGGGTTAATTTGTTGAACACACAAAGCATTAAATGTTTTTCAAAGACTTTGGAGTCTTTGAGAAGTGACTCCATTTTGCTTAGGAATGTGACAATATTTAGGAGATGGATTAGGCTAATTAGGAAGAGGTTAGAAGAATCTAGAAGGTGATTAGATTTTGCAAGTGGATTTGGTGGGTGAGGAAAATAGGATTTTATTTAAAAATAAAAATTCATTTATTTCAAAATGTGTGCAAGTTGCATTTGTAGGAAAATGCAAGTGGGGTGGGGATAATGATTTAAATAAATGTTTTATTTAATTTATTTAAAAGAGGAAAAGGGGGATTTAATTAAATAAATTGATTTTATTTATTTAATTGATTTGAATTGGATTTAATGAATTAATTAAAATAAATTGAATAATTTATTTAATTAATAGAAGAATGTTTGGGGATGAATTAATTAAATATTAATTTAATTAATTGATGGCTAGTGGATTTTTAATCGAATAAATACGAAATATTCATTTAATTAAAATGGACAGATTTATGTGACTACATTTGCCCCTCTTTGAGACGGTGCAGTTTATCGCATCGTTTCAAAGAAAGAAAAACTGGTGTGAAGAAATGCCCCATAAAATGTTAATTTAATGGGTGGTATGCCCCCTCGAGAGATGGGCCGAAAAATTTCGAAAAATCGGGCGATCTCTCGAAAAAGAATGAAAATGGGCAGGGTGATAGAAGGGAAGAAGTTAGGTAGACTGGTGAAAAATAGAAGAAATCGGAGGAAACATGGAGAAATGGGGGGCTCGGGAAGTTCATGGGGACCACGGCAATAAGCGGGGCGAAGTTACGGTGACAGCGGGGGGTATAAATGGGGCGAAAGGGGTGAAAATAGGATCATTTGTGACCACGACCAGTTGAAAACTATAGCTCTGACAGTGACATTTGGAAGAGCAAGGAGGAGCGATGATGCCGTTTCCGATCACCGAGCACCGATTTGAGCGAGTCCGCCGGTACCAGCGCCCAGCCGACTATGGGCCAGCGGTACGCAAATTCGAAAACTTCCTTTTCATGCATTTTTAATACGTTTTTAGCTGAGTCCAAGTCAAGTCGGAGCAAGAGCGCTGGAACTAGGTTTTTAGCGCTTTTGCTCCATGAATTAGCGCTATTGTGCCGCAATAGCGCTTTTGTAGGCTAGTTTTAGCGCTGTTGCATGTATTTAGCGCTTTTGTAGGCAAGTTTGAGCGCTTTTGATAAATTAGCGCTATGGTAGGGTCAATTGAGCGCTATTGATGGGTAATAGCGCTATTGTATAGCGGTTTGAGCGCTTTTGGTTTTTTAGCGCTAGTGTATGGCAGTTTTAGCGCTTTTGGTTTTGTTGTAGCGCTATTGTGTAGAACTAGCGCTGTTGTAGATAAAATAGCGCTTTTGCCTTAGGATAACGAGATGCCCCAGTTTTGAACAAAATAAATCTCTTGATGCCTAACGATTGATGGATGGCGAGGTGAAGTGGGAGTTGTTTTGAACCATAGCAGCCCGATGAGACTTAGGTCATTTGTTAGGATAAATGCCTGTTGAAGTCTAGGCGGCCATGATTGCTTACCTGTTGAGACCCGAAGATACTTGATCAAAGTATCTGATGATAGTCTAGGTTTAAACTTAAGAAAGTTTGATAAAAAAACAACTGATGGTGGTTGGATGAATGTCTATGTGCAGGAGGATCTGCGCGTGTTGCAGTTACGCGAGCGCCACCCCGCGACACAGGGATTGCGGGATCGATTGACGCAGATAGAGATTGATTGTATTGTGGCTACTAGGCTCTATGAGGTGATGCATATGCCCGTGATTCAGATGAATCACGGCCTGATTATAGCTTTAGCAGAGCGATGGCACAGTGAGACATGCACGTTCCATCTGGCTCAGGGCGAGATGACGGTGACTTTGGAGGACGTGTGGCGTATCCTGCGGATTTCGATTCGGGGAGAGCTGGTGACATATGATCGATCTTGGGGGACGGTGTCTTGCCAGAGGATATTTGATGAGGACGTATACATTGATGATGGCTCGATCGCCTGGGAGGATATAGCGGCACTATATGAGCCCCTTCCAGCAGTATTGTCAGGGATCGTGGGAGGACTTCTGTGTCCAGACAGGCGGTCACATGGATTGGCGGTCGGATGGGGACAGGTGATAGAGATGATGGTGACAGAGGGGACCCGATATGCCTGGGGGCCGTGCGTGCTAGCGCACATGTATCAGGAGTTACATGAGGTGGTGTACAGAGGGCGGGGGTCTCTTGCAGTGGGCATGACGCTACTGCATGTGTGGGCATGGGAGCACTTACCAGTGACTCGACCAGTGAGTCTGAGATTCCGAGCCGTGGACCAGCCCTATATGTTTATGTATAGTGGTATGATGAGCCAGCCCCACTTGGGGAAGGTAGAGTGGTGGCGGCGGGCATTGGATGATTTGGATGCAGTGATCTGGCGGCCATACTTGGAGTGTGAGCCATGGGAGGATGATGCAGAGGCACTGCCGTATTGCTTTATGACCCGATTCCTCATTGGGAGGACCTCGTATCATGTAGAGAGATAGGTGCCAGGACGGGTGATGAGGCAGTTTGGACGGCAGTAGGGACTGCCTACCGGATCAGGGGAGTATGCACGAGTGATCCGAGAGCGGTATGCATGGGGTCTAGTGCTACCGTATGATCAGGCACTGGCAGAGTTTCGGACACTGCAGGCGAGGCCATGGGACTTACGACCGAGGGTCGTGGATGCAGGGGTTACAGCAGAGTATACACAGTATCGGGCGGCACACCCGATCCTGCGGATATCAGACCCAGCTGAGCCGATCCCAACGTTTGAGGATGAGAGGGGACGGGGACGAGGACGGAGAGCAGGAGGTCGAGGAGGAGTAGGAGGAGGAGGAGGAGGAGGTGGTGGAGATGGAGGTGGAGGAGGTTTGGGGATGCCGAGGCAGCGGAGAGGGAGAGGTGGACTACCTCTTCAGATATCACAGGGACCTTTGATGCAGGGAGGAGTGCAGCTGAGTGGGAGGGGGATGGAGAGAGAGATCCCAATGGCTACAGGTGCAGAGGAGGGTGGTGCAGGGGAGGGACCTAGTGGAGGGGGTGATACAGGTGCGGCAGCCATGGACATGGGGGAGGGAGCTACTGGGGATCTGTGGGAGCACATGATAGGTTATTTGCAGACCCGGGTAGAGAGATTAGAGGTGGAGGTAGCAGCTAGAGATGTGCAGCTATTTGCACGTGAGTCAGAGCTGACAGTGGTGCTGCGGGAGAGAGATACTGCGGTGGAGAGATTGGCGGAGCGGCAGGAGAGAGTGCGAACTGGTGCACAGGGTCCTTCAGGGGAGATTATGAGGGAGATGCGGCGAGCTCAGGTGGAGATAGAGTACTGGCGTGGGTTATATGAGCAGGTGGTACCGATTAGCCAGCGAGCTCTCAGTTATTCACAGATGCGGCAGGCCAGATCCGAGCAATCGCAGAGGATGCAGAGCAGTGGGGGTGTGATGGGTCCTCTACGACAGGAGAGATCAGGGGATGCAGGAGGGAGTGGGGGTTCGATGAGGCCTCCACGGAGAGATGGATCAGGTGGTGCGGGGTACCAGTGGTGGAGCAGGTAGGGGGGGTGCAGGTACAACATCTGGCCAGAGCGGCATTTGAGAGAGCATTTTTGCATACATGTATTGTATCATTTGTCTATTTTTGGACTGTATCTTGGATGGCTCTTGGTAGCCGATTTGTGTAGACTTCATTGTACTCTGATATGTGAGTTGATATATATGAGGAGATCCCATATTGTGATGATTATGCATGTGATGATGTATGGATGTTTTATGCATGTTTGTGATTTATTGCTTAGATGTATATGTGGATATGTATGCATTTGATGAGATGTTTCTTTGATGCATGTTTTTATGATGAGTTATGATGTGGGATACTGACATATGAATGCAGGTTTATATGTATATGATGTATATGATTGGTGATGTAATGCTTTATGTATGGAATGCTATGATGAGGATATATGCTTATGCTTGATGCATGAACAAGATTTTTGGTATTTCCTATTTTGTTAATGATGCGATGATTTATGTATGTAATATAATGATGCAATGATTTATGTGATGATATATGCAATGGTTAGATGAAATGATTTTATGTATGGATATGCATCTAGATGATATATGCTTATGTTTTTGATGGATGAACAAGATTTTATGATGTTTCCTTTTGCGATGTAATGATGAGACGATTTATGTGACAATGTTAATGCAATGATTTTATGTATAAATATGCAGCTAGATGTGTTTTTTAGATGAATGTAATATGGATAAACAAAATGTTTAAGTGCAAATGTTTATATGATAAATGTAGATGAATAAACAAATGTAAAGGACAAGTGTTTATATGATGATGCCTAAATGAATGCAGATGAATAAACAAATGTAAAGTACAAGTGTTTATATGATGATTTTAAAATGAATGTAGATGAATAAACAAATGTAAAGTACAAGTGTTTATATGATGATATTAATATGAATGTAGATGAATAAACAAATGTAAAGTACAAATGTTTATATGATAATATTAAAATGAATGTAGATGAATAAACAAATGTAAAGTATAAATGTTTATATGATAATATTAAAATGAATGTAGACGAATAAACAAATGTAAAGTACAAATGTTTATATGATAATGCTTAAATGAACGATTCTAAATGCGTTTTAAATATGTTGGTAAGTGCAAATGATAATGGGATGATACGATAACTAATGGGGATAATAACTGCACCTTTAATGCAATGTGAATGAATCCTAAAAATGAACATTATAAGATACTTAGTAATGAATGAATGCATCTTTTAACTATAAAGAAATGAATGCAAATGATAAATGATGAAAAGTTAAATAAAATGATAATGGATAATTGATATAAGATGAATGTTTATTAAATGATGCAATACAACCAAAGACAATTTGATCCCATGAATGAATCTAATTATTTTATGATTGATGAAATTTTTTTTTTAAAATGAAAAGTAATGTCAATAATGAACTATATGCAATGTTTGTGAAAAATGACATGAATGGACGTAATGCAAGATGCACCTAAATGCAAGGATGATATGATCACGAGGAATGCAAGGTTTTTAAGACTTTGCATGATGCATTGATGATGTATCAGAGTACTCGGTCGTGATTGTATCCAAGACCAGCTTAATTTTCTCATTTTTTGCATATAAAACCTCTATATGAATGAATGAGTGGATGGATGATATGCAACGGAATGCAAGATATAAACAGATGAGGTGAAATGACGATCCATAGTGCTCTATTTTCATCATTGAGCTTAAAAAATGTTGGAAGAGAATACAAGCATCTTGACACAATAATTCAAGATGACCTGAGTATTTCTTTCATGGATTTTAATATAGCAAGTTAATACAAATGACTTGATATAAGGGTCAAGTCGACCAGAGTATTGCTTGCGGAACAGACAAGGATTATCTCCTTTCGTGCATGACTTGGATCATCCTCCTTGATCTTAGGCTTGATCAGATCCTGAGACAAGTTCATACCGTACTAAGAAAATAAAACCTTTATCCAATTTGGAGGAAGAGGAACCAAAGGATGAGCATTGTTCCTGCAATCAAACAGCATATTTACATAAAGAATAAAGAATAAGGATCCTTGGTAATGGCTCATGCTCATATGGTCGAGGTATACGCTGTAGTCAGCAAGCCGTAGTGATCTATGACTGCATTTTGCATAAGATCACGTAGCTTAGTGAACTTCCCACGTAGACACCATTAGTACATGCCCCAGAACTTCATCGGAAGTAATGCGCAAACGATATAAAACAATGCTGAAAGATCCCGATACAGATAAACAAATGAATTACTCACAAATCAACCAAGTATTTGATAGCTTAACATAATTTTCTTGTCAAAGAAAATGTCACTTTTTGTCTTTGTTTTGGTAAGGAAGGATGCATCCTTGTTTTTAAAGACAGGTTGGATTGTTGAAGTCGATTGTGTTGGTTTGATTGGTAAATGGTCAGTGTGTGAGTAGTTGTCAATGTTTATTTTGTATCTGATTGGATAAATATGTACAAGGTGTTGCCATGTTTTTGTGTGATTTTTGATGGGTTTTCCGATGTTTTTTGGATTTTGTGAAACAATTTTGAATGTTTTTTGGTATTTTCTGATGATTGCCTGAATGTTTTTGGTATTTTGAGAGTCATTTTTGAATGTTTTTGGTATTTTGAGAGTCATTTTTGAATGTTTTTTGGTATTTTCTGATGATTGCCTGAATGAAGAGCGTAATGATATATAAGACAATGTAGAATCCACTTCCATCACGAGGGTAAGGGTATTGCCCCCAGTTTGTAGACCTGACTATGAAAAGGTGGGATGCGAGACGCATGAAGTACTTTCTTAATTGCAGATCAAATAACAAGCCATGGTTGGGATGGATGGATGTGTGTGTGCATGCATGTGATCGCAACGAGCCTGAAAGATACTGGAGCCATTGCCTTTACGAGTGGCGCCTGTTTGCCAGGTTTTCACCATCGCACTTACCCAAGGTGCCACCGGAGTGGTTGTTCACCGTTTGGATGCATGATTTTTCTTTACTTTTTTGAATGTTTTTTGTATTTTCTTCAGGACATTTTCTGAATGTTTTTGGTATTTTCTGATGTGCAGTGGAGCCTGATGCTCTGTACACCTTAGGTATAAAACCTTTTGAGGTGCATGCTATTGATTGGATCTGCAAGCGGTTCTCCTTCTGATGTAGCCAACTGATATGCCCCGGACCCGAATACAGCAGTGACAACATATGGGCCGAGCCAATTTGATTCAAACTTGCCTTGATGTTCTCTATTTGGTTGGTTGCGAGGATTTTCTCGAAGAACAAGATCACCTACCTCAAATGTACGAGATCTAACTCGGTGATTGTAGCTTCTGCTCATGCGCTGCTGATAGGCTTTGAGGTGATTGTATGCAGCTTGTCGTTTCTCATCAAGTAACTCTAAGTCCTGAAGACGGGATACTCTGTATGCTTCATCATCGATGAGATTGTGCAAGGAAACTCGTAATGATGGTATCTCGACCTCAATAGGCAAGATAGCTTCTGCACCATAGACCAATGAATAAGGAGTTGCACCTGTAGGGGTTCGAATGCTAGTGCGATATGCCCATAGCGCTGGATTTAGTTGAACATGCCAGTCACGGCCGACATCATTGACTGTCTTTTTGAGGATTCTCAGTATGTTTTTATTGGATGCTTCAGCCTGACCATTGCCTTGTGGGTAATAGGGAGTGGAAAAGCGGTGTTGGATATGAAATTTCTCACAAAGCTCACAGACATCCTGATTTTTGAAAGGAAAACCGTTATCTGTGACAATGGACATGGGCACACCATACCGGCAGATGATGTAGTTGAGGATGAATGAGGCGATCTGCTTGCCGGTGACTTGGGTAAGTGGAACAACTTCGATCCACTTTGTGAAATATTCGGTGGCAGTAATAATGAATTTATGGCCATTGGATGAAGATGGATGAATCTTACCCACAAGGTCAAGACCCCATTGATAAAAAGGCCATGGTGTTGTGATTGGTTGCAGTTCTTGAGCTGGTGCATGTATCAGGTCACCATGAACTTGACATTTCTTGCATTTTTTGACAAAGTAGTAGGAATCCTTTTCCATAGATGGCCAATAGTATCCAGCTCGCATGAGTTTCTTGGCTAGTGATGGACCACTTGAGTGAGTCCCGCAAATTCCTTCATGTACTTCTTCCAAAGCCTTTGTTATCTCATCTTGTTCCAGACATCGAAGGAGAGTACCATCAAGACTACGTCGGTATAGGGTTTCGGCAATAATGGTATATCGAGCAGTTTGGCGAATGAAGGTTTTACGTTGGTTATTTGATTGGTTGGGAGGAAGGGTGTGATCGCGGAGATAGGTGTAGAACTCACCGTACCATGGGGATTCGGAACCAACAAGGCGATATATCATTTCGGATTCGGGGATATCATAAGCGGGGATCCAAAGCTGTTCTACCAAGAACTCATAGCGTGTTGAATTCTGTGGAAGATCTAGTAGAGATGCGATGGTAGCCATAGCGTCAGCAGCTCGATTCTGATCTCTTGGTATCTGCTCAAAAGTGATAGTAGTAAATGATGTCTTTAGATTGTCCACCATTTGCTTATATGGCATGAGTTTATCATCTTTGGTCTGATATTCATCAGTTGCTTGTCGAATGACTAGTTGGGAATCGCCATATACTTGTAGTTCTTGTAATTTCCATTGTACGGCTAACCTGAGTCCCGTGATCAAGGCCTCATACTCGGCTATGTTGTTTGTGCATGGAAATGTGAGCCTGTAAGACTTCGGGATGCTATCACCTTGAGGTGTGATAAATAGAATGCCTGCCCCCGAGCCGTGCCTAGTGTATGAACCATCAAAATATAGTTTCCATGGCTGTGCTATTGTGATCATGAATATCTCTTCATCTGGAAAATTGGAAATGAGAGGATGATCGCCTATGAGTGGTGCATCGGCCAACTGATCTGCAATAACTTGACCTTTGATAGCTTTACGGTCCACATACTCAATGTCGAATTCACTTAGAATCATTACCCATTTGGCCAAACGACCTGTCAATGCTGCTTTGCTGAGTAAGTACTTGAGTGGATCAATCTTTGCGATGAGTTGTACCTTGTGTGTTAACAGATAGTGCCGTAATTTAGTGGCTGCTAAGATTACTGCTAGGCAAGCTCGCTCAATAGGTGTGTAATTGAGTTCATAGCCAACCAGGGTGCGAGAGATGTAGTATACAACACACTCTTTGCCTTCTGCATTATGTTGTGCCAGTAGTACACCCAATGCTGTACTTGTTGCTGAGATATAGAGTAATAATGGTCTACTTGGATCTGGTGGCATCAACAATGGTGGATTCATGAGATAGTCTTTAAGTGCCTGAAATGCTTGCTGGCATCTGTCATCCCATTGAAAGCGTATGTTCTTGTGTAGCAGGTGTGTGAAGGGGTGACACTTATCAGCCAATTGTGCAATGAATCTTCGGATGGATTGAAGTCATCCTTGTAGTGTTCTTAGCTGACTGATATTCTTTGGAGGTGGCATGTCCATGATTGCTTTAACCTTTGCTGGGTCGACCTCAATACCTTTGCTTGAGACAATGTATCCTAGAAGTTTCCCGGAGGTTACTCCAAAGACACATTTCTTTGGGTTGAGTCGAACATGGTATTGTTCCAGTCTATCAAAGATTCTCTCTAATATGTCCAAATGACCTTCTCTAGTGAGTGATTTTGCTAGTAAATCATCCACATAATCTTCCATCATAGTATGCATCATGTCATGGAAGATGGTGGTCATTGCTCTTTGATAGGTTGCTCCTGCATTCTTTAGACCGAAAGACATTACATTCCAGCAGTATGTGCCCCATGGACATGTGAAGGCTGTCTTGTGTTGATCTTCGGGTGCGATCTTTATTTGATTGTATCCTGAAAAGCCATCCATGAGTGAAAGCATGGCATGTCCTGCTGTCAGATCCACTATGATGTCGATATTTGGAAGGGGGAAGTCATCCTTAGGACATGCCTTATTCAGATCTCTGAAGTCAGTACAAATGCGGATGCCCCCTTTTGGTTTGCCAACTGGCACAATGTTGGAGATCCATTCTGCATAATCAATTGGCCTAATGAAACCAACATCCAGGAGTTTCTTGAGTTCTGTTTTGACTAACACTGCAATCTGGGGATGCATCTTACGAAGCTTCTGCTTGACAGGTTTGGCTCCTTCCGCTACAGTGAGGTGATGCATGACTAAATCAGGATCAAGCCCAGGCATGTCTGCATATGACCATGCAAAGTTGATCTGACGCTTCTGGAAGAACTCTATGAATTGAGGCTGTTCCTCTGGAGTGAGAAGAGATGCCAGATGTATGATATGAGGATTTTCAGGAGTCCCCACATTGTATTCTTTGGTTTCTTCGATAAGAATCGTTGATCGTTCCTGTTGTGTACTAGCAGGGAGAATGTCAAACCCTTCATCCTCAGGCGCCTCAGAGAGGTTTTCACCATTGGATACGCTCTTTCTTTTTACTTTTGTCGGATCAAACAGTGCCACAGTGTGGTTTTCACTGGAAGATCCATGTTTTATCGTTATATTTTTGCAGCTGAAGGGTTTGGCATCCGCCCCGAAGTATGCTGCGCTATTAAGTTGAATGGCGAATCCAGCTTTGTGATCCCCGCTTGGTAGATTATCCCGTAATTCCAAAAAGTCAATGATAGCCTCATCGTTCTGGAAGAGGTCAAGACATGGGGGATTTGGTTGGTTCCATTCAATGAGTTCAGGGTGGATAATGGGCATTACGTCATCGATTAGGTTAAGTGCGTTAGAGGTATCAGTGAGGGTTAAGACAGTGTGGTGAAGGTCGTTGATGGTACTCTCCCTGTCAGAATCCGGCGTAGGATGAGACGTAGGGTTTGTGGAAGATGTTTCCAGCTCAGGTACCCAAGTGGTCTTTATCTGTGCTTCTCCGTAAATAGGGATGTCTTTGTGTGGCGGAGGTGGTGATGTGTCTTCCTCATCTGAAGTGTTAAGCTGTACAGAATCAAATTCCCACTCATGTGAGTCGGTCTCTGAATCACTTTCCAGCATCCGATTGCTATACCATACTGGGATGTCTTTGGAGTTAAACACGACAGGCGTGATTGGTTTATGTACCTTTGAGGTGATCGGTGCTGCAGGAACCGTGATGGGGTTTAAAGGATTTGTTACAAGAAGTATCGGCCGTGTTGCCTCAGTGGCTTCTGCAGGAACTGCTGGGGCCATAGATGTTGCTGTAGGTTTCCATACAGTTGTTGCTACAAATGGTGTTGCTGATGGGATTACTGGTTCGTTTGGTGGGATTTTTGGCACTGATGACGGTTGCGGTGGGTTTGTGAGCCTCGATGGGGCAGTGGGGATAGTGTTTGATGGTGCTTTGATTATGAAAGGTGTCCTCTTTGCAGTAGGTGGGCAAAATGGTGTGCTGGGTTTTCCTTTGAATCTGAGTTTAGGAAGGACTTCTTTTTCAAAGCCTAGGCCTGTATTACCTTTGGGCTTGAATTCTGGTAGTAGAGGTTCATGTCGTCCTTGTTTGCAGGATCCCAAAGCACTTTGACCATCATACCCCATTCTTTGCATAATGGGGAGGCCTTTGCCATATTGTTCTGTAGGAAGTGTAACTTGCGGTTTGTCAGTGGTGATGGGATCTTTATAGATCCAGTCCGCTAGGTCCTCATCTTGTGTCTCTTCCTCTTGACTCTTTCCAAGGACGAAAGGCGTCAAGGCACGTGCTGGCGTGATTAGTGGTTGCTGGAGTAACTGCTGTGGTTTACCATGTGTTCTAGGAGAAGTGGGCATTTGTCCCACACAAAAGAGCTGACTCAAGTTGTATTCTCCAGGACCTTCCTCTGCCACTTTCATCTTAAGCTTTTCTTGCTTGGGTATAGGGGTGTTTGAACTGGCAAGAGAGGCGGGATTTACATATGATGTGGAGGAAATGGCTTCCCTATTATTAGGAACAGTAATCTCTGGTTGATGGCTGATATTATGGCAAAATGCAAAGGGATTTGCATCGCCTAGGATTGTGATCTCGACACCGTTATGTGGGAACTTGATACATTGATGGTAGGTAGATGGAACAACTTGCATGGCATGTATCCAAGGTCTCCCTAATAATAGATTATATGGCAGAGGAAGGTCCAGAACTTGACAAATGATGTGCTTTACCACAGGGCCAACCCGGATTGGTAGTACCACAGCCCCTTTGGATGAACGCTCTGCATCATCATAGGCCTTGATGGTGATCTTCTTGTGAGGATCCACTGATTCTATTGCATATCCCAATGCTGTGACCAATTGTAGTGTGCAAATGTTTAGACCTGCTCCATTATCGATCAAGACTCGCTTGATCCTGTGTTGGTTGACAAAGCCTTCAATGTGGAGTGAGGCGTTATGAGGTTGTTGGAACGAAGAGTTGTCACTTTCGGAAAAAGTGAGACAAGGTGATGACTTTAGATTTCCAACCATGGCTTGAAACTGGTCCGTGTTCAGGTTTGCAGGGACTGACGCCTCTTGGAGTGCTTGATCCAAGATAGTTTTATGAGATGGTGACAGGCGTAATAGCTCTAAAATGGATATAAGCGCAGGGGTTTTGTCTAATTGTTCCACAAGATTGTACTGCTTTGGATTGGAGGTGGTGCCTTGTGGAGCTGCCTTGATGGTGACCTTGCCACGACGTGTAACAACATTGCAATTTGAGGTGGGATTTTTGAAGGTGATAGTTGCAATTTGTTCACTGGCATCATACAGGTGATTTACAGTATAGTTATACGCAGCCTGCGTATAATCAGTGGTATCAGGACCTCGTCTGGAAGTGGAAGGACCCCTTTGATCTTGTGATGGAAGTGGATTTTTGAACATCTGATGATCATTATTGGTTGTTTTTGGGTCATGCCCTTCAATTCCAATTTCTCGTTGCCTTGACCGTGATCGAGTTTGAGCCATTTTGCTTGCAAGCTTTTGTTGAAGTTGATTGAAGATGATGATGAGTTGTTTTGATGAAAGATGGATGATTAGTGGTTTGTGTTGTATGGGGATCTCTAGCACTTTAAGGTAGATGTAACCAAAATTCCTTCTTTGAATTGCTTGTTTGTTTGATAAGTTTGGATGTGATAAGGTGTAGAGAAATCTGAGATGTGTTACAGATTTTGACTACCTAGCAATGAGAGGATTCACTCATGAACTAGTTTTAACCTGCGTAGATGTGTCTCTTAGGATGAGCTTATCCTAGATGTAGAAACAATCTAAAAAGTGATGTGATGTGTTTGATTTCAAGCAATATCTAAAAAGAGAATTTGGGACAAGAACCTCTTAATGTTTTGAGAGTTTTTTGGGATGGATTGATGATGGAGTGATGATGTATGAGTGAGATGATGGATGTTTTTGTTTTCGACTTCAATAAAAACTTTGTGTTACAAATGGAACAAACTCTATCCCTTCCCTTTCAAGTGTTGGTGGCACTTCTCGAGCTATGTTGTAGGTGATACAGATGTTTGGGAAGAAGTTGGGATTAATCTTTCCTCCTTGATTTTTGTGATAACTCAGAGCTCTATATTGCATAAAAGCTCTGCGGTTCAGTGATTCTGAATCAAACTTGTTTGTTTTACCTTGAAGGTACAGACGCATGCGATGTAGAAAGACTCTATGTGAGACAAAGATTTGTCTATTGAGATAGAAAAATTTCCTTCTTTTGATCAAAGCCTTTGAGCTTAATGGTCTTCTTTTCAAGGTAATATTCTGATGACCCTTCCTCTTTCACAAGATGTGAAGAATGGTCATAAAAGTTGTGACTCTGTGTTGTTTGCACTTTGTTTTTGATGTTTTTGGTTGTGTTGACAGATGTTGGATGAATACTTTGTTTTTGGAATTGATTTTCTGATTTTTCTTTGACAAGAAAACAAAGCAAGCACACAAACACAAGATTGTAGCCTGAAAGACACAAATGAGTATGGGTCTAGATTAACCCAATCCTTGGACTTGTTTCTGACCCTTCCTTTAGATGTATTTTAAGATGTATTTCCAAAGCCTGAAGTCGGCTCAATTTGCACTAGGTCTGTAAAACGAACACACTTCAAACACTCTTTATCCCTAAGGTCAAATGGCCAGTTGTGATAAATTTAGCCCACATCTTGATATTTCTTCGACTTTGGTACTACATACCTTATGAATCCCGCCGTGGCAGGTAAGGATGTGATATACTAAGTCTTGCGCGAGTATAACAAATAGATGATCCCTATGATGGGGGAGTCACCACTTTTATCAAGCCACAAGTGACCTTTCAAAAAGCTATGTTTCTACTCAAGGAAATATGTATGGTGAGTATCTTGGGAGCAAAACCATCTATGCTCTTGCACTAAATTATACCTCAAATATCCTCAATCAATAGAACAGGTGGGCTACTACTTAAAGGTGTTTAGTCATGTTCGATGGCTTTGGACATAAGTTCATTCTGCAGTGACTCACTTAAGAGCCTTGTAACTGGTGGTGGGGCCCATTTGTCCTTTCGGCCAGTTACACTGTAGGAACAGCTATACCCAAGGCTACAGCTTTCGCTCTCACCTGATTTCTATAGCGGCTCGAAGGATTTACCGCTCGAGGTCGTTCCCAAGAGTATCGATCCCTTGGCAGGCCTCTCTTAAAAAGATAAAATTTTGAGTGTTACTAACACTTTTCTCTTGCACCTAGGACCACGAGAGCCAAGGGAGAGGATAGTGTGTGTTAGAAGTAGGTCCACTCGACTGACTTTTGTGCACAAGCGTGCCAAACACGAAATTCACTTGTTCTTTTTAATCCAACATTTGCAAAGATGATCTAACTATTTGGAGATGTTGCTCCAACAGCCATGGTGTTCTTTTTAACTTCAAAGGCAATGTGTTTTGTAATCTAGAATTTTGAAAATCCTGGTCAACTTAATGAAAAACACGTTTTGCTTGAAGGAAATTTTGTTTGCAAAAAAAATCAATCAAAAACAAGTGGTTTGTCAGTTTTATTTGCACCAAATTTTTGAAATTTGGATTGTAAATTTTAGGTCCCAATTGATGCAATGAAATCAAATTTTGTTAATTTTAAGCACCAAAGAAAATGAGGCCTAACTAGAAAACAATGAAAAACCCTTTTTGTGTTTTTAAGTTCTTTTTAAGCACTTTAAATGAAATTTTTTTTTTGTGATTTTTATGGTGAGTTGTTAACCTGTATCAACAAAAACAAGTTAGTAAAAATCGATGTTCAAGGGGGGCTTCCACAAGCCTAAGATACTCAATTTTTCGGTTACAAATTTTACAAATCCTGATTCTGAAATGCCCTGAAATTTGACTAAGTCTGAAATTTGGAGGATCTTCCAAAAACTAGATTTTGCATTACAACTCCTAGAGGTCTGAAACCCCTCTCAAACATCCTGAAAGTATATATGGAATATAACTTAAAGTATAAGAAAGAGAAAAGTATATATATATATTTTGCCTCTCACAAACCTAACAAAAATAATTTTATCAATTACAAAGCCTTTTTTTTTACAACGTTCTGTTACAATAGCGCTAGTCTGTGTGAAAACAGAAGCGCTACTTTAACACAAACGCGCTAGAATATTACAAAAGCGCTAAAAGAAAAGATTTTTACAACAATACAAAAGCGCTAATATAAATACAAAAGCGCTAATTAATGAACAAAAGCGCCAAAATACTGACAAAAGCGCTAATTCTTTGACAATAGCGCTATTGTAAGAACAAAAGCGCTAAAAGACAAAAAAACAATAGCGCTAAAACGCAACAAAAGCGCCAAAGCGCGACCTGTGTGTCAAGTTCAACATTCAAACATGTTAGGTAACAAAAAAAGATCAGAAGGTTGCGTGTTCGATTCACGTCGGGTTCACCAAATGATGCCCTCCTAAATGGCACAATGTTAGTTTAAGATCAAAGAACACAAAACACACAAGATGTTAGAGTTAATCAATCTAAAAACCAAACACAACGAAGGCATTCCAAAAGAGACACTGAAAGAGACATGCTAAATATATCTAATAAATAGAACAAATGATCATGAGACATCTCCAACTGCCTCTTAGCATGGCCTTAGTTTCTTCTCCCTTGTTCCTCTCCTCTCCAAGTTCCAAAATAGTGTAGCTCTCAGCAGCTTTTTGCACTATGGATGCTTATGGAGGATTGAGATTCATAGAATAGCTCTAAACATGAAATGAAAAGCTATTTTTATGCTAAAATGATGTGTTTTAACCAAAAAGACAATATTTAGTTATGCTATGCTAAATGCTCTCTAAAATGGCTATAGTCTAAATGCATACAAGTTTTCAGGATCTGGATTATGAAGGAATGGGCTCTATTTATAGGAAAAATGGAGCAATGGATGGTTGAGATTGAGTAATCTCAACAAGGGTCAGGATTGAATGATTTCAAATCCATGTGAGGGCTTTCAACCCAATCCCAGGATGACAAGTGTCAATGTGAGATAGGTTGAGAGGAGAGGGAATAAGCATTAAATGCCTGATATGACCTTGGGATTTTGAGTCAAGGTTGGTTGAATGAATAAACTCTTTATTCAAAGAATAAAGCTTTTATCCAATGGATAAATTCTTGTGCAAATGTGAAATGGATGAATATGGTCAAACAATAAATGTTTGGGGAGACAAGATTGAAATAACCATAAATGGTTATGTAAGAGACATAAATGGTCATGTAAGAGCCATTAGTGGTCTTGGAAGACTTTGGGGGTTAATTTGTTGAACACACAAAGCATTAAATGTTTTTCAAAGACTTTGGAGTCTTTGAGAAGTGACTCCATTTTGCTTAGGAATGTGACAATATTTAGGAGATGGATTAGGCTAATTAGGAAGAGGTTAGAAGAATCTAGAAGGTGATTAGATTTTGCAAGTGGATTTGGTGGGTGAGGAAAATAGGATTTTATTTAAAAATAAAAATTCATTTATTTCAAAATGTGTGCAAGTTGCATTTGTAGGAAAATGCAAGTGGGGTGGGGATAATGATTTAAATAAATGTTTTATTTAATTTATTTAAAAGAGGAAAAGGGGGATTTAATTAAATAAATTGATTTTATTTATTTAATTGATTTGAATTGGATTTAATGAATTAATTAAAATAAATTGAATAATTTATTTAATTAATAGAAGAATGTTTGGGGATGAATTAATTAAATATTAATTTAATTAATTGATGGCTAGTGGATTTTTAATCGAATAAATACGAAATATTCATTTAATTAAAATGGACAGATTTATGTGACTACAGGAACAATCACCAAGAGAACAGTAAAAAGTGTGTTTGAGATCATTGTCCTAATTGTGGTGTGGTCACCAAGAGATCACCGTAAATTTGTCAATGCAACTTTTGTTGCAAAGTTGTAAAAAGTGTGTTAGTTTTGTTTCAATGTTAGTTAATACTCAAATATCGGTTATGGACATTGGAGGGTTGATGAGACACATAAATATCCTTGTTTCATCGACCATAGGATCAGTTGTTGGAGGTATTGAAGGAAAAGTCAATAAAATTTGGAGATTTTATGCAATTTTCACCATTTTTTCAGAATGTTACAGTCTATTTTCCATCATTTTTTTGTTGTGAAATTCTTTTTGTTGGTATTCTAAACCTATTGGGAATGAGAGAAAAATTAATCCATGAACTTTTGTCTTTGGTTTGATTGAATTTCATTTTGATTTGAGCAAGTTATCATAGTTTTTCTAAAAACTATCATAAACCCTTGTTAGGGTATCCAGTCATAAAAATAAATGTATAAATCATATCCCCACTAGTGAAAAGTCACCCCAATGGGTGGGAACATGTATATTGGTATTATATTTCATGTTTTCATGCTTTTTAGGTCTCCAAGATTCATTGGCATGTGCAAATGGTGACTGTTGGTATGATATTGGTCATGTATCAGACCTAGTGCAGCATCGAGGGCAGATTTGAAGTTGTAAGTGCAAGATAGACCCCCTTGGTGTTTGGAGGAAGGTAGTGAGGGGTACAGAGGGCTAGTGCAGACCCTTTACATGCTATTATGGCCCTTGGGTAGGGCAAATCATAAAGAACTTTATGATTGTCCCTAGATAGTGTGTGGCTGTCCTAGTGAACAAATGAAGACTGAGATTTGGGGAGTATGAAGAAATGAATAATCTTATTATGTGGTGGACATCTAAGATAGGATTATAGTGATCCTTGTCAATTAAGATTAAGTGAGAACTTTGGGATTACAAAGTTGATTTTTTGGCATTCTCTCATGTTCTCAAAATAATGTAATCAACATGTCCAAGGTGATATCTAAGATCCAAGGGATTTCCAAACCTATGTGCAAGGGCTCAAACTTGTAGCGGTTTAGGATGGAGACTAGTAAGTATGCCCTAGTGAGTTGTTGTGTATGTTGAGTTTGCCATTGTGACTTACCCCCTACCTCTGCATCCTGCTATCATGGTTATGTTAGTTTGAAGAGCAACCCACATTTCAAGCATTCAAGAAAACATCACGAAACAATTGACAAATCTAAGGTCTTTGCTATGGTATTAATTTTTATCATTTGATTTTATGCATAGGTTGTAGGCTTTATTGGACGAGTGTGAATGTGAATTTGGATCTTGCATTGCACTTTTTTCCACTTTATTTAGATTCACATCTTCATCCTTCACAAGTATGAATACAAGTATGATTAATTGTACCTAGCTTTGAAATCAATTTTCAATGGTAGAATTTTAACACTAACAACCATGAGCTTATTTGTCCTTAACAACAAATTTGTCCCCCTTTTACATGCACTTAGGGACCCTCATTGTTCCTTTATGGGTATGTCATATTTTATGACTGTCATGGGTCTAGGGTTTCAAGAAATGATAGAAAACCCTTTCTAAACTTTGTAATATACTAATACCCAAAAATTCTACCCCAAGCATGTTCAATATCTTCATAACCTTATCTTTCTCCCCATCTAGTCTTTAAGGTCTTCAACTGCATATCTGTTACAACATCTTTAAAGTCTTGAACTTAATTGCATATTTGGCTAAATTCATACATGTGTTCTTATGACTCTTAATCCCCATCTAGTTTTTACACTGCATATCTGGAGGAGCTAGTCCTTAAGGTCTTGAACCCTTCACCTCAACTTTAAAGTCACATTCAGTGTTTTCTGATACAATGCATGATTTATAAATGTCTCACATGTGCTATCTCTAAAAGCTGAAATGAGATTATTTGCAGATTTTTTGATAAAACAACTATTTGGCTATATTGATGCGTGTTTTTATTAGACTTTCTCCCCATTTGTTGCACACTACATATCTAGATAATCCAGATTTAAGGCCTTGGCCTAAGCACTCCCCTTAAAATTGGAGTCATATTTACATTGGCTTGTAAAAGTAAAACAAGACTTCTAATTTATGAGTGCCAAACTGAGGTTTACCTAAGCCATAGCTTAACTATTTTATACAATTATATATTGTTGTATATTTTATTGTCCACTTTTAGACTAGTTAATTCAAAATAAAATGTTGGTGCCAAAGTCACTGCTTATAGGTTCCCACTTCCCATTGTTGCCACTTTGAAATCCTAAGAAGGAGAATGGGTGTACTCCCAAATTACAATTTTTTGTTCCTGTTAATCTCTCTTGAAGAAAGAATCTACTCAGTTCATTAACATCTCCTTGTCAGTAATGTTAGTTCTCCAATCACTAACTTTTGAGTAGGAAATCTTAGGGAGAAGGCTGTTGAAGCCATACATTAATGAATTGAACTCTCAAGGAGGGGGATGAAATGAAATGTAGCACCACCATGAGTGCTAGTGGTTTTGTGATGTACATACTCCATTCCCAGTATTATGGTTAATAATTTTTTCTACCTTCATGCTTGAGTAATATTTGATGCATAAAATCATTCTTGTTGATGCTTTTTGATGTGGGTATGCAGGTAGATGGAAGACGGTCAATAATAATAGGTATCAAAGTTGAATTAAATCCTTCCCTACTGACATAAAAAAGTTTAATGTTGTGAGAGGGGAATTTAAACTAGTAGTAACGGCTCTATAGTCACATGATATGCAAAATATTTCTGCTCTCTCATCCTTGCATGCTGATATCTATTTCTAGCAAACCCCTTGGCACAAGGCCTAATTTGATACATGAGTTTTATACTCCAAAGCTACAGTCAAGTGGAAATTCCTTTTCAACCCCCATAAAACTTGTTTAAAAGCATCTAAGAATGAAATGGTCTCTAACTCTTAATACACTGTCTATATAGTATATACTCACCCAAAATTTGAATATTACAAAAAGACCAAAGCAAATCTAATCTAGTTCCAAATGAACCTATACAATGAGGACCCCTCCAAAGAAATAGTAGCATACAAACACTAGTAAAAATATTTCTTAGAAATACAGTAAAGAAAACAACAGATGCCCTCTCATACAGTTCATATTCATTTCCTTAAGATTAAACAAACTTTTGCTCAAATAAGGAAGCAGTTGTGGTATCATAGTAAAGGCATACAATAAAGAATACATGTGTAGTATCTGAAAGTAACTTCAACATGCTTCCCCAAGCTTGAAATACAAATTCATAGAACTGCAAAACTATTACATAAGTTTTCACTTTCTGGCTTTTCAACTTTCAAATATCTGAACGTAATAACTTATGCTTTTGAGGTTTTGCAGAAATCATACAGGTTGCGATTTTCACATTGCCATACTAGACTACAATGAAACTGCACTACTTTGAAAGGTTACTTCTATGGATTTACTACTAAAACCAATCTGTGTACATTGTGATTACCAACACTTCATATTCTCCAAAGCAAAAGAACATGTATATTGGTATTATCTTTCATGTTTTCATGCTTTGTAGTTCTCCAAGATTCATTGGCACATGCAAATGGTGACTATTGGTATGATATTGGTCATGTATCAGACCTAGTGGAGCATCGAGGGTAGATTTGAAGTTGTAAGTGCAAGATAGACCCCCTTTGTGTTTGGAGGAAGGTAGTGAGGGGTGCAGAGGGTTAGTGCAGACCCTTTACAAGCTATTGTGGCCCTTGGGTAGGGCAAACTGCCAAGAACTTTATGACTATCCCTAGATAGTGTGTGGCTGTCTTAGTGAACAAATGAAGACCGAGTTTTTGGGAGTATGATGAAATGAATAATCTTATTATGTGGTGGACATCTGAGATAGGGTTGTAGTGATACTTGGAAACTTTCAAAGGGGTTTGGAGGCCCTAATAAGTGGAAACAAATCATATCTTGCCAATTGTCCTAAGTGACTTGGCTGTCACAGTCGTTGTTGTCAATCATCTGTCAATTCTCCCAACACTATTATACAACCTTCATGCATTGCCATACATTCTCAAAATAATGTTACACAACCTTCACTAGAAATTTTCACTTGAGCAAGTCTCTCACCAATGAATTTAGGGATTCTTGGACTATTAAGGTTTAACAATGTTCTATATGTCCATGCATCAATGAGAGAGGTTTAGGATTTTCATTTAGCAACATGATTGATAGAGATACCAAGAATGAAATTGCAAGGAAGATCTAATATTTATGAATGAAATTGCAAATCAATTTAAGTTGCACGTTTGATATCTTACTTATATCATGGCAACATAAAATGTATATATGCACTCAACATACCTCTTTGCTTATTTATTTGAGAATGTTGCTAGGAATTAATAGGTGAATGATACATTGATCTACACATGAATCACTTGTACTTTCCTGATACTTTCATCCCTTGGTCAAGGCCGCATACCCCCTTTACACTTGAATATTGTTTCCACCCTCATGATTACTTGAAGTCCATTCTCAAATCACACTAAATGACAATAGTTAGTACAAAATAGTGACCATAGCCAAGGAAGCCCAAATTTACTCATACTCAACATAATAAGAAATATCTAAATCATCTGGACCATTATTCATAACATAACCTCTTTTTCACATCATGGAAGGCCAAAATTACAAGGATCATGCTTCTTCGAAGGAGCCATTGTTCAGAGCCACCAAACTATCAACAAGAGTAGAAGCTATTAGGCTCATACAATTTTAGGACATATAAAGAGTTGAATCAGAAGCAAGATCATGAAGCATACAATAGAGAGGTATTCATGGAATAGACATCTGAAAACATCTCATTCATGAAGTAACAAAATGCTAAAGAAAATGACAAGTAATAAAAAAACTTACAAGGCTGAGGCATATTCATAACTTTTGCAGTCCCACCTTGGATATCAACACTAGAAGCAACTCATATTGTTCGTGTACATACAAGACAATATGGGAGTTCATTATACCCAGCAACTTGTGGTGTTGTTGTTCGTGTTGGCTCTGTTGGACCCTGCAATTAAGATTCAATATACAATATTCAATAAGATTAACTGTGCAACATAATGAAATATTGAAAAGTGTGTTATCTTGTTGAGCTTCACTTGGTTTCGAGAATATTTTAATATTCTCTACTTAACAGGGCCAACCACGTGAAGGTGGAGGCTCATTTGGCCCCTCCCCCCCTAACATCACTCTTAATTCCCCGTTAACATCTTATAACATTCATTCATTCATTCTTTCTACCATTAATAAAATATAGCATTCATTCATTAATATCACATAACGTTCATTAACACATAACATTGATTAACATTAATTAACACGCAACATTCATCAATACTAATTAACACATATCATCCATAACCATTAATTAGCACATAATTACATTCACTAACACATAAAAATCAGTCATTATCAAATAAGTTAGATTACACTCATTTCTTTTTTTGTTTTTTCTTTGAAGCTATGAAAAGACTAAGTGGAACATCGGTTTCTTCATCATTTTCCCCCTCTGCAAATGTTCCGCCAACTGCTCGTGATCTCGATGTATGCCTAGTCCTATACTGAGGATGAGGACACTGAAGCAAAGGGGGGTCCTCTGCAATAACAAAGAAATGGGTTAAATTCAATTTTTATTATTATTATTGTTACAAGTATTTCATTAATTTAGAGAACATAACTATTGCGCTCTTTACCTGATGGGGCCACATCATTTTGTCTAGCCTCAACCTCAACATGTTGAACACCCTCTAGATCATCCAGAGTTGAAATACTAAAGGTTACATTAATGTTGAATGCCAATTGTAATTATATTTATTTAAAGGAATAACAGTGGTCCTCTTTACCTGAGTGGGGAACATCACGTTCCTGATGTTGTGTACCCAGATCATGCTCCACTTGGTCACCACTGACTACATGCTCTAAAATATTAACAAAGAAGGTTACATTAATTACTAATCTAATTACAAATTAAGATGTTTAATTATATTAATAGCTAAATAAATAAATTTGAATAGCAAATGAATACCTCCACTACTGGGATGCACATCCAGACCTTCATATGCAGGTGGTGTTTCACGATTAGCAGGCTACATTCCAATGCCATGCACATTGTTATCATTGCTTGCTTATTTAAAACAAGTATAGTCACTTTATGTTGGAACTCAACATCAATTAGATCATTGGTAAAGTATTCAATTTGAAACAATTTCCATTTAGCATATTTACCTGTGTGACAGATGCACTTGAATGTTGTGTATGTCCACTCAATTCTTGTAGCCGATCAGCCACGGCTGAATAGCCTTGCTGTTAGGCAATTCTCTTGTCATCTTCTGTGGGTGCTCTATTGAATTCAGAGCCCTACATTTTTGCTTGGTACCGTGAATTTTGCTTGCATTGTTTGATAAAAAAAATCATTTGCAATTTATTAATATTTTGATGCAATATTTCATTTACATGAGATACTTACAATTCGTGCAGTAAGTTTCATATAACCACTTGAGCCGAGTTTGTGTTGCCCATACTTTTCTTGTCTTGCCTTTGTTGCCTTTGACGTGTCACTTAGTCTATAAAAAGTTTGAAATATGTTAGATTATATAAATATAAAGAGTAATTAATTAGTACATAATTACATTCTTAATAGTATCTCGTACCTTCTTCTGGCGTCTGGCGTCTGGTGGTGTATTTCCTTTTTTCCTTTCAATTCTCTCCTTGGCATCAAAAATCAGGTCCTTCCACTCCCTCTCTGGAATCATGGGGGGACGCTCATACTTTAGGTTCCTTTCTAAATGGGTCCTGTATTGGTCCCTCACATACTTTAGATATGTGCCAGCTTTTTCAAGGAGTTTGGTTTCGTCAAAGGTGTCATTTCCAAACCACTCAACCATTTGGTTTGTCAATTCATCTTTTAACCTTTTTTCTTGGTCATTCCATCTTTTAAAGCAAAAACAAACCTGTTAGATTCAGAAATGAACTGAAGCTACATTTATTACAGTTCAAGAAATGGATCAAAGGAAAACTATTCTAGCAATGATATGAAACCAAAATAGTGGATTAGGGTTAGTTCACATGTGATGTACCACTTTTTATGTATGGTGTGCCCAAATATCTGCAATGCAATGTCACTAAGATGTTTATAGAAAATATCATTGCTTGCCAAAAATTCATGGGATCATTAGTCCAAAATGAGTGATCATAAAGTAAATTACAATTAGAGTATATATAATAATAATTTTAAAGTACCTGGAACCTTTTGTATCTTTAAGGGAATCATTTCTTCGTCGCTCACCACCAATGTGGCCTGCAATGTTCCTGTACTAGCAATATGAGAAGATCTAGGAAATGATGGTATGTTATCAGCAGTAGTCGCCTCTGGCACATCCTCATGTGCATCTCCTCTTGCAAAAAATGATTCCACTATGAAATGGCATTAGAATTCAAGAAAGAACGCTTGAAAGGAAATGAACACATAACAGAAGATAGAGAAAAAGAGGGATCTACCAACAGTGGGCGGGCCAATATGACGTGCAGTAGAGGATGTCTGCATGCTACGTGTTGCCGACATTGTAGTCGGCAATACAGGTGAGGCTAACCTCTGATGAGGCGGTGATGACATTTGCACAGGAACATTAACAACACCTAAAGAATAATACATTAAATATATCAAACATTAAATATATGAAAAGTGCAAGAATTGTAAACAAGGATGAACCTTTATTTTGAAGATTGACAGTATCAAGTATGATGTGTTTTGGGTGCTCAGAGTGATAAGCCAAGAAAGCGATAATACAAGAAAATCATCATCACCTGAAGAACCTGCAACACCCTGATCATGACAATGAATTTCATGAGGGCAGATAAATTGCTATAAAAATAATATGTACATATTTTAGTTAATGACATAAAAGAGAATAAAATATAAACCATTATTGAAATTTTGTTATAATTAAAGCTGTCATTACTGCTTACTTGCAAGTTTTTTGCTGTCTGAATCAATAATTCCACCCTCTCTCGTATCTCATCAGTAATAGGATGCACGGCTGCCAAAGCAATAATCTCTTTAGTAATTTTTCTAAGAGGCTTTTTTATGAATTCCATAGGGTATGTGGAATCCTTTGGGTCATCATCGCTTAACCCTATTGATTCCACATCCTTAGAGAGGTGCTCAGGTACTGCAACTCCCTTTCCCTTTCCCCGAACATCTATTTGTGTCAAGAATATCATTAACAATTACAAAATTAGTCTAAATCACTAAAAAAAAGAACAAAATAATGTAACAGTTTGCTTCTATCTAATTTTTACAATTACAATAAGGTTTATCTGCTTGGTAGAAGTGTCACAACCTACATCCTTGTCTGCGATATGTGATGGATCCATGTTGCCCTGTGAGAAAGAAAAAATATAAAAAACGTTAGCGAAATTAAACCAATAGACTTAGCCAAAAAACTTCATAATAAAATGGTATATTGGATTCATTAATTGGAGGTTGGTTAATTTAAATGGTATATAGTACGTACCACCTCCATGATATTAACTTTGTTTGTATCTATACAATTCAAACTGTAATCGATTAGAAGCTCTTCGCCTGCACTTATTGATTTTATCGCACATACAAATACATGATATCCCTCGTGTGCCTCAAATATGCAATTGGGTTGTCTATTAGTTGACCCAGGTCGCGTACTATTTATAAAACCTGCAATATTCCCTATTGCTTTTGGCCGACCATCAATGTATACAGCCACTCGTTTACTTTGATCATTATCTTTATGTTGTATATAATTTGCTAACAGTGCATACCTACGCATACTTTTTTTATATTTAACAATATGCATCCAATTATTGTAATTGTAACAAGGTCCAACAAACTCCATCAATTCAACAACTTTATTGTAACAAACCTTTATGCCATCCATGGAAAATAAGCCTAAACCATGTAACGACGAAGGTGCTATGTGATATATCCTATCGTTAACACAAAAATCGGTGTTTATTGGAGGAAGTTCCTTGGGCACCCATTGTTTCTATAGATGTTTGTACCTCAGTGACACCTCAATGTCGCCTTTGGTCTCATCATCATAAGAACATGACCCCCCTTGAGCAAGGAAAAATTTCATGCGTTTATTGAATTTTCTTCTAATCTTTTGACCTCTTGTTGATCTCCCTATTGTAGACCTACTACATGCATCATTTTCATTTTCTATTCTTTCATTTTCCTCACTCGATGAAGACAGATCTGAAAAATACCTATTTGGGGGTACCTGCACTCCATGAAATGAGAGTTAATTGGTAATGAGAGAAATTTTGTAAATGAGGGTAATGTTGATGAAGAAGTTGGCCCTAAAGTTGATTTTGGGATTAAAATTGGAATAAGTCCAACTGGGGCCTCAAGTGTTGATAATTGTATTAGATTTGCTGCTAATGTCAAGGTTTGAAAAACTGAAGAAGTTTGTTTTCCAATTAATTTAAAAAAAATAAACTGTTTCTATAGGGAGTATTGACTAGTTATACCTGTCCATCAATAAGATTGTGCAGGATCCTCGTCAACGGGGTTTAGGGTCCTGTACAATGTAATTCAATTATCTTATGTTAGCTAAAAATTACATAGTACACAACATGAACAACATGAACTTTGTAGACAAAAAGAGTATTAAATAATAAAAAGATGTTGTCATCAAAACCATTGTAATTTTTTTTAATTCCGTACCTTTACTTTATGTAGACTATGCAGGATCCTCAACTAAATGGTTGACGATGTCTGTAGTCAACGACTTGTTCCCACCAAGGGTGACAACATCACACAGGGACTATACCTAAAATCAACACCATCAATTGAGCATCATAAGCATTACTACATTTGTAAGTTGATAAACAATAAATACATACATATCATAAGCATCATAAGCATCACATGATGTATCATCATATATGTAATTGAGCATCACAATTAGCATCACATATGTGTCATCATAAACATGTAATCCATCACATATGTATCATAAATCACCATCCATCACATAGGTAATAAAGAATCCATATTCTATAAATAAATACAAAGTTCAAAAAATGTCACATACATCATCATAAACATGTGATCCATCACATATGTATTTTAAATCAACATCCATCACATAGCTAATAAACAATCCAATTTCCATAAATAAACACAGTTTAAAAAATGTCACATAAATAGTCACTCTCCCTATCTCCATCTCCATATTAAAAGGTGCATCATGAATTAATTATGTAATGGCATTAGAATTCAAAACATAATGAATTAATTATGTAAAAAAAATTCTATCAAGAAGTCAATATTAAATAGATAATATACTAATCGCATACCTCATGCATTTCATCCATCATCATGAACATCAAGGTCATCATCACCAACATCACCATCATCATCATCATCATCATCATCATCATCATCATCATCATCATCATCATCATCATCATCATCATCATCATCATCATCATCATCATCATCATCATCATCATCATCACCATTAACATCTTTGCCATCAGCATCAGCATCATCAGCATCAGCATCAGCATCACCACCATCACCATCACCATCACCATCACCATCACCATCACCATCACCATCACCATCACCATCACCATCACCATCACCATCACCATCACCATCACCATCACCATCACCACATCACCATCATCATCATCATCATCATCATCATCATCATCATCATCATCATCATCATCATCATCATCATCATCATCATCATCATCATCATCATCATCATCATCATCATCATCATCATTCAAAAACTGTCGATCATGATCATCATCCACTTCATCTTCTACTTCTTCGGTATCTTCTTCTTGTGTCACATTATACTTTATTGACCTTCCTCTTGGATCATGTCTAACAAAAAATGACTAACCCAATTTATGTGGAACCTTTGAGTAAAATACTTGCTCACATTGGCTTGGAAGAACATAGGGCTCATCCCCAATTGGATCAAATGACCTTGTATTTAGCATTGTAAAATCATTATCATGTTCGATAACAGTTCTATCAGGATCATTTTTATTCAATCGTAGCCTGTACCATTTGACGATGAACAAAACTAATTTGAAGGAATTGAAGTCACACTCAAGTATATCATCCAAAATGCCATAGTATCGATTTTGAGACTATTGAGGATGTATGTCATTTCTCGATGAAATATTTGTCACCTCAAAGACTGCAGTGATGCCAGAATCACAAGTTTTCTTCGTGTCATCCAACCTTTTTATGCGAAATTTATGACCATTGCAGCACATAGCGTTGTGGTGTTTGACCTGCAATATGTCAAACATGTAAAATTTATTGCATTGTGAGTTGATAAACATATGGGTAATTAATAAATTTATACGTACTTGTTTATCTCTTAAACCATATGAAAAATCAATTTCCCTTTGTGTAACATTGGAATCTCCATTATGATGAGCTTCTTTAACCAATGAAGCCACACCTTCACACCTTCCCATGTTAACCTGCATCCAGAATGTTGACAACGTTGAATCCATACCGTCATCCAATCAAGATTGTTTGCAATATACAAATGTAGTGCATCCCACTCTCGACCAAGTGTACAAAAAATAAATAGACGTCTTACAACCAATTTATTTTGAAGATTAAGAATTAATTAACTACAATAACATCTTATAATTACCTCTCACTTTCCTCAATCTACCTTTTCCTGTCAAGTACTCCCCTTCGAATTTGTTAATGGGGTTGGGATCCCAAATGCGATCCACGTGGATCTTTGTTGCAAACTAGGAAGATATTCAGAAATGTACACCATACTCTAGTATACCATATATCCCTCCACCATAGAACCCTCAGGATGTGCTCTTTGTCGAACCAAAGCCTTCAAAAATTTCAAGTGCCTCTCAACCATCCACATTGACCTAGTGTGTACAGGTCCACACAATTCAATCTCCTCAACTTGGTGTATGAAGTAGTGTTCTTGTGCATTGAAAAAAGCTGGAGGTAGACTCTTTTGCATTTCACACATTAAATGAGGAATTTTTCTCTTCCAATATTTTATATCGTCTTTATGGATTTCTTTACATGACAACCACCTACAAGATATTCAAGACGCAAAAAAATATATTACATAACAAGTAAAACAAAAAGCAAATATAATATCTATACAACAAACTAAACAAATATCACTACTTACCTCATGTATTTTCCAAGATCATATATGGCTTGCTTGACATTATTGTCGAAGTCGTCTGGGAGAGATAGAGGTAGAATGTACTGCAACAATTATAAAATTATCTTTTCATTTTTTTCTAACATAATACAATGAAAAGTACACATACGCACAGTACTTAAATACATAGTAAAAACACAAGAACATGAATTACCTTAATGAAGGTATGCCAATCATGCGTTTTCATCCCTGGCCCAAATTCACTTTTCTTTGATATGAGATTGTTTATGTTCGCAACAAATCCCGTGGGAAATCAAATTTTTCGTATGACTTCTTTTATAGCATTGCTTTGCTGGTCCATTAATAACCAAGGAAGCTCACTTATATGGTCTCCATGGCTATTTGATTGAATGACATTTATCATTGCATCATTGGAATCCTGAATGTCACTACATATTTTGACAATTTTCTCTTTGTCACGCCTTCCATCCAATATTTTCCATAATGTCTCTGTTATATTCTTTCCAATATACATAGTATCAAACAAATGAACAATTTGTAATTGCTCGTAGTAGGGCAACCTACTAAATTGTCAGGGATAACTTTTTAATCCCTTAGGAAGGTGGTCATTTATGCCTTCACGACCTTCATGATCATCAATCGCATCATTAGTAAACAAAATAAAATAGAAAAGATGTTTTATGACAAACCAATAGATGGAATGACATTACCTTGATTAATTCTATTATATTCCAACTTCCACAGGTGAGGTGTCATTCTTTGTGGCTTTGATGTATTCTCTTCTTTCCCATTGAAAAGATATTTTTCAGTATTTTGATACTTATGATTTTTGTGGAGAAAATGCCTATACTCATCAAAAACCTGCTTTCCTAAACTTTTTGAATGATGAAATTTCATCTTTGGACCACAAACAGGACATGCAAATTTTCCCTTTGTTTGAAGACCTACAAGATAATGTATAATTGGATTAAATATGATAATTTTTTGAATTATAATGTTCATGCACAACTTAAACACTATAACATACCACAAAAATGTGTTAGCCCTGGGGCATCATGTATTGTCCATAGAAGCATCGCATGGAATTGAAATTGTCTTTGTCCTATTGGTCTAGAGACATCATACATAGTGACACCATTCCATAACTCCAGCAACTTGTCGATAAGAGGCTCGATATATACATTCATATCTTTAACTTGGTACTTACCTAATCAAATGAACAAAAACATTACATAATTATTATGACCATTTTACTGCAATATTTATAATTAAATTTAGATGACTATATTTAAATGATAAAATACCTGGAACAATCATTGCCAACATTATGTGCTCTCTCTTTATTGACATCCATGGAGGAATGTTATTGTTGATAACAAAAACAGGCCACACTGAGTAAACAGATCTCATCTCTCCAAATGGATTGACACCGTCCGCTGCCAATGAAAGCCTGAGATTACAAGGTTCTTCTTTAAAGTGTGGCCACTTTTCCTCTATGTCCATAAATGCTGAATCATCAACAAACATTTGAATAATGTCATCTCGACTTCTATTGCATGCATGGTAATCCATAAATTGTGCCAAGCTAGTGCACTTGAATAATCATTGCATACGTGGAATAATGGGAATATAGCGAAGAACCTTGTGAGGAACCCTTTTTGTTGTTTGATCTGTTCGATATCTACTGATATGACATTCAGGGCATTCAGTTTGAAATTCATGTTGTTTGTGATATATAATATGATCATTAGGACAAGCATCTATTGCTTGATACTCCATTCCAATATCTTTTATAACGACAGATAATTCTCGGTATGAGCGAGGTAGAATATTTGATGGTGGTAACAAAAACTCACCTATCAATCTACAACAAAAAATATAATTTGTTAATATAAAGAATATTAATGGTACAACATGATTCACAGTTTATTATGACATACATGACATACCTTAACATACGCGAGATTGTTATGTTGGATAAACCATTCATAACCTTCAAGTTCACCAACAACAATACAACGGAGAGAAGAGTTGTCTGCGAGCCTTTGTAAAGGGCCTCAGATGCCTTCTCAAGTAGAGGGACATCATGAACAACATCAAGGTCATCTTCATCATCATGATCAACTGCACGAGTACTAAATGTGTCATGGATCAATGTATTTGTACCATCATCTTCAATTGTGTTTTCTGACTCATGATCGTCATCTTCCATAGGATCATTATCCTCAGCTTCGATATTCACACCTCCATGTTCGTCCACTTTGAAAACCATATTCTTTGGGTTGTGTTGATCCATACCATGTGCTCTGGGGTGCTCAACCTATATAAAATTGATAAACATGAATAAACCATGATCATGATCTCATCATCAAGTGATTTATTATGTATATAAATTGTTAAAATGATATAATGAAAAACTTACCAATGGATGATAATCATGTCCACCTTCAATGTGACCGTGCAGCCTACAATGTTTCTTAGCTGTTTTGATTAGAAGTCTTCTAGTCTTTAACCCCTTACAAATTTTGCAGGGACAATAACATTTTCCATCACATTTTCTTTTCAAGTTAGACCACAATCTAACAATTTTCTCCTTATTTTGTTGTTCGCTGATATTGTCTGACATGGTCTTTCTTCACAGGCAAGAAAATTGGGCTATAGAACTAGTTATATAGAAGTTAGAATGTTAGTTATGAAATCACGTTTCAGTATAATATACCAAATTAAATTACTTGAAAATAGAAATTATCATCATTGAACCAAAACCATTTAACTCTTCTTTTTCATCTCAAAAACATATCTAATGGCTTTGTGGTATGCAATTCTTGTATAATATATTAAGTTTACTAATGTCTAATTGGGGTAATCCATGAGTGTCTAATGTGAATTCAGTATCCTAAACATTGGAGAGACCTTATCTGACTTTCCTAATCAATGTGGTTGTTGTCCTAATATGAAATACTGAGTTCTACCCTTGCCTTTGCATCAAACTTCTCACATCATGTTTCTTCAACAAAACACACTAATATGAATTGAGCTAACACCATGAGGATAGGGTCAAGTATCATGGCAACTAATCATAATACGTGAAGACAGGGTTCACACATAAGTGTTGGCTCTCAACAATGCCACACTTCCAAAATTGTCAGTCTCAAGACTTCTATTGGGTGAACACTCATTTATGGCCACACGGCCAAATCAATGTATGTAGGCTTAAAACTCCTTACTCTAGGCTAGGAGGACCCTACACAAGGTCTATGAACACTCACTTGGTATTACAATAGAAATAGCCTTCCTCTAGAACTTTGTTTGCAACGCACACATCAATATTGGTAATAATTGTTATGATGGATGGTCTATTAGGACGCTAAATAAAATGCTTAATCTTTTTGCACCCTTTGAAACTACAACAAGGTATTTGACTTGGCAGGGTCCCCACACATCACTTCAACAACAAACATTAGGCAATTCAACATTTTGCCTTCTCAATGCATTTTTCTTTGGTCTTTCACTGGTTTTCTCAGTCTGATACATAGAGATATCAAACCTTTCATGGCATCATCACATGCGCCTTCCAATATGTAGTCCTTTCATATTTTAGGTGCCTACACACTATGTTGTTGTTAAGTATTGATGTAGTCTTAAGACATCTCATGACTCCATTACATGTCCACACTTGGGTTTACAAACACAACTCTGTCAAAACAAAACCAATATCACTAGTAAAACTATGACTATGACAATCAATACCCTTAGGACAGTCATAGAAATTAATCTATTTCATTTGGTTTTGATCGACAAACTCTTCCAAAGGTTGCATAGGGTCCCCTCAGCCCTCTCTCTATCATCAACCACTTCAAAATACCAATCGCTTGGTCTTCCCACCAAATTCTTCCCTGATATGATACATAGCATGAAAAAGGTCTTCCCACACATTTGGATGAATTTATATGCATGGGAGACCAAGCTATACATTATTTACTCCTCTCAGTAAACACTAGGCAGGGTTTTGACATTTTTTGGAAAAAACTATGATATCTAATTTAAAACACAATGAAATTCAATGCCACAAAAAGAAAAAAATGAAGTTAACTCACTGCTCTACCACATCCAATCGACTTCCCATCAAATTATGATGATTTTCACAATGAAAAATGAAGAGAATCAGACTGAAATGTCAAAAAATGCACATAAAACCTCAATTTCATTAAGAAAAAGTCTTGGATGACATGCCAAAGGCCTATTTATTCCCATACAAGTGGGTTACAACCTCAAACCACTATAAACTAACTTTCTAACCATATTTTAAAGAAGTTTCTACAAGAAATGCAAAAGTTGTCATGGCAATATGACAACTTTTTTCCCAATGGACCTCAAACTTTCACAATTAGGTCTCTATTTGTTGTTAGAATGTGATCTATGACTAATTATTAGAGGATATTATTAACCTGGGTATCACACTTTTATGTGTCTCTGACATGACTCCTAGTAACTATATAAGGATCTTACTAGTCTTAGATCTATGCCTTGTCTTTTTGATATGGTTCCTAGTGAGAACATATGAATCTTACTAGTTCTAAATGTCATAACTTTGTGTTTGTGAGGCCCTACCCCGACTTAGTCTAGCATTTCAGTGATTTTTATGTTGAGACTATTATGGATGCTTTATTTTTATGCATTATGGATTTAGAACTTATATGATTCCATGATTTGGATAACATTGATGTATGTTGATGCTTCATTTATATGCTTTATGATATAGAACTATATATGATTCTAGAATAGGATAAATTTGACATGATATATGTCATTATTGGATTTGCAGGACTTTACTAAGACGATAGAAATAGGATGCATGTTTTATGTGTGGATCAAAATTATGAGAATTATGAAAATTGCTTATGTGGAATTGTTTGGACGTAAGATGTATTGATTTGTTTAAATGTATATTGTATGCAAAGTGTTTGATGTGTATTCTTATTCATGTGTTTTATATTATATGAGGTTATTTGGAATTACTAATGTGTAATTGAGATGCGCAGGAAAATTATCCATGTGACTATGAAAATATTATGGAGAACCAAACCTAGACCTATGTACGTTCGTAAAACTAGGGTTTGTCTATTTGGAGAAACAACATGCCTTTTGTATCGTATTTTATTTGTGAAAGTAAATGTGTATGTGTGTTAAATTGAATTTTGCTAATTTGTGGAAATCCAACAAGGGACAAAATTTCATGTGTAATTTTGTAAAAGTATTTTTATTGTGTCACTTGACACGTGTTGATTTATGTTTTGATTTTTGAATTGTCTCTTGGAAGGAGTTGTTTAACCATAGCTTTTTCAATTAATTTAATGTGGTTCTATATTTTTCTATGGTAGAAAATCTTTGGGGTGGTCAACTTAGGTTTGACTTGGAAATTAACTTCAGGTGGGTTTAAAAAGGGTTAAATGGACTCCTAGGGGTAGTTTAAAGGTGTTTTCTAAAGCCCATAAGGTATACCTAAGGGTTAGGAGTAATTTTAGGCATGTGACAACTTCCATGTGGCTGTTTAGTCACCCTAAAAAGTGGATTTCTTAAGTTGAGCGAAAATTGAAAATTAGAAGGCATCATCTAAGTTGTTAACTTTCCTTTTTGATGAGAGATCCCTTTTGATCTTTTTTCTAACTTTTCCTTTTTCAATTTTAGAAGTCTGTGAGAACTCTCACTGAGGCCTTCTTAGGCAAGAATGAGAGATTTTGCGGGTAATCACCCACTCTCAATTTTTGGAGACAAGGCAAATTTTGAAAAGAAAAGATTTGGTATAGGAAATTGGCTAAGGATAGAGAAACAAGGTTTTGTGGAATTGGGCTGCTCATCCTCAACTAATCTAGCATACCTTTGGGCAGTTGAAGGTTGGTTAAATTTCTCTTTGTATGGTTATTATATTGCATGTTATGTTGAAAAGATTTGCTTTTGTGAAATGGCTAGTTCTTGTATTTTCCCCTATGAAAATTTATTTTGTGTTCTACATTTTACTCTTGTGTACATTCTGTGTTTTGGGAGTAACCAAGGTCTCCTACTCTTGGGAGAGAGGATGGTCTTGTGGGTGGTAGAAGTTTGATAGCCCTCGAGTGAGAGGCTCTCGTTATGAGAGTGATCTCAAGGGATATTTATGTGACCCTTGCTACATGGCTTGTTTATGCATTTGGGGTTCATAAGGAGGGAAATAAGGCATGAATGCCTTGGGGGGCATAAGGATGCGGGTTCATTGTACTTATGAGTTTCTTGTTGCCATGAGGTGGCTTTGTGTTTTACCATACTTGCAGTCTCCTCGGGATATTTGATCCACTACCACTCGTGTAAAGACATCACAATGTGTGGTGCAGTGTAACCTTGGTTGGGAATATGTTTGTGATTGTTTTCCCTTGTTTATTATATTTGCTCCTGTCTAGGGCTTGGTTCTCCAAGCTCGGGGGTGGCTACTAGCTAGCCTAGGCTGGGAGGTGAGCACTCCATGGTCATAGCTTTTGATTTATTGCAGGTTGTTGGAAGAAAGAAATAGGACAAGTAGAAGTGGCTGGAGTTATTTGATGTAGAAAAATATTTGTAAATGTAATTATTATTCTTTGAAAGTCCTCATTTATTAGAAATGAGAGACCTATTTGTAAAGTGACAATAGTGTCTTTTAAATGTACTTTAAAGAAATGAAATATTTTATTATACTATACAGCAGAAATGAAATGAATATTTTTGGATTAGTTCCTAAAGTTCTGAAAAATAATATCTGATGTGTATATGATAATTTGAAAAGCAAGAAGTTTACTTTATTCTTTATGCATTTAAAATGAAATAAAATAGGAAACGAATGAAATAGCTTTGCATGCATGTAGTAGGCTGGAAATAAAATCTAAAATTTAGATTTGTATATGGAAGTGCATATTTAGTTTTATTTAAATCTGTCATTTATTTAATTACAGAAAATAAAATCTAAAAAAATATTATAGTCATCTCTAAGGATTCATTTTAATATTTTCTAGATTTAAATAGTTGTTGTTTGAACTTATTTATTTATGTCAAAAATTAATTACTTGCATAAAATAAATCTAAGGATTAAAAGAACTATCTTATTTTAGTTTTAGCTGCAAGGCATTTAAAATAAAAGGAAATATATGTACATGGATTTTTTTAAAACTGACGACTTTAACTTAACTGTTAAAATGGTATTAAAATAAAAAAAAATATCAGCATAGATTTTCATAAAAAAAAAGATACGTGTCCTAGATTTAATACATAGTTAAAAACTATATATATATATGTTTAAACGAATCCTTTTTTTTGTTTTTCTAAAAAAAACACACATACTTATTCATATAATATATATAAATATAAATATAAATATAAATATATATATATATATATATATATATTATATATTATATTTTTAATAAACAAAAATAAAAATTCATCTAAGCAATTAAAAATATATTTAAAAAAGAAAAAGAAATTTAAAAAAAAGGAGAAGAAGGGTTTTAGGCCGAATCACTATGTTTAGCACAGTGGTCGGCATGGCCGGGGCGGGGGCGCCACTGTGGGCGACAACAGTGGTCAGCACCGCCACTGTGGTTTCCCATAGTGAGCAGCGCCCCCAGAACCGCCCGCTGCCGCCTTCGCACAATACCCTTCCCCAAACCCTTTGCCTCTTTAAGATATCTCAGCTACTCCGCCATGGCTGCATTCACCCCCCCCTACGTAACACAAAGAAACAAGAAAAGAATAAAACCCTAGCCTAGATAGGGTTAGAGATTATAAAAGAAAAGAAGAGATTTTTAAAAAAAAAAAGGGTATGTTATAATATATATTCTTAAATAGGGTTTGCATGGATATTTTTTAAATATGAGAAAATTATTATAATATTTCAATATATATATATATATATATATATAGAGAGAGAGAGAGAGAGAGAGAGAGAGAGAGAGAGAGAGAGAGAGAGAGAGAGAGAGAGAGAGAGAGAGAGAGAGAGAGAGAGAGAGAGAGGGTAAATTTTAGATTAAATATTTTATTAAGTGTTTATAAATTATATATGTTTTTATAATCATGTGGGCAAATATTGGTTTTAATAAACCTAAGGGTATTTTAAAAGAATGATGTTTAAAATTTAATTATTATATTTGGATATAGTTTTTTTTTGGGATTAAACCTTATAGGATGATTTTCGTTATGGATTTAATTGACCATATAATTGATTTAGTTTAATCACATTTAATTAATGTTAAAATAAAACATAGACTTTTATAAATTAAGTGCTAGGGCTAATTTAATTAGATCCTAGAGACAATTCTATGTCAATTAATTGATTTAATTTACTTATTGATTAAAATCGATGAATTCATAAAATAATACTTTTAGTATTCCGCATTTGATTTAAATTATTATCACTTACTTGAGTTAGTGGTTAGAGTTAACTCACACATAGTTAAGACAAACTTGCTAGTACAATTTCATAATTGCAGATTTATATGTTTTAAGTTGCGAATTAAATTTTTTTTTTATGCCGTTCTTGCCCAAAAGTTTGGGCATGACAGTGTTTTGCATGCTCCATGTGTGTTACCAATGTTACTCATATTACTCACTTTGTACTTCCCTTTTATCTCAATATTGTAGATTGACAATATCATAAGTCTTGGGAGCGACCACCTTTCCAAACTTGTAGTCATCTTGACTCTTCAATATCTTGGTGAAAGAATAATTAGTTTCTCCATATTTTCCCAAGAGTACATGAGCACAATTTCATACTCTTGCTAAGAGGGGGCTAACTATTGCACCATAAGTTGTATCTCTTTAAAAATATACACTAGGTTTGGACTCAATTTAAGTGGTTGTGCCTTATTTATGCCTAATTGTCCTTAGGTTTGACAATGTTTCCATAAATTTGGTTCATTCCCTTATTCATGATGTTCCTCATGGCTCATTTTTATAGGACTAGGGTCTTGGGAACCCTTATTCATGGAAATTGGACCTAAAATTTGAAATATGAATGTTGGATTCACAAATAGTAGGAATTTCCTCTCCAAGTTTGGACTTTTGCAAAAGTTCAATTTGAAAAGGTGCAAGGACCATCCATATAAGGTTCATCTTGAAAATTAAATGATAATACCATCCATGCATATTAAATGATATAGTCAAGTAATAAAGAAGGAAAATCATTTCCCGAAGTTGTCAAATGATTTTAAAGATGCACAACAGTCCACTAAATGCAATTCACTAAAAAAGAAAACAAAGTATGCTACAAGATAGTGGGCGAGATGAAAGGAATGAAGTTAAATATACAAAGAAAAACCATGAATATTACCAAGTCAAAAGGAGTAGCTATGACCTCTTAGGTGTTTTTTCACTTGCATAAATTAGACTTCTTAAGGATAGAAACACATGTAGATAGTAGTATGAAGTCTTTTTGATGATTTTTGAAGTAGTTGAAGGAATAGCTTATTTTAGTTATATCTAACCCAAGACAATTTCAACTCAAAGTAAGGAATAAAACCATATGTCCTATAAGTTTGGGAAGCTAATTGAGTAGCTGGATAAGGTAGAGCATGACTATAGGGTAGTCTCAAGACTCTTTTAACTCAATTAGAACATGTACCAAGTATCTAGGAGCTTACAAAGCCAATTCAACCATATTTCAAGTGAAAATGCAACAAAATGAGTAAAAGCTTTGAATACACCTCAAAAACTACTCCTACATGGCCAAGTAGGTGGAAATAGTCTTTTCCAACATTTTTTTTCTTCATAGATGTGACCCTATATTCTCTTTATTATTTGAGATGAGATATAGGACTTCCAGGGCTTAGTTCATCTTAGTTCTTTAAATTCTATGCCAAGTGTTGTAACTAAAAAACTTCTTATAGCAAGAGATATTATTTAATATCATTTAAGGTTATAGTAGTGCAAGGAACATCAATATGAAAAGAGAAGGGATGAAGAAGTCAGGGACCTTGAAATTATACATTAGAACTATGATACAACTAGCTGGGATAGAATTTCCCCCTCATTGGGATAGCCATTCGACTCCTATCAGGATAGCTGAACAAAGCCAAAGAAGGTGGATAAAGACAAGGGTAAGAAGAAGGTTAATGAAGAGGGAGATGTTGAAGAGGAAGAAAAGAACCAAAAAGATCAACAAAATGAAAATGAAGAAGATTAGGATGTGCAACCTAGTTTGATGTTTTATCTAGTTTTGGACTTGAAAATTATTTATGCCTTGACAATATTTTATGTTTTATGACTCATGGAAACTCCCAATAGTTAGAAGATCATGAAACCAAGCACTTAATACTTGATAAGGCACTGAATATAAAATAGATTGATTAATTAATACTATTTGGTATGAATTCATTTGTATATAATAGAATGAATGTTGGATTAATGAATATACTTCTACACACTAATCATTACTCATTGAGAAATACATTGTTGGTGGTTCCGTTATTACCCAGTCCAGTATCAATTTGATCTTGTTGGGGAAGCATCTCATGATCAAACCACAAGGTCTCACTGCCGATTAGTCTACTATTACCAGGGTTCACCCTCTAATTTGTGAAATTTTGCAACTTATTTATTTTATGCTAAGTATATGTCTGATAGTTTTCCTCTTTCATACGATTGAGTACTTCCAACCATGGTAGAAGGGAAGTAGGCTTGCAAGAGTGGTACGGTGATGGTTCTGTGTGGGCAAAGGGTTACAAAGCGTACTACCCTTGGATGTAGAGGAGATAGCTTTTATGGAAACCTATTGTAACCTCTTTCCCCTATCATGGTAAAGATTCAAATCCGAAATTCCAAAATTCCTCATCCAAACATTATGCAAATCCGAAATTCCTCATGCAAATATTATGCAAATATGAAATTTGTCAAATACGAAGATTCAATGAATGAAGGTGAAGATTAAACAATTCCTCATATTATGCAAATCCGAAATGAAAGTGAAGTTCACCAATTCCTCATATTATCCAAATCCTAAATGAAGGTGAAGATCCTACCTCGAATGGTGAGTGTGTTGTTTTATCTTGCCAGGGGTTGAGCTCAACGCGGAAGCCTGTGCGGGATTGAATGCAACACAAATGACTTGCCCTCTTTTTTTTTATTTTATTTTAAGTAATGCCCATTTCCGTCAAAAATTCGATGAACACGGGCACTTTTAAAAAAAAAATCAAATTTGGTCAAAATATACCTTCTTCGTCAGAAACCTTCGTCGAAATTCTAGACCAAATGTATTAGTGAACAAGATCAAAACCCCACAACAAAAAAGCTTATCAAGATCAACAAATAAATCAAATATTGCAACATTCTAGAAATGGAGAAAACATCTTACATGTTGTGATCCTAGGTCCAAACCAATCAAGCAAACATCATGGAATGGCATTATGCATTTCGTAGGGAAGATGAAGAATTCATCCCTTCCATTCCTATTCCATTTCCATCCATAGAAACCTTAGCTTAAGAGATCAAGACTTTGCAATAACAAATGATAGACATGACTAGTCTTAACAACCATAGGGGCTGGTTAGAAAAAATGACGAGAGAAGTGATAACCATGAGGGAATCATTATCAGGCCAAACTTCTTCTTCTTGTGAGACCATTCAAACATGCCAACCTTCATCCTTTAATAAAATCATTCCTACCTCAGTTCAACCAACATTAGAGTCATGTCAACCTTCTTTCAACCCAACATATCAAACATACCAATCACATCAACCCAACATTCAAACTCCTTTCAACCAAAATCCAACCTCTTTCAACCAAAACCAAAACCCTTTCAACCAAAATTGAACCCCATTCAACCAAAGTCCAAACCAACCATATCTATCCACCATTTCATCATCCCTTGAAGTCACACAAGAGTAGTCAACACCATCTTTATCCAATAACACAATCTCCCAAAGGCTACCCATAATACAAATCCAATCTAATCCAAGTCATGATGCTAGTCCTATCCATGCTTCAGAAATTCAGGATCCAATGCCTCCATCTATTCCATTTCCAATAAAACCCACTTTAGAGAGTCTCATTAAAACTCCTTCCACTTGTCAAGAGGATGATTCAAAATCAAAAGAAATTAGTCATGAAATAAATCAAGATCAAGGACAAGCCCTTCCATCCTACCCAATTTCTGATGAAGACTCCACCTATCAAGAATCTTATGATGATCCCCTCATTCTTTTCTATTCCACTCATAATAACACCCTTGTTTCTCAAGAGAAAGATGAAGTTCCATCCAACATCCACCTCCTAAGAAAGATCAGGACATCCCTTCCATCCTTCCTAATAATCTCTTTCGAAGTATCACTTCACTTTCATGTCCTAAACAAGATCCCATTATTTATCTAGATTTTTATCAAGATCCCTCTTTCCATTGATTTCCATGTCATAATCCTCCATTTCTCTCACAATATTCCCTCTCAAATGAATCTACCATTTCTCCTAGTCTCCTTCATGATCCCAATGCCCCTGCACAAGTTGTTCATGAACCCCTCGTCAATGAAATCACCAATCCAGATCATACTGCAAAGAATAATTTATCAATAATTGTATGTGCTCCATCATCAAATGCCAATGTAGTGACAAAAACAAGCATAACACTAGCTAATGAGATCAACACCTGGTTAGCTTCATCATACTCTTCAAGTGCATCAATAAAAACAGGCATAACAGCCGCTCATGTCACAACTTCGAAACCAAAATCTATTTGTCTCATACACCCACACTTGAAAGATTAGGGGCAAGAAGATCTACCACAACTAGATTGAATTGAAAATAAGGAGGCTATAGAAAAAACTATACATGGAATACACCCAGCTTAGTCCTTATATCCTATTAAAAAAGAATGGTTTATCCAACTTTTCAAACACAAACCAATAAATTATCTACACAAAACTCATACCAACCCAATAACAACATCTACCTTTAAAGATATTACATCTAAGGCAAGGGTTCATTCTTTAGTACTGCATTTAGCATATTTCTTTACTACATTGCATCACATATATCCATTTTAGAGTGCATCATAGTTTCTTGTATATCACTGTTGCACAACATCTAGCTACATATCATTATTGCTTTTGCATATAGCTACGTCAATAAACAAGGCGATTGTCTGAGTCATTCACCTGTCTGCACTGAAAGGAGCGAAGGCTTTCTCATTTCCTAGATACTTGTCCATGAAGTCTTTAGGAGGTCTTTACTCATTCATCTTCAATGTCACCTTGTGATTGTGCTTTATCCATGGTTGAGTAGAGGTTTCACTGTTGAGCCTTATTTCCCAAAGTTTATCAATTGCTATATATCACACATTAATCAAATACTCTAAGTCATTATAGATACCTAGTTGGTCATGTTGCTAGTGAAAAATCCAAAACTCTATTTCAACATTGTTGTAATTGTCATACCCAAGTAGGTTTCATTACTTACAAGTCAAGGCAAGAAAATAAAAGAAAAGATGCTATGCCAAAAATCCATATCAAAATATCAAGGCAAAAGAGAAAAGATATATAACTGAAATATCATGCAAAAATGTGCAATAAAGCTTGACTAAGGGAACACACGAATAACTCCATCAGGGCTATGGATGCCTACTGGAAATGGACCAATATTCGAGAGATTACAATGTATAACCTCGTCGGAGCCCTAAAAGCTTGCTGGCAGCGAGGCTCTATTCGGGATGCTTTTGAAGTTAGAATAACTCACGTAGCTAGCCACATAGGATTCCAAGGATCTTTGATGGTTATAAGAGTCAAAATAAACTCAATTGCACAAACATTGGCAAAAGAAGATCAAAGTTTCAAGAATTGATGGAGAAGTTTTCCGCACCTCTAGTCATAAATCCTTGTTACATAGTGTGTTAGGTTGGATGGTCTAAAGTCTGAGAACAGATTGAACTCCTATCTCTGAAACGTTTCACACCTTTAATCCAATTAGTGCATTTCAAAATGAAAGACACACACACTCATCCTTGTTCGAATAGGAACTACATTTTTGTCATGCATCCTGCATTAGCATAACTTATCTAAAAAATTCATTGTCTCCATTTGCATCATCATGTTATCATCATAGGTCTGCATAATTGGGGGCATAACTGAAAAAATCCTAAAAATCCTAAAAAGTCCTAAAAAAATCCTAAAAATCCTAAAAAGTCAAAAAAAATCCTAAAAATCATAAAAAGTCGTTAAAAATCTTAAAAATAAAAAAATGTCATGAAAAAAATCCAAAAAAAATCCAAAAATCAAAATCCAAACAAATCTAAAAACCAAAAATCAAAAAATATTTGCAAAACACAAAAATCTTAAAAATCATAAAAAAGCCATAAAAATTGAAAACTTAAAAACAAACTCAAAATCAAAATTCAACCAAAACTTGCAATAAAATGTCTTGTGAGAAACAAATACCCTAGCAGATATCCAACAAACACTTCACCCGAAGATCAACAAAGGATATAACTATCTTATCAAACATTTGGAACCAACCTGATCCAGTCTTATCAATCACTGATATCAACATCAAAGTGATCATTATCATGTCTTAGACATAATCAAATACACTTGAAACTAGACATATCAGTCTTAAACGAGGTCCAAAACTTCTGAAACCATACATTATCAACCATCATATCAAACAAATCAAAGCAAAGGCACAATCAATTTAGATGCTGAATTTTGTCTAATTTGGTTTTTATCTTTTATCAATTGGTGAAGATCGTGTTTCTATGATACTCAAGGATGTCCACAAGTGACTAGACGAGTTGTCATGGGCATGATATTTTTCTTTGTTTAATTTGTTGTTTGTGGTGTGAACCAATGAAGTTATGGGGAAATAGTTCCAGTGGGTGTCTATGATTGGTAGGTTCATTTGGAAAGTATCCTATGTAAAAATAAAAGCCGGGGATATCTATGCTTGTGACTACTGCACATACCTCGACCCCTGACACTATTCTGAGAATGGAGGGTTCATTCCTTGTTTGCTACATGTTTGATTCTTGCAATGAGATATCTATGCATCCCGGTTCCTTATACCTTGGTGTACTGAGCTTCATTGTTACATAATAAGGCTCAATGATGATAATGTGTTGCACTATGAGTAAAGGCAAATAAGAGTATTCATCATCAACATTCACTATCATCATCAATCATATCGTTTCATTTTCTCATCTCATCATGTTGATTCTATCTCAAAGATCATTCTCTCATTTAACATATTCTACTCTCAATGAGTTCATTTCAATTTCTACTCACATTTTTTTAATTCCTTCTCAAATCATTTCCTCATATCAACTGTTCTATCTATCAGTATATTATTCCTCACCTTCATCATATTTCATTATTCATCCAATTTTGATCTATCATTTGTCTAATACAAGATTAGTCCTTCCTGAAACTAGACACGATCATCTATCATTTGTCTTATACATGATGTATCCTTCCTAAAACCAGATGTTTTTATCATTTTTATCTTATATAGGATGTGTCCTTCCTAAAACCAGACTTTATCTTTATTAGGTCAATCTTATCAATCTTATCATTCAATCTTATCTACAAATCATTCTAACCATTTCTTTTCTCTAATCAAACTCATTCATGTCATACATTAATCATTATTCATCGTTCAACTAACCATTCTTCTTCTTTTGAGAGATCATTCATGCATTCAATGTATAAACAATCTCTCGAGGGGGCATTATACCCTAATATCACCAGGGCATACTAGGGTAGAAATTTTTTGTTTTCTTTGAAACAACATCGTTCTGACATTGTCTCAAAGAGGGGCAAATGTAGACACCTAAAAATGTCTCATTGATCATACACTAATTATTCGTCTATTTAATTAAGTAATTCTTTAATTATTTGATTAAACTAATTATTTCTTCTAATCATCACCCTTCAATATTACCAATTATTCAATTTCTATCTATTAATCAATTAATCAGTTAACTCTATCTAAAATATTAATTAAATATCATTTATTTAATTAATTGGGATTTATTCCTTAATTAAATAATCTTTATTATTTAATTAATTCTATTTCTAATATTTAAATAATTTCACTTCAATTATTTAAATTAATTAACTTATTCCTCCAAATCCCCAAATTAAAATTTCAAATAATTCCATCTAATTTCTTTCTCTCAAATTCACAATTCCCCAAATGTGGATTTCAATTAATTCCATCTAATTCCAAATCATCAAATTAACATTTCACCAAATCTAAATTTCAGTTAATTTATGGTGCATTTCAGCGTTCAAAAGTCCAAATTCAAATCCAAATTGAAAATGAAAATGAAATTCAATTTCAAAATCCTACAACACATGTTGAAATCATAACTAATTGATCAAATCAATTGACTAATTAGTTAACTCAATTAACTCTTCAATCTCCGCTTTTCACTCCAAATCAACTTTTTCTGACTAGTCAATCAATCCACTTATCTCTCCAATCAATTCAGTCTTCTAATCCATCTATTCAGTCAACTAGCTAATGTATTCAGTTGACTCCCCAATCAATCTTGTTAATAGACCAATCTATTGAGTTAACAAATCAATCAAGACGAGTTCATTGATCAATCTAATCTCAGTTGACTATCAATCAGGACTTGAGATCAAATCCTCACCCCTTTTGTGTTGAAAATCTATATAAACAACATCATTTTCTCATTTCAAGCTAGAATCACAATCTTCAAAATAATTGTATATCTTATGCAAGAATTTCAGTCCAATATCTTGTAGCCAATCAACCAACAATTATGGAGAAGAGCAATGGAAGCCTTGTTACATCAATTGAGGGAGTTTAATTGGATTTCATTCATTATTCAATTGATTTAGCATTATTTCATTGTCATTTTGGAGTTAATTGTAATTGGATTTAGAGTTGTGATTCTCTCTTTGACATCTGATTATCTTTATGCTTAATTTACCCCTGAAAACAATAACGTTAGCAACTCAACATATATTTATTTTGAAGATTCAATATTTGTTTTTTGTTGATGCATGATAAGTATGTTTAGAAGCTGAGTACAAAATATATATTATTGTTGTTAAAATTTTTTTTAATGTGTTTGAATTTATAGTATATACATTCATCAATGTTAAAGTATGATTTATATTATACAAAAACTTGAAGGACAATACACCAGTGAAGGGTTAAGTCTATTATATCCAATAATTGTCAAATAAACATTAACATTCTTGCTAGAAAACATAATGAAAGGAATTTTTATTTTAATAGATTTTATTGTATTGGAAATCATGAAAAAAAACATGGCATAAATAAAAGTTACCGAATATACCCACTAGGAAAGTATTGTATATGTCTCACAAGCCTCGGCTAGTCCATTGCAGGAGGGAGAGCATCATTCGGGCGCTACACCTCAAACCACAAAATAACTGTCTCTTGTACACCTTCCTACTGGTTGTGGCACTACCCTTCATGAGGAGTATAGACAAGGGAACCTATGTTATGTCATTTGAGTACTAGTGTCATGTGCCACATATCTCAATCCAACCAGACTACCATAAACTATCTTCTAACTAAGTATTATCATTTTGGATGATCTATGTTCTGGTGATACTTTTGAACTGACTTGTCGTATGCAATGAAAAATATGACACTTAGGCCAAAGTTTTATTTTTCATAAAAAAGTCATTGTTCACTCCCCTCTTACTCAACTTGGAGACTACTCTCTTCATAGGGTTTGGTAAGTAAAAATAACAAGACCAAAAACATAAAAAGTACTTGCATACATGATTACTTAATGGTATGGATTTCCTTTGCAACTACAACCTAGAATATAGAGTCACTATCCTTAGTCCAACTTAATTTCATTTTAGGTTTACCTTCCATGCACAACTTATAGAGTCTACAAGAATATATCAAATTCCTTAACTAGGATTCTATGACCTGCTAGTCTCTCTAGAGTTCCCAGTTCTTCAAAAAGACATTCCCTTGCCAAAACTAAGAACAAATGCTTATCCATGATATATTTACTCATATAAATACTTATGTATTTTAATATTCTCATGCATTACAAAATTAAAAATATCTCTATCTTCAAATACCTATCAAAAACACTCAAACAAAGTTTAATTACAGTTTCATTTAAAAATGAGGATTCATATAATATTGAACTAAAAAAACACACAAACATAATTTAGGAATTTATACCAATCCCATTTCTTCTTTTTAAAACTATACCAATCTTTCTCATTATGAACTCTTCATAAAAACATGACTGTTCTCGCATTCCAAAAGAAGACATAACAAGAATAAGAATTAAGATATCAAGCAAAAATATAGAACATGCCTAATTGCTTTGGAGACTGATGAGGAAAGAAAAATATGAGTCTCAAAGTCCTTCCTCACAATCTCCTTCACAAGCTTTTCACGCCTTATTCAAAGAAGATAAACATGAAGGAACCCTCCTCCAACGTTTCTTCAAAAAAGGAAAGGGAAAATCCTCTCCCATCCAAAATTTCCTAAAAACAAAAACAATTCTTTTGCAAATTCGTGTAATGATAAAAACTTCCCAAAAAGTCCCTTTAAAGACTTTTCTATTTATAGCCTCTCATGTGAGAATAATTCTCAATTCTCAATTATCCCTTCCCTCCAAAATGAGGGTTATTTTATCCTCATAACCAACTGATAGCCATAAGTTGGTTATCTCATTTACAAACATAACAAAAAAGATTAAAAAATATTCCCTCTAATAAATTCAAAGTTGTTAGAAATTAAATTAATATAATTTCCCTCCTCATTATCTTGTCAAAACAATTTTTATTGAAAATACATACTAAAAACCTACTATTAAAAATGTGGGCAATTAAACATTTAATTATCCCTTACTCTTAAAGAGTAGGGCACACATTTAAATTAAACTCACTTATTAATCCCCTTTACATAGGGTTGTTAGTGTTCTAACCTCTTACCAAAATGTGGTGTATGTTGACTTTTTCCTTCCACCACGTGGTACTTAACACACACCACTCCTCACTCCCTATAACTATGGGGGTTAGCATATTACTTGCATCTACATTGTGGTTGATATGACCACTTTAAAATCTCAAACAAAAATTAATTAATAGCCCCGCCTCACCAAGGAACCCCAAAGGACAATAAGTAACTATGCAATTAAACATAGCAATAATTTTTTTCCTTTAAAAAAATTGCATAACATTACAAACTCAACATGAAACTAAATATAAAATTTGCACACGTGGAAGATAATAATTCTCCTAACAACATCCTCTTGTAGGTTCCCTAACGTTGCTACCTAAACAACACTCTAAACAACATCTAAGCATCTAGAACCATAATGCAATAATATAACATTACATAAGCATAAACACAAATATCTATTGCTAGGTTCATTTTAATCACCAAACTAAGTGTTCCTATGATAACCTTTACATAAGAAATAATGATTTATATCATCACATGAGGTTGGTCGATACCAACATCGCACAATTAAATACTAATATAGATTACATTCTTTTGATTACTACATATTTCATTACATTACATCAAATTATATTAATCTATGTAAGGGACTGCCCAAACTACAATGATAATGAAACAATTACAAGTATAAAATAGAAAGGATAATAAATTAATAGCATCTTCTAATACATCACTGAATCATCTACATCAAGCACTTTGAGAAAACTAGAAAGAAGACATAGGATCCATCCAACGTACGAACACGTCCACTAGTCCCCAATGGAGGTAGGCAACAACCTCCTGACCATGTGGAACTCTTAGGTCCACCCTACAATGCTCAAGAGATAAACATGAGGCCCCACACAACACAAGAAAACTAGGCTAACAAACCAACATCAAGTATAAGACTAATTTATTTTTTATAATTCTTTTTTGATATATATTGGGAACCAAAATAATAAAGTTATGTGTCAATATATAAATATATAAATAAGTTAAATTTGTCTTCTAACTACCCACATTAGGCCTAAATTTATGATATTTTAATTTTTTTTATTATAGTTTATAATTAATTACAAAGTAAACTATATCAATATAATTCTATCTATTATTTTATATAATATTTCAATTAGTATGAATTATACCATTATTATATATTGTATTATAATATATAATATTTTTATATAGCACAAATTAAATTGCATTATTCTATATTATACTCTCTTTTTTTATCGGTAATAGTTATATTTTATTAATTAGAACTAAAAGGTACATCTGCATCAAAATTTCCAAAAACAAACCACTTCCCCAAACCACCCACAAAAACCATCCAAACCTCCCTTCTAAAACCATAGTTTCCCAAAAAAGTATACCGCTCAAACCCTACCCTACGCCCACATCATCAAGAGCATAAGTTCAAAATTACATTATGCCAATAAAAAATCTGGCCGAAGTGTTCAAATCGTTTAACAGAAAACATAAATTTAAGTTTTTCAAATAAAATACTATCTAAATGAAAAGAGGCGCCCAAAAGTACCCTGGTCTAGAGAATTCCTCATCTCTCTTTCTTCACAGTTGCTCCAACTAAGGCATGTGAATATCTAGTTGTCCTTTCTGTACCTTCAGCCACTAGCCCACACAAATTTGGTCCTTCTGTCGCATCACCAAACCCACCAGCCACACCACCCACTACACCCTGCCTTGCCAATTCCTTCGATAACTTTCTCGTAATTGGCCTCTTGCATCTCATCTCATCCACCATTCTCACCTCCCCACCCTCTTGTCGAATTACATCTTCGATATCCATTATCTGGACGTAGACGATCAGCCCTTCCCAACCTCGCCTCGCGTCATCCCTAAAACGAACTCGAGCTTCCTCGCAACAGTGAGAGTATTGGATTCAAGAGTTCCTCACTTGCAACTCCACATTTTCCTCTGGGATGCCATAAGAGAGATTGAAACCCCAACCCAACACAACCCATTTTAGCAAGGACTCCATATTTGATAGATACTCCCGTGGAATGATCTTTTTTAGAACTTTTCTCACATCTTCACAAGAGTATCCCAACTACAGTCCCCAATCGATGATGAGAGAGTAAATGTCCACTTTGCATCTGTATTTGTGGCCGATAATTGCCACCTCTTCACCCAAGACCAACTGGATTGCCTTAAAAAACAACTGGTCTTTTGCAAGAAATATCTTCTCAAGCTTTTTCAGTGGGACGGGTCCCTGAAAAGCTGGCATTAGCTTGAAGGACTGTAGAGTAAAATTTGCTTCCATTCTGGTGCTCGCTGGAACAATTTGTAGAGGATTCCAATGAAATCTGTCAAACACAGTTGCCTTCACCAACTTACAAAATATTCTCATTAAATGCGTGAGAATACCAAAACTAGAATTAAAAGTAGCACACTTCACCACCGCTGCCATTTCAGAAAGCATTCCACAATAAATGCGCATTAACATGCGACCTTACTCATATGAAATGTTGCCCTACTAACATGAAATTTGAAATTGCTAGCGTACCAACATGGCAGGAAACCTTAACTCCATCTCACTATGTCTTCTTTATAGTCGCGCCACTTCACTTCCCCTAGTGCGAGCTCACACACTTCATTTGAAAGGCCATCAACAATGACAATTCTCCTCTTTTCACATGAGAGATGCAAAAGTTTTGGAAAGATTTAAGCTTTCCACTAATAATGTGTATGTATTTATTCAATTTCCAACATGATGTATTGCCTTTGATCAAAGCATTGACTAGAATTTGGGAGTCACCCTCCAGTTGTACCTTCGTTACCTTCATATTTATTGCCAGATCAGTTGCAAGTAAAGCCGCTTAAGCCTCCACCTCATTATTGGTTCCATCTTGAAGCCTTCTTGCACCTATAAAGAGGATCTTCCCTTCATCATCACTAGCCACACATCTCACACCTAAAGTCCCTAGATTACCTTTTGAGGCCCCATCAAAATTTATTTTCACCAACCCCTTCTCTGGTTTTGACCATTTCACCACCTCCTCATCCAGGGAAGCACACAAAGGATTAACCCTGGGGAACCCATGAATGGGTTATAGTATATTATACTTTTGAATGTAAATTATTATTCTAAAATAATATTATAAGTGATATTTCGATTGACTCGAAATAATTCCTCTCCAGACTGTTGGGTTTTTCATGATGGTTTTTAGTTTGAGTTTCATCAATGATGACATATAGACATAATAGGCCTTGTATTAATAATTTATACTTATTTATTGATAAACATTATATTCTGCGATTATTATAGAATATAATATACATTAATAAATATAATTAATATATAATATATTTTTAATACAATACATATTAAATTATATTGCCTCCATGACCTCCTTTCTCTCTCACTCTTACCCTATCTATCTCTATCTTATCCTCTCTCCACTGCCTCCCTCTCTATCTATATCTCATTATCTCTATGTTATTTTCTCCACATCTCTCTCTAAATAAGTACATCCCTCTCTTTACCTCTCTATATATTACTTCCTATATCTTTAAATTTTTTATCTCTTCAACTCCTCCTCTCTCATTATCTCCATCTTTCTATCTCTAACTCTCCCTCTTTCACTCTCCTTCCATCTATCTTTCTTGATATTTATCTATCTATCTCTCCATATCTCCCTCTATCTATATCTCACTCATTCTCCCTCTCCCTGCCCCCCTCTATATATTGGTTTATCCCTCCCTGTCACTCTCTATATATTGGGCTATATCTCCCTCCCCTCTCTATTCCCATATATCTCTATTTCTCTCTTTCTCTATCTCTCTCTCTTTATCTCGTTCTCCCTAGCTCTCTCTCTCTCTCTCCATCTTTATTTGTCTACCTCTACTTTATCTCTTTACCCATCTCTCTACCTCTCTTCCCACTCACCATATCTCTTAATATCTTCTTATATTTTCTTATATATTACCTCTCCTTATCTTTCCCTCTCCCTCTCCCTCTCCCTCTATATCTCTTACTCTTCCTCTTTATCTCCCCCTTTCTATATCTCCCTATCTTTATCTAACCTAATACCTCTCTTTATTTATTTATCTATTTCTCTCCTACTTCCTATCTCCCTATAGCTTCATCTCAACCCTATCTTCATTTCCCCCCATCTAACTCTAAACATATCTCTCTCTATACATCCATATCTCTCCCTCTCCCTCTTATTAGACATTTGCACCTATATCTATTTTTTTATTTATCTCTATCTCTTCGTATATTTTTTCCACATATCTTACTATATCTTTCACATTATCTATCCTTCTCTATCCACCCCTATATCTCTCATTATCTCTACCTTTCTTTATTAATCATTTAACATCTTTAAATTTATCATGAACTATCTCTTCCTCTCTCATTCTTTCCCCCTCTCTCATAGTATATATTTTTTCTCCATGTATATCTATCCCTCTCCCCCCCCTCTCTCTCTCTCTCTTCGTCTCTCCCCTCTCCCTCTCCCCTTCCTCCTCTATCTCCATCATTATATGCATCTCTATCTCTATCTCCTTATCCATATTTCTCTCTCTTGATCTTCCCCATTTATCTCTCACTCTTTTTATCCATCTATTTGAATCTCAACTCTTTATTGAAACCTTTGTTATGAAACAACATCATTTTGTAAATGGCCTACCAATTGAACTATCACACTACACAAATCTATGCAACTAATATACCAAAAATTGTCCTATTAACCTTCCAAACCTCTTTGGCGTACCCATTACACACCAAGGTTCAATTGCTAGTTAATTATAGAATGATATTACGATGTAATACATATTTGTGGCTGTGGTAGAATAATGATTGCTACAGGTTAGTTAAAGAACAATGTATTACATTGGTGACACACTATAATACAATTCTTTAAGTTAAAAAAAACAAATAAGAGCAATTAAGATATTATTTTCATAGAAATATTTTTTTAATCATTTCAACAAGAGTGATAGAGTGAGTTATTTGAAATGCAATAAAAAAAGGAAAACCACTTGTAATGCCTCAAGCTTTTACCTAAGACATTAAAATAATTAGTAATGGATATTTTTTTAATTTTTTTTTTGTAAAATAATTGCAACACAAACTTATCACAATGCACACTCATGCGCCAATGTTATTGTGACACAACACAATGATACTTGTAGTTGTGTGTGTGAAAAGTAGATAAGTCTACAATTTGCAAGACACAACACTTCAATTTTGTCATTGCATGCATGGTTAGACATATATAATCATGAATATAAAAACATTTGACAAATTGACCTATGGCCTTCTAAAAGATGCGAGAATAGACTTGCTCTCAGATTTGTCTAAGCAACACCAGTGACTAGACTACACCAAGACGAAGGATTTAATCAATATGAGCACGAGATTAAGCTAAATGGATGCAAGATTAAGCTAGATGAATGAATAGTAAGCTAGATGAATGAATATTAAGCTAGATGAATTCAAGCAATCATGATTAAACTAAATATGCAAAAAGATAAAATAAGATGCAATAATCTCAAAGAACAATGTCTTCAATGACTCTTGAGCAAAAACTCCATAATAACAATAAATCTCCAGGGTGTTTTTGAATGAGAGATGAAGGCTGAATTTATAGAGACTCAAAAGAGAGACCAACAGTCAAGATTGATTAACAATGAGCAGTTGAGATTTTTCAAGAAAAAACACAATTTAGGATAATTGAAATAATTGAGAGATCAGATTCAATTAATCTTGAGATAGATTCCAATTATAGCTTGATTGAATGTGATGCTCTGCAAAACTGACAAGTTAGATTAAAATCTGTGGTGTTATAACACACTAAAACAACAAGAAACAAGATTAATGTTAGTGTTATTCAACCAAAGATTAACCTAAGCAGGCATATCAAAAGAGATACTAAGATCATGCTAACATATTTAACAAATGAAAAAAATATAAGAAGACATCTCCACATGCCTCTTAACATGTTCTTAGCTCCTTCTCCTTTGTTCCTCTCCTCTCCAAGTTCCAAATTAGTGTAGCTCTCAACAACTTTTTGCACTATGGATGCTTATGGAGGTTCAAGATTGTAGATGATTACTCTAAATGTTATGCAAATGTAGATAAAAGCTAACATTAGATACTATAATGCTAAAATGATTTATTTTAGGCCAAAATAACAATTATATGGGTTGATTATGCTAAATTCTCTCTAGAATTCACTATAGCTTAAATGCATACAAGTTTTTCAGGATTATGATTATGAATGCTAAATGCTTGAGGATTTGAAAATGAGGAATGTGAGCTCTATTTGTAGGTAAAATGGAGAAATGGATGGTTGAGATTGAGTAATCTTAACAAGGGTCAGGATTGAATGATTTGAGATCCATGTGAGGGTTTTCAACCCAATCCCTGGTTGACAAGTGTCAATGTGAGATGGGTTGAGAGGAGAGGGAATAAGAATTAAATTCTTGACATGACCTGAGAGTTAACTTGGGAGTTAAGGTCAAGGTTAGGTTGAGTGAATAAATTCTTTATTCAAAGAATAAAGCCTTTATCCAATGGATAAACTCTTGTGCAAAGGCAAAAGGGATAACCATAGTAAAAGAAATAAATGCTTGAGGAGACACATGAGTGCAAGTTGAAATAACCATTAATGGTTATGTAAGAGCCATAAATGGTCATGTAAGAGCCATTAGTGGTTTTGGAAGACTTTGGAGGTTAAATTGTTGAACAAACAAAGCATTAAATGCTTTTCAAAGACTTTGAAGTTTTTGAGAAGTGACTCCAAGTAGCTTAGGAATGTGACAATAATTAGGGGTTGGATTAAGCTAATTAAGAAGGGTTTAGAAGAATCTAGAAGGGGGTTAGGATTGCAAGTGGATTTGGTGGGTGAGGGAAAATAGGATTTTTATTTAAAATAAATTAATTTATTTCAATAAATGTGTGCAAGTTGCATTTGTAGGAAAATGCAAGTGGGGGGGGGGGATTTATGATTTAAATAAATGTTTTATTTAATTTATTTAAAAAAAGAATAGGGGATGAAATAAATATGATTTATTCATTTAATTGATTTGTGAATTTGGCATAATGAATTAATTAAAATAAATTGAATAATTTATTTAATTAGTAAGAGAATGTTTGAAGATGAATTAATTAAATGTTAATTTAATTAACTAATGGTTAGTGGATTTTTAATCAAATAAATAGGAAATATTCATTTAATTAAATTGGACAGATTTATGTGACTACATTTGCCCCTCTTTGAGACGGTGCGGTTTATCGTGTCATTTCAAAGAAAAAAAAAATGTGTGAAGAAATGCTCCATAAAATGTTAATTTAATGGGTGGTATGCCCCCTCGAGAGATGGACCGAAAAAATTTGAAAAATCGGGCGATTTCTCGAAAAAGAATGAAAATTGACAGGGTGATAGAAGAGAAGATTTTAGCAATATGGGTGCAAAATATAAGAAATCGGTGATAAAATGGAGAAATGGGAGGCTCAGGAAGTTCACGGGGACCATGACGGTGAGCGGGGGAAAGTTACAGTGACGGTGAAGGGTTTATATGGGGAGAAAGGGGTGAAAACAGGGTCATTTGTTACTACGACCATAGTGAATTCAAAGTTCTGATAGTGACATTTTGGAGGAGCGAGCAACAGTCAGGATGTCGATACCCATTGCATAGCACCGTTTTGAGCGAGTCCGTCGATTCCAGCTGCCAGAGGATTACGGACCAACAGTATGAAAATTTGAAATTTTGAATTTTATGCATTTTTGACATGTTTTTTGCTGAGTCCAAGTTGAGTCAAGACAATAGCGCTGAAACTATGTTTTGGCGTTGTTGTCCAATAAATTAGCGCTTTTGTGCCGCAATGGCGCTATTGTGCTGTTGTTTGAGCGCACTTGAAAAAATGAGCGCTATTGTATGCATGTTTGAGCGCTATTGAGGGGTTAATTGAGTGCTTTTGATGTTAAATAGCGCTTTTGCAATTTGAGTGCTTTTGTAGGGTTTATTAAGCACTTTTGTTAGGGGTTTAACGCTATTGTGTAGAAAGTAGCGCTATTGTTTGCAAGATAGCGCTTTTGTTAAGGAAAATAGATGCCCCAGTTTGTGTGAACAAAAATCTCCCGATGCCAATGATGGATGGATAGGGATGTGAAGTGAGAGTTGTTTTGAACCATAGCAACCCTGATGAGACTTAGGTCATTAGGATAAATGCCCGTTGAAGTCTAGGTGTGCCATGATTGCTTACCTGTTGAGACCCGAAGATACTTGATCAAAGTATCTATTGATAGTCTAGGTTTAAACTTAAGAAAATTTGAAAACAAAACAACTGATGATGATTGATTGATGCCCATGTGCAGGAGGATCTACGCGTCTTACAGTTGTGCAAGAGACATCCGACTACACAGGGGTTACGCAATCTACTGACAGAGGCCGAGATTGATTGCATTGCAGCGATTGGGCTATATGATGTGATGCATATGCCCGTGATTCGGATGAATCACGGTTTGATTATAGCCTTGGCAGAGCATTGGCACAGTGAGACTTGCACGTTTCACTTAGCGCAGGGGGAGATGATGGTGACATTGGAGGATGTGTGGCGCATCTACATATTTCCATTCGGGGTGAGCTAGGCACTTATGATAGGTCATGGGGGACTCTAGCGGTGCAGAGGTTCTTCGATGAGGACATATACATTGATGACGACTCCATAGCCTGGAAGGATATCACGACGTTGTACGAGCCATTACCAACAGTTTTTTCTGGGATCGTGGGAGGGCTACTATGTCTTGATAGGCAATCGCATGGTTTGGCCGTTGGGTGGGGGTAGGTTATAAAGTAGATGATGACAGAGGGGACCCGATTTGCATGGGGACCGTGCGTCTTAGCGCACATGTATCAGGAGCTGCATGAGGTAGTGTACCGTGGGAGAGGCTCCTTGGTAGTGGGAGTGACGTTGCTGCACATTTGGGCGTGGGAGCACTTACCGGTGACTTGACCAGTGAGTTTGAGATTTCGGATAGTTGATCAGCCCTATATGTTCATGTACAGTGGTATGATGAGTCAGCCCCACCTGGGGAAGTTAGAGTGGTGACGACAGGCGTTAGATGACATGGATGCAGTGATTTGGAGACCCTACATTGAGTGCGAGCCTTGGGAGGATGATGTAGAGGCATTTCCATATGTATTCATGATCTGATTCCTCATTGGGCAGACATGCTATGATGTAGAGAGATAGGTGTTGGGCAGGGTGATAAGGCAGTTTGGATAACAACAGGGATTGCCAAGGGGATCAGGAGAGTATGCTAGAGTGGTCCGAGAGAGATATGCATGGGGGCCAGTACTTCCTTATGATTAAGCATTGGCATAGTTCCAGATGCTTCAGGTGAGGCCATGAGATATACGGCTGAGGGTGGTAGATGTAGGAGTATCAGAGGAGTATACGCAGTATATGGCGGTGCATCTGATTCCTCGGATATTAGATCTAGCAGAGCCGATTCTTGATTTTGAGGAGGAGAGGGGACGGAGACAGAGGAGGGGAGGAGGTCAAGGACCGATGATAGGTGGACAAGGGAGGGGGGATGGTGGTGATGGAGGAGGAGGAGATGGTGGAGGAGGAGATGGTGGAGGTGGTGGAGGAGGTGGCTTAGATGGTCAGGTCCAGCAGAGAGGGAGAGGCAGATTGCCACTGCGGATATCACAGGGACCGTTGGTGCCGGGAGGAGTCAGATTAGGTGGCCGAGGTATGGAGAGGGAGATACTGATGGACAGAGGGGAGGAAGCCATTGGAGAGGCACCTATGGAGATAGGGGAGGGAGCGACAGGGGTGGTGATCTTTGGGATCATATGCTAGCACATTTGCAGACTCGACTGACAGCAGCCAAGATATGGGTGGAGGATCTGGAGGCAGAGGTTGCAACGAGAGATGTGAAGCTATTTGCACAAGAGTTGGAGCTGTCTATAGTGCTGTGGGAGAGGGATAGTGTAGTGGAGAGATTAGCGGAGCTACAGGAGAGAGTCCGGGTTGGAGTAGGAGCATAGGGTCCTACTGGGGAGGTGATGAGACAGTTTGGATGGGCATGGGATGAGATAGAGTATTGGTAGGGATTATATGAGCAGGTGGTGCTAGCTAGTCAGCGAGCATTGAGCTATACACAGATGCGACAGACCGGGTCAGAGCGGTCTCAGAGGATGTAAAGCAGTGGGGGTGTGGTGGGTCCACCATGGAGAGAGGTGTCAGGTGGTGTAGGAGATAGTGGGGGTTTGATGGGGCCTCCACGAAGAGATAGATCAAATGGTGCAGGGACTAGTGGGGGAGTAGGTGGCGATGGTGGTGCAACATTTGGTCAGGGTGGCATCTGAGAGAGCATTTTGCATATATGTATTGATATTATTATTTTGGACTATGTCTTGGATGGCTCTTGGTAGCCGATTTTGTAGACGTCATTGTACTCTGATACATGAGATGATATGTATGAGGAGATCACATATTTTTGATGATATGCATGTTGATATGTATGGATGTTATGCTTAGATGGATTCTTGTATATGTATGCATTTATGAGATGATTCCTATATGCATGTTTTATGATGATCGATGATGTTGGATACTGACATATGAATGTAGGTTTATACATGTGTGCATGTTTTGTTTGATGTATTGCTTTATGTATGTAATTCCATGATGATGATGTATGCTTATGATGATATAGACATGATCTTGTGCTTCATGTTGATATAATGATGAGATAATGATATGTAATGATGTTAATGCAATGTTTTGAATGAATGATTCTATGTATGTAAATGCATCTAGATGGTGTTTTTAATGAATGTAATATGGATAAACAAATGTAAAGTACAAATGTTTAAATGATGATTTCTAAATGAATGCATACGTATAATGTATATATAAAATGGGATGAACCAATGTTTTGAGACAAATGGTTTTATGATTCTAAATGCCTAAATATGATTAAGTAAAATGATAATGTGATGATAATGCACCTTATGGTTAATAACTGCACCTTAATGCAATTAAAAAGGGATAATGAATGCAATTTTAAATGAATCCTTAAAAAAATGAGTATAATAAGACACTAATAATGGATAAATGAATGCACTTTTTAACTAATGAATAGATAAATGAATGTATGCAACGATAAATGATAATGGATAATAAAGGATGATAATATGATAATGGATAACTGATACTAAATGAATGCATAGTAAATGGCTAATACAATCAAGGACAATTGGTTTATATGAATGAATCTAAACATTATGCTTATGCAATGATGAAATGATATAAGAAGACTAATGTTAATAAATGATAATGAACTATATGCATTTTAAACAACTAAAATGATATGAAATGTACTTGATGCAAAATGCAACTAAATGTAATGATGATGATATGATCATGATGAATGCAAGGTGTTTTAGACTTTGCATGATGTATTGATGATGTATCAGAGTACTCGGTCGTGATTGTATCCAAGACCAACTCAATTGTCACAGAACTGCTCATTTTAACTTTCTTCACATTTGCATACAAATTATACATATGAATGAGTGAATGGATGGGCGGTATGTAACGAAATGCAACATATAAACAGATGAGATGAAATGATGATCCATAGTGCTCTATTTTCATCATTGAGCTTTAAAATGTTGTAAGAAAATACAAGCATCTTGACATAATGATTCAAGATGACCAGAGTATTTCTTACATGGATTTGATATAGCAAGTTAATACAAACAACTTGATATAATGGGTTAAGCTGACCAGAGTATTGCTTGCAGAACAGACAAGGATCATCTCCGTTCATGCATGACTTGGATCGTCCTCCTTGATCTTGGGCTGATCATATCCTGAGACAAGTTCATACCTTAATAAGAGACAAAAACCTTTATCCAAATTGGATGAGGAGGAACCAAAGAAGGAGCATTGGATCGGTAAGCAAACAACATACATAAAGAATAAAGAATATGGATCCTTGGTAATGGTTCATGCTCATATGGTTGAGGTATACGCTGTAGTCAGCAAGCCGTAGTGATCTATGATTGCATTTTGCATAAAATCATGTAGCTTAGTGAACTTCCCACATAGACACCATTAGTATATGCCCCAGTACTTCATCAGAATAATTTGTAGAAGATACACAAACAATGCTGTAAGATCCTGATATAGATAATCCACAAATCAACCAAGTATTTGATAGCTTAACATAGAATTTTCTTGTTAAAGAAAAGGTCATTTTGTCTGTGTTTTGGTAAGGAAGGATGCATCTTTTTGAAGACAGTTGGAGTGTTGATGTTGATTGTTTGTTCGATTTGGAGAAGTGATCATCGTGTGAATATTTTTCAATGCTTGTTTTGGTATATGCTTGGATGAGTATGTACAATGTGTTGTTATGTTTTTGTGTGATTTTTGATGTTTTCCAATGTTTTGGATTTTGTGATATATTTTGAATGTTTTTTGGTATTTTGAGGATAGTTTTGAATGTTTTTGGATTTAGAGAGATAGTTTTGAATGAAGAACTTAATGAATCACAAAACAATGTAGAATCCACTTCCATCAATAGGTTAAGGGCATTGCCCCCAGTTTAGACATGACTATGAAAAAGCGGGATGCAAGACGCATGAAGTACTTTCTTGATTGCAGATTAATAACAAGCCATGGTTTGGATGGATGGATGTGTGTATGTAGTGGATGTGATTGCAACAAGTCTGAAAGACAATGGAGCCATAGCCTTACGAGTGGCGCCTGTTTGCCAGGTTTTCACCATCACACTTACCCAAGGTACCACCAGAGTAGTTGTTCACCGTTTGGATGCATGATTTTTCTTTACTATTTTGATGTTTTTGTATGTTTCCTTAGGTTATTTATCTGGATGTTTTTGGTATTTTTTCCAGTATATACGAGAGCCCGACGCTCTGTGTAGCTTATGTATAAAACCTTTTGAGGTGCATGCTGTTGATCGGATCTGCTAGTGGTTCATCCTTCTGAAGTAGCCAACTGATATGCCTCAGACCCAAATACATCAGTGACAACATATGGACCCAACCAATTTGATTCAAACTTTCCTTGATGTTCTTGGTAGGGTTGGTTATGAGGAATTTCTCTAAGAACAAGATCACCTACCTCAAATGTATGAGGTCTAACTCGATGATTATAACTTCTGCTCATGCACTGCTGATAGGCCTTGAAGTGATTGTATGCAGCTTGTCGTTTCTCATCAAGTAGCTCTAAGTCTTGGAGATGGGATACTCTGTATGCTTCATCATCGATGAGATTGTGCAAGGAAACCTGGAGTGATGGTATCTCGACCTCAATAGGTAAAATAGCTTCTGCACCATAGACCAATGAGTAGGGAGTTGCGCCTATAGGGGTTCGAATGCTAGTTCGATATGCCCATAGTGATGGATTCAATTGAACGTGCCAATCATGACCGACATCATTGACTGTCTTCTTTAGGATTCTTAATATTTTCTTGTTTGATGCTTCAACCTAACCATTGCCTTGGGGGTAATAGGGAGTGGAAAAGCGGTGCTGGATGCGAAATTTCTCACAGAGTTCACGAACATCTTGATTTTTGAAAGGAAGATCATTATCTATGGTGATGGACATGGGTACACCATACCGATAGATGATGTAATTGAGGATGAATGAGGTGATCTACTTGCCGATAACTTGAGTAAGTGGAACAACTTTGATCCACTTTATGAAATATTCAGTGGTGGTAATAATGAATTTATGGCCGTTGGATGAAGATGGATGGATTTTACCCACAAGGTCAAGGCCCCATTGACAAAAAGGCCATGGTGTTTTGATTGGTTGCAATTCCTATGCCAGTGCATGTATCAGGTCTCCATGAACTTGGCATTTCTTGCACTTTCTGACAAAGTAGTAGGAGTCTTTTTCCATGGATGGCCAATAGTATCCAGTGCGTAGGAGTTTCTTGTCTAGTGACGGACCGCTTGCATGAGTTCCACAAATTCCTTCATGTAACTCTTCCAAGGCCTTTGTTATCTCATCCTGTTCTAGACACCGAACGAGAGTACCATCAAGACTGCATTGGTATAGGGTTTCAACAATAATGGTATTTCGAGCAGTTTGGCGAATGAAGATTTTATGTTGGTTATTCGATTGGTTAGGAGGAAGGGTGTGATCGTGGAGATAAGTGTAAAACTCACCATACCATGGGGATTCAGAACCGATTAGGTGACATATTATCTCGGATTCAGGGATATTATAAGCGGGAATCCGAAGCTATTCTACCAAGAACTCATAGTGTGTTGAATTCTGTGGAAGATCTAGGAGAGAGGCGATGGTAGACATAGCGTTAGCAGCTTGATTCTGATCTCTTGGTATCTGCTCAAAGGTGATAGTAGTAAATGATGCCTTTAATTTGTCCACCATTTGTTTGTATGGCATGAGTTTGTCATCCTTAGTTTGATATTCATCAGTTGCTTGTCGAATGACCAGTTGGGAGTCGCCATATACCTATATTTCTTGTAACTTCCATTGTATGGCGAGCCTGAGTCCTGTGATCAAGGCCTCATACTCTGCTATGTTGTTGGTGCATGAAAATGTGAGTCTGTAAGACTTCGGGATGCTATCACCTTGAGGTGTGATAAACAGAATCATTGCCCGTGAGCCATGCCTAGTGTATGAACCATCAAAGTATAGTTTCCATGGTTGTGCTATTGTGATCATGAATATCTCTTCATCTGGAAAATTGGAAATGAAAGGATGATCACCTATGAGTGGTGCATCGGCCAACTAATCTGTAATAACTTGACCTTTGATAGCTTTACAGTCCACATACTCGATGTCAAATTCACTGATAATCATCACCCATTTGGCCAAGCGGCCTATCAATGCTTCTTTACTGAGTAAGTATTTTAGTGGATCAATCTTTGCAATGAGCTGTACTTTGTGTGTTAATAGATAGTGCCTTAGTTTAGTGGCTGCCAAGATTACTGCTAGGCAAGCTCGCTCAATAGGTGTGTAGTTGAGTTTGTAGCCAACCAGTGTGCGAGAGATGTAGTAAACAACACACTCTTTCCCTTCTGCATTATGTTGTGCCAGAAGTACACCCAATGCTGTACTTGTTGCTGATATATAGAGTAACAGAGGTCTGCTTGGATTTGGTGGGATCAACAATGGTGTATTCATGAGATAGTCTTTAAGCATCTAGAATGCTTGCTAGCATCTGGCATCCCATTGAAAGCGGATGTTTTTGTGTAGCAGATGTGTAAAGGGGTGACACTTATCTACCAATTGTGCAATGAATCTTCAGATGGATTGTAGCCGTCCTTGTAATGTCCTTAGCTGACTGATGTTCTTTGGTGGTGGCATGTCTATGATTGCTTTGACCTTTGCTAGATCGACCTCAATGCCTTTGCTTGAGACAATGTATCCTAGAAGCTTCCCTGAGGTTACTCCAAAGACACATTTCTTTGGGTTGAATCAAACATGATATTGTTCCAGTCTATCAAAGATTTTATCTAATATGTCAAGATGACCTTCTCTGGTGAGTGATTTTTCTAGTAAGTCATCAACATAATCTTCCATCATAGTATGCATCATGTCATGGAAGATGGTGGTCATTGCTCGTTGATAGGTCGCTCCTGCATTCTTGAGACTGAAAGGCATTACATTCCAGCAGTATGTGCCCCATGGACATGTAAAGGCTATCTTATGTGGATCCTCTGGTGCGATCTTTATCTGATTGTATCTTGAAAAGCCATCCATGAGTGAAAGAATGGCATGTCCTGCTGTCAGGTCTACTATGATGTCGATATTTGGTAGGGGGAAGTCATCCTTAGGACATGCCTTATTCAGATCTCTGAAGTCAGTACAAATGCAGATGCCCCCTTTTGGTTTGCCGACAGGCACAATATTGGAGATCCAATATGCATAATCAATTGGTCGAATGAAACCAACATCCAGAAGTTTCTTAAGTTCTACTTTGACTAATACTACAATCTGAGGATGCATCTTGCGAAGCTTCTGCTTGTCAGGCTTGGCTCCTTCTGCTACGGTGAGGTGATGCATGACTAAATTAGGATCAAGCCCAGGCATGTCTGCATATGACCATGCGAAATTGATCTGGCATTTCTGGAAGAATTCGACAAACTTGGGCTATTCTTCTGAAGTTAAAAGAGATGCCAGATGTATGAGGTGAGGAGTTTCAGGAGTCCCCACGTTGTATTCTTTTGTTTCTTCAATGAGAATTGTTGATCGTTCCTGCTGTGTGCTACAAGGAAGGATGTCAAACCTTTCATCCTCAGGCGCCTCAGAGAGGTTTTCACCATTGGATACACTCTTTCTTTTTACTTTTGTTGGATCAAACAGTGCCACAGTGTGGTTTTCATTGGAAGATCCATGTTTTATTGTTATATTTTTGTAGCTGAAAGGTTTGGCATCCGCCCCGAAGTATGCTGCGCTATTAAGTTCAATGGCTAATCAAGCTTTGTGATCCCCGCTTGGTATGTTATCTCGTAGTTCCAAAAAGTCAATGAGTGCCTCATCATTTTGGAAAAGGTCAAGACATGGGAGATTAGGTTGGTTCCATTCGATGAGTTCTGGATGGATAATGGGCATTACTTCATCGATTAGGTTAAGTTTGTTATATGTGTTAGTGAGGGTTAAGACATCGTGGTGAAGGTCGTTGATGGTACTTTCCCTGTCAGAATCAGGCGTAGGATGTGACGTAGGGTTTGTGGAAGAAGTTTCCAGCTCAGGAACCTAAGAGGTCTTTATCTATGCTTCTCTATAAATAGGGATGTCTTTGTGAGGTGGAGGTAGTGATGTGTCTTCCTCATCTGAAGTATTAAGCTGGATGGAATCAAATTCCCATTCATGTGAGTCGGTCTCTGAGTCACTTTTCAGTATCCGATTACTATACCATACTGAGATGTCCTTTGAGTTAAATATTGCAGGTGTGATTGGTTGATGTACCTTTGTAGATGAAATGATCAGAGTTGCAAGAAGGATGATAGGGATCAGTGAATCTGATATGGGGAGTATCAGTAGTGTTGACTCTGCTGCTTCTGCTGGAACTGCTGATGTTGTAGATGCTACTGTGGGTTCTGATACAGTTGCTGCTGCTAATGGTGCTATTGATGTTATTATTGCTGCTAATGGGATCATTGGTTTGATTAGTGGGATGATGGGTATTATAGGTGGTTGTGTTGGGATTTTTAGCCTCAGTGGTGCAGTTGTGATGGTGTTTGATGCTGATTTTATAATAAAAGGTGTCCTCTTTGCAATAGGCTGATATAGTGGTTTGCTGGGTTTTCCTTTGAATTTGAGCTTAGGAAAGATCTCCTTTTGAAAGCCTAGGCCTGTATTATCCTTGGGCTTTAATTTTGGCAGCAGTGGTTCATGTCTTCCTTGTTTGCAAGGTCCCAAAGCACTCTGACCATCGTAACCCATTCTTTGCATAATGAGGAGGCCTTTGCCATACTGATCTGTGGGAAGCTTAGCTTGCAACATATCGGTGGTGATGGGATCTTTATAGATCCATTATGCTAAGTCCTCATCTCTGGTCTCTTCTTCTTGACTCTTTCCTAGAATGAAAGGTGTCAAAGTACATGCTAGCGTGATCAATGGTTTTTGAAGTAACTGTTGAGGTTTTCCATGTGTTCTAGGAGAAGTGGGCATTTGTCCCACACAAAAGAGTTGACTCAAATTGTATTCTCCTGGGCCTTCCTCTGCTACTTTCATCTTGAGCTTTTCTCGCTTGGGTATAGTGGTATTTGAACTGGCAAGAGGCGTGACTTACGTATGAGGTGGAGGAGATGGCTTCTCTATTGTTGGGAATGGTAATCTCTTGTTGATGACTTATATTATGATAATATGCAAAGGGGTTTACATCACCCAGGATTGTGATCTCTACACGATTATGTGGGAACTTGATACACTGATGGTAGGTGGATGGAATGGCTTGCATGGTGTGTATCCAAGGTCTTCCTAACAATAGATTGTATGGCAGAGGAAGGTCCAGAACTTGACAGATGATGTGCTTCACCACAGAGCCCACTCGAATGGGTAGTACCACAACTCCTTTGGATGAACGCTCTGCATCGTCATAGGCTTTGATTGTGATCTTCTTGTGGGGATCCACTGATTCTATTGCATATCCCAAAGCTGTGACTAACTGCAGTGTACAAATATTCAAGCCTGCTCCATTATCGATCAAGACTTGCTTGATCCTATGCTAGTTGATAAATCCTTCAATGTGTAGTGAAGCGTTATGAGGTTGTTGGAAGGAAGAGTTTTCACTTTCAGAAAAAGTGAGACAAGGTGATGACTTTAGACTTCCAACCATGGCTTGGAATTTATCTGTATTTAGGTTTGCATGGACTGACGCCTCTTGGAGAGCTTGTTCCAAGATTGTTTTATGGGATGGAGATAGGTGCAATAGCTCTAAGATAGATATCAGTGCGGGCATTTTGTCTAACTATTCCACAAGATTATACTGCTTTGGGATAGATGGGGTGCCTTATGGAGCTGCTTTTATAGTAATCTTGCTGTGATGTGTAACAACATTGCAAGTGGAGCTAAGATTTTTGATGGTTATAGTTGCAATTTGTTCACTGGCATCATATAGGTGATTCACAGTATAATTATATGCGGCTTGCGTATAATAGGTGGTATTTGTGTTTCTCCCTGAAGTAGAAGGACCTCTTTGATCTGGTGATGGAAGTGGATTTTTAAATATAAGATGATCATTGTTTGTTGTCTTTGGGTCATGTCCTTCGATTTTGATTTCACCTCGGTCAATAAGATCTTGAATAAGATCTTTCAATTGGTGACAATTGCTTGTCTTGTGTCCTCTTCCTTGATGAAAATCACAATGTTCAGTATCCCTCCACCATGCAGGTTTGACTTGAGGTTCATAGTTTGATGTTTTGGGTAGGGTTACCAGATTTTGAGAAACCAATTGTCGTAATACTGTTTCGATGGTTTCCCTTAAGGGAGTGTATGTTCGCTTTTGTTTTTGTTGATGAGGTTTGGGTTCATTGTGAGATGTAATGCAGCCTTGATTTGGAGGAGCAACTATGTTAGTCTGAGGTGGGGGATTCTATCTTGCAAATCGAACTATAGGTTGCGCATTTTGATAGTTCTTGCATCCACAACCCCGTCATTGACAACATTTTTGTTTTTGTTCCAGAAGCTTGGTTTGTCACTATTGAAGCATGGGCGAGGACCATCCTTTGGCTCATTATAGATTTGATAAGTCCTTTCTTGATGAGAGCCCACTCACATTTTAAACCTTTTGTGATCATGTCATTGAAAGAGTCTGTGTCTTTGACATCTAAGTGAAATTTCATTTCTTCGTTTAAGTTGGAAATAAATATTCCCACTAGTTCTTGTTCAGGTAACTGAAGAGAACGTCTGCTAGAGATTTGATGCCATCATTGCAAGAATACTGAGAATAGTTCACTTGGTTTTTGTTTAGTGTTACATAGATCAGCCATGGTGATATCACGTTCAATGTTATGAGAGTAATGTTCCCAGAACTTCTAAACTAGCTCTTCAAAGGTCCTAATGCCACCTGGTAGTCGGGAAAACCATGATGTGGTTGTTCCTCCCAAGCTTTGGGGAAAAAGGTGCATTAGGTATGTATCTTTGTATGCCACTTCGAGGCAAGCTGAATGGAATTCTCTGACATGATCGCGAGGATCTCCTTTTCCTCTATACTTTTCGAACTTGGGTGTTTCGAACCCTCGTGGAAAAGGTGGCATATAAAGATTCCTATCAAAGGGATAGGGACAAATGTCATTGAGTGAAAATTGATTAGTCTTGATGCCACTACAAAGTTGTTGGGCGAGATTTTCAACTTGTTGCTGCAACATCTCTATGTCATTCGGAGGAGGAGGAGGTGGGTTACCTCGAGGAATGTTATATCTGATAGGATCTCTACCTCTTTCTTCTTCATGGTGACTTTGTCATTCTGATGCTTGTCTTAGTTGTGCAAGATCAAAGTCAGAGGGGAGTTTGGCTCCTTTTTGAGCAAGCTTTAAAAAGTGAGCATCCGCATTGCTCTTGAGTATTTCATCAAAAAGTCTGTTAAAGAGAGGGTTGTGTTGAGCCCTTTCTATTGTTGCAGGAGAAGTACTTGGGTTTTCGTCATTCACATTTCCTCCAAGTGCTTCTTGAAATTCATTGATATTTTCCTCCTCTTCTTCTTCAATTTCTATTTTTCGTTTCCTTGACTGTGATCGGGTATGAGCGATTTTGTTTATGAGTTTTTGTTGAAGTTGGGTGAAAATGATGATGAGTTGTTGATGAAATGAAAGATTGATGCTTGGTGTGTTTTTTTGCATGTGGATCTCGAGCACTTAAAGGTGGATGCTACCAAAGTTCTTTCTTTGAATTGCTTTGTTGTGTTTTTGATAAGGTTTTGATGTGATAAGGTTTAGAGAAATCTAAGATGTGTTACAGACTTAACTACCTAGTAATGAGAGGATTCACTCATAAAATAGTTTTAACCTATGTAGATATGTCTCTTAGGATGAGCTTATCCTAGATGTAGAAACAATCTAAAAGGCGATGTTTTATGTTTGATTCAAGCAATATCCAAAAGAGAACTTAGGAAAAGAACCTCCTCTTTAATGTTTTGAGAGTTGAAAATGAATGAGATGATGTGTGAATGAGATAATGGATGAAATGTTTTAACTTCAATAAAAGCTTTGTGTCACAAATGGAACAAATTCTACCTCTTCCCTTTCAGGCATTGGTGGCATTTCTCGAGCTACATTGTATGTGACAAATGTCTGGGAAGAAGTTGGGATTGATCTTGCCTCCTTGGTTTTTGTGATAAATCAAAGCTCTATATTGCATAAAAGCTCTATGGTTTAATGACTCTGAATCAAATTCGTTTGATTTGCCTTGAAGGTATAGACGCATGTGACATAGAAAAACTCTATGAGAGACAAATATTTGTCTATTGAGATAGAAGAATCTCCTCCTTTTGATCAAAGCCTTTGAGCTCAATGGTCTTCTTTTCAAGTTGATGTTTTGATGAAGATTCTTCTTTCTCAAGATGTGAAGAATGGTCATATAGTTTGGTACTTTTCTTTTTGTTTTTGATCTTTTGGTTGGATTTGAAAAATGTTTGGTTGGATGAATACTTGTTTTGATTTTTGGATTTTTATGATGTTTCTTTAACAAGAAAACAAAGCAAGAACACAAACACAAGAATGTTGCCTCAAAAGGCACAAATAAGTGTGGGTCTAGATCAACCCAATCTTTGAACTTTTATGACCCTTTCCTTTAAGTGTATTTTAGGTGTTTTTCTTTCCAAAGCCTGAAGTCAGCTCAATTTGCACTTGGTCTTTGACTAAAAATGAAAACACTTCAAACACTTTGTATCCCTAAGGTCAAATGGCTAGTTGCGATAAATTCAGCTCACATCTTGATATTTCTTCGACTTTGGTACTACATACCTTATGAATCCCGTCGTGGCAGGTAATGATGTGATATACTAAGTCTTGCACGAGCATAACAAATAGATGATCCCTATGATGGGGGAGTCACCACTTTCATCAAGCCACAAGTGAATTTTCAAAAAGCTATGTTTCTACTCAAGGAAATATGTATGGTGAGTATCTTGGGAGCAAAACCATCTATGCTCTTGCACTGAATTATATCACAAATATTCTCAATCAATAGAATGAATGAGCTACTACTTAAAGGTGTTTAGTAATTTTTGATGTCTTTGGACATAAGTTCATTCTGCAGTGACTCACTTAAGAGCCTTGTAACTTGTGGTGGGGCCCATTTGTCCTTTCAGAAAGTTACACTGTAGGAACAACTATACCCAAGGCTACAACTTTCGCTCTCACCTGATTTCTATAGTGGCTCTAAGGATTTACCTTGCGAGGTCATTCCCAAGAGTGATGTGTCTCTTAGTAGGCCTCTCTTAAAAAGATAAAAAATTTGAGTGCTACTAACATTTTTCTCTTGCACCTAGGACCACGAAAGCCAAGGGAGAGGTTAGTGTGTCTTAGAAGTAGGACAACTCGACCAATTTTTTTGTACAAGTGTGCCAATCATGAAAAATACTTGTTCTTTTTAACTTGTCATTGCAATGTGATCTAACTATTTTGAGGTATTGCTCCAACAACCATGATGTTCTTTTTAACTTCAAAGGTAATATGTTTAAGTAAACTAGAACTTTGAAATCTTGGTCAACTTAATGAAAAACATGTATGCATGAAGTAAAATCATTTTGCAAAAAGAATGAGACAAGTTGATTGTGAATTTTATTTGCACCAAAATGGAAGTGTGGATTGTGAGTTTTTGCTTAAGTTTGATGCAAGAAATAAATTTGTTTTGTTGATTTTAAGCATCAAATGAACAATTTAGCCTAACTTGCAAGAAACAAAGTTGTTTTTGTTCGATTTTAAAGCACCAAAAACAAATTTTTGATTTTAACGAAGTTAGTTTTTAGACCTGCACAAAAAGTGAATAGTTAGTAAAATCCATGCATAGGGAGGGCTTCCACAAGCCTAAAAAAAAAACATTTTTTTCGGTTACAAGGTCTTCCTTACAATGTTCTATTACAATAGTGCTAGTCTGTGTGAAAACAGAAGCACTATTTAACCAAAAACACGTTATTACAGAGACAAAAGCGCTGAAAGAAAAAACTTGACAGTAAATACAAACGCGCCAGAACAAGCGCAAAAATGCTAAAATAAACACAAAAGCGCTAAATGAAGGTCAATAGCGCCAAACTTGAGACAATAGCGCTATTATAAAGACAATAGCGCTAGAATAACAAGTTGCAATAGCACTACAATGTGATCAAAAGCGCTAAAGCGCGACCTATGTGTCAAGTTCAATATTCAAACATGTTAGTTGGTTTTTTAAAGAATTGTTTTGGGTGCTTGGATTCACATCGGGTTCACCAAATGATGCTCTGCAAAACTGACAAGTTAGATTAAAACCTGTGGTGTTATAACACACTAAAACAAAAAGAAACAAGATTAATGTTGGTGTTATTCAATCAAAGATGAACCTAAGCAGACATATCAAAAGAGATACTAAGATCATGCTAACATATTTAACAAATGAAACAAATATAAGAAGGCATCTCCAAATGCCTCTTAACATGTTCTTAGCTCCTTTTCCTTTGTTCCTCTCCCTTCCAAGTTCCAAATTAGTGTAGCTCTCAACAGTTTTTGCACTATGGATGCTTATGGAGGTTCAAGATTGTAGATGATTACTCTAAATGTTATGCAAATGTAGATAAAAACTAACATTAGATACTATAATGCTAAAATGATTTATTTTAGGCCAAAATAACAATTATATGATTTGATTATGCTAAATGCTCTCTAGAATTCACTATAGCTTAAATGCATACAAGTTTTCAGGATTATGACTATGAATGCTAAATGCTTGAGGATTTGAAAATGAAGAATGTGAGCTCTATTTATAGGTAAAATGGAGCAATGGATGGTTGAGATTGAGTAATCGTAACAAGGGTTAGGATTGAATGATTTGAGATCCATGTGAGGGTTTTCAACCCAATCCCTGGTTGACAAGTGTCAATGTGAGATGGGTTGAGAGGAGAGGGAATAAGAATTAAATTCTTGACATGACCTGAGAGTTAACTTGGGAGTTAAGGTCAAGGTTAGGTTGAGTGAATAAATTATTTATTCAAAGAATAAAGCCTTTATCCAATGGATAAACTCTTGTGCAAAGGCAAAAGGGATAACCATAGTAAAAGAAATAAATGCTTGAGTAGACACATGAGTGCAAGTTGAAATAACCATAAATGGTTATGTAAGAGCCATAAATGGTCATGTAATAGCCATTAGTGGTTTTGGAAGACTTTGGAGGTTAAATTGTTGAACACACAAAGCATTAAATGCTTTTCAAAGACATTGAAGTCTTTGAGAAGTGACTCCAAGTTGCTTAGGAATGTGACAATAATTAGGGGATGGATTAAGCTAATTAGGAAGGGTTTAGAAGAATCTAGAAAGGGGTTAGGATTGCAAGTGGATTTGGTGGGTGAGGGAAAATATGATTTTTATTTAAAATAAATTAATTTATTTCAATAAATGTGTGCAAGTTGCATTTGTAGGAAAATGCAAGTGGGGGGATTTATGATTTAAATAAATATTGTATTTAATTTATTTAAAAGAGGAATAGGGGATGAAATAAATATGATTTATTCATTTAATTGATTTGTTAATTTGGCATAATGAATTAATTAAAATAAATTGAATAATTTATTTAATTAATAGGAGAATGTTTGAAGATGAATTAATTAAATGTTAATTTAATTAACTGATGGGTAGTGGATTTTTAATCTAATAAATAGGAAATATTCATTTAATTAAATTGGACAGATTTATGTGACTACAGAATGCATTCAGATTATAAGTTTGAGTTTGCATTAGAGATAAAAATTAGTTGATTCCATGCACTTGAGATAAAAATAGGTGATTCCATGCACTTTTCTTTAATTTATTCAAGATTTTCATTTAGAAAAAGCCTTTTCAATGCAACTGAATTTTTTTTTCCTCAAGAAAAGCTTTAAGTTTTATTTTTAGAGAAAATGACTAATTCAATTTAATTACTTTTTGATTTTTCAAGTTATCTCAATTTTAGAAAAAGAAATATCTTTAGTTTGATTTCTTTTCTCAATTTAATTCTTTTCTTTTCTTTTCAATTTAACTCTTTCTTTTGCAGATTAATTCCTCTTTTTGTGATAAATCTCTTTTTGTAAATACCAAAAAATGTATTAATTAACCTTCCAAACCTCTTCGGCATACCCATTACACACCAAGGTGCGATTGCTAGTTAATCATAGAATGATATTATGATGTAATACATATTTGTGGTTGTGGTAGAATAATGATTGCCAGATGTTAGTTAAAGAACAATGTATTAAATTGGTGACACACTATAATACAATTCCTTAAGTTAAAAAAAAACAAATAAGAGCAATTAAGATATTATTTTCATAGAAATACCTTTTTAATCATTTCAACAAGAGTGATAGAATGAGTTATTTGAAATGCAATTAAAAAAAAAAGGAAAACCACTTGTAATGCCTCAAGATTTTACCTAAGACATTAAAATAATTAGTAATGGATATTTTTAAATTTTTTTTTTGTAAAATAATTGTAACACAAACTTATCACAATGCACACTCATGCGCCAAGGTTATTGTGACACAACACAATGACACTTTTAGTTGTGTGTGCGAAAAGTAGATAAGTCTACAAGTTGCAAGACACAACACTTCAATTAAGTCATTGCATGCATGGTTAGACAGATATAATCATGAATATAAAAACCATAACAAATCAACCTATGGCCTTCTAAAAGATGCAAGTATAGACTTGCTCTCAGATTTGTCTAAGCAATACCAATGACTAGACTACACCAAGATGAAGAATTAAGCTAAATGGATGCAAGATTAAGCTAGATGGATGCAAGATTAAGCTAAATGGATGCACAAGATTAAGCTAAATGGATGCAAGATTAAGCTAGATAAATGAATAGTAAGCTAGATGAATGAATATTAAGCTAGATGAATTCAAGCAATCACGATTAAACTAAATATGCAAAAATATAAACTAAGATGCAATAATCTCAAAGCACAATATCTTCAATGACTCTAGAGAAAAAACTCTACAATAACAATAAATCTCCAGGGTGTTTTTGAATGAGAGATGAAGGCTGAATTTATAGAGACTCAAAAGAGAGACCAACGGTCAAGATTGATTAACAATGAGCGGTTGAGATTTCTCAAGAAAAAGCACAATTTAGGATAATTGAAATAATTGAGAGATCAGATTTAGTTAATCTTGAGATAGATTCCAATTATAGCTTGATTGAATGCATTCAGATTAAAGTTTGAGTTTGCATTGGAGATAAAATTAGTTGATTCCATGCACTTGAGATAAAATTTAGTTGATTCCATGCACTTGAGATAAAAATAGGTGATTCCATGCACTTTTCTTTAATTTATTCAAGATTTTAATTTAGAAAAAAGCCTTTTCAATGCAACTGAATTTTTTTTCCTCAAGAAAAACTTTAAGTTTTATTTTTAGAGAAAATGATTAATTCAATTTAATTAATTTTTGATTTTTCAAGTTATCTCAATTTTAGAAAAAGAAATATCTTTAGTTTGATTTCTTTTCTCAATTTAATTCTTTTCTTTTGTTTTCAATTTAACTCTTTCTTTTGCAGACTAATTCCTCTTTTTGTGATAAATCTCTTTTTATAAATTGATTCCTTTTTTGTAATTAATTTCTTTTTGGATTAAATGGCAAATTTATTAATTAATTAAATATGCTAAGATATTTAATTAAATAAGTAGAATAATTGATCAAAATGATTTACTTAGAATGATTAATTAATTAAATAAATATTTAATCAATATAGAGTGATTTATTTTCCATGTAACATTAATGACTGAAGAAATAATTACATAGGTGCTCAAGGTTGATTTAATTGCCTTTGGTTAGGACCTTGGTGATGTTGTCTGTTGGCATTTCAGTAGAAAGGAAGATTGTTGATATTCATTGAGGATATTGAGAAGGTTGTTGAAGATTATTGATATAACTGAAGAAGGATGATAACTATCTTTATAACATTATTTTGTCATCGATGTCAAGAAATTGATTTTTTGATTTAGTATGATGTTGCCATATCTTGAGAAGATTGATTAGAAGAGAATTAAGATGTCAGTAAAAGACATAGAAAGAATGTGGTGAATAAGAGGAGGAATAAGATATTCAATGGGCAACTATTACCAAGTTAGACAATGATGAGATCATGATGTTTAGATTGTTTTGATATCCTACAAATGTTGTTGATTGTAAGGTTAATACTATACTATGCAACGGAGCAAAGAGCCTAGTCGGTAAACCCTAAGGAACCTAGTTGGTAAACCCTAAGGTTATTGATATCGGTTAATGAAGGCGAAATGTCTATCGAGTAAAGTTTAGTATTTATCGAGTTGCAACCGAGTTATGACAGATCGCATTGGATGAATAAAAGCATTATTTAATGAAGGACAATGATTAGTTGGAGATGTATAAATGATTGGTATGTCATGCATGATGTTTGTTAAGGATCTATGGCAAAGGAAAATCGACAGGAAGATCTACAACGTAGATTGAACCGCAATAACCTTATGCAAGTTCCAAGAAAGGAATGCAAGTCCCTAGGCAAGGTAAAACATTTTTAGATCGAAAGGATACATTGAACCTGGTCAAGTTTGAAGATCTGATGGCTATGATTGATCATGGGAAATGTGATCAAGGAGATGAAGCGGTTAGCAATTGTTTATAAATAAGGAATTGTTGATAAACAATGTATGCGGGCAAGTGTAAGCACAGGGATGCTACATAGTGATTACCGAGCACAGAAGCTTGAAGACCTGTTTGAATAATAGAGTAGAGAGCCCATCAGAGGGACAAGATAAGTCCTATTACTAGATTGTTTTGAGCAAATAAGAATCTACTTTAGCATTTTAGATGTGAAGTTGCAGATATATTTTTATTACTGTTATTGTGTAAGTGACAGAAAATCTCTTAACCGAGTGGACTTAACAGTCTTATTTGTAAACCCTCTAGCAAGGTGACATTCTAAATGAGTGTTTGAAATCCTTTGAAAAGGTCACTTCTAACAAAGTGAAGATCCTAAAAGATTTGAGGGAAATCCCTTAACCGGGTCACATCTAGCAATGTGTTTGTAATCTTTAACAAGATTTGCTTTTAACCGAGCATACTCTAGAAGAGTATATTTCTTAGTGGGTCTGAAATCCCACAGTAGTTTTTCCCTATTTGGGTTTCCATGTTAAATCTGGTGTTATATGTGTTATGATGATTATGTGTTTATGAGTTAGCATGTTTAACAGTTTTTGGTTACATTGCTGAAGTATAAGTTACCGAGGTTGAATCTATTGATTTTATGGAAGATTAAGTTTGTATGATTAATCCCCCCTCTCATCTTGTTAGCTATTGGCATCTATACTTTACATTTAGCATCAGAACTTACAATTGGTATCAGAGCTTTGGACTCCGAAAGAAAAGTTTAAAGGTACTTGAGGCAAAGATCCGAAGATGTATAAAAGGGATGCACCAAAGCTGAACAAATCAAGTTTCTCCACATGGCAGAAAATGATGAAGCTGCATTTATCAGGAATTGGAGAATATGCGACATATTATTTGGAGAATGATTACATACCACCAAGTACCAACCCAATGACCTTGGAAGAGATAAAGGCAAAACAAGAACACATTCAAGCTATGATTGAAATAATATCAGCATTGACTGACTTAGAGTTTAATGACCTAGAAGGTTGTAATGATGCAAAATCAATGTGGACTAAGCTTATATCTGTATATGGCAGTGATGAACATGTTCAAAGAGCAAAAGTAGATAGTCTAAGAGGACAACTTGAATCCATGAGAATGAATGAAGGCGAGAACATAACCCAATATAGTACAAGGTTAAAGGAGACTGTCAATCAAATTAAAGGAGCAGGAGGAACTATTTAAGAAAAGGATGTAACAAGTAAGTTGTTGAGAACCCTTCTACCTGCTTATGCTATTCGAGTCTTTGCAATCAATGAATTGAGGTTTGTACCTAACATGCCAGTTTCTTTGGATGCTACTATTGGTAAGCTACATGCATTTGAGTTAAGTAATTTTGATAACAGTGGGTCTTCGGTAAATAAAGTAGAATCTGCATTCAGTTCTTTTCATATTGGTGAAATTGATGATTACAATGATAGAATGAGTAAGTACTCTGAAGGGAATCATAGTGGAGCAAGTGAAAGATTTCATAAGAATGTGGAAGAAGTGCACAAACTGTATGAGGAAATCAAGAAGCAAGAAGAGTTTGAAGCATTATTAGCTAGAAGGTTACCGAGAGGAAAAGGTAAGTATAAAGGGAAGCTACCTTTAAAATGTTTCAATTGTGATAAAATAGGACATATGGCTTCTAACTGTCTTGACAAGGAATCTATTGAAAAGAGAGAATACCGAGATAATAGGCAGAAAGACAACCAATACAGAGGACACCGAGACTTCAGAAGGAGAGATAGAAAGACATGTCTAGTGCTGATGAGGAATCCAACGATGATAAATCTGATGAAACTGATACAGAGGAAGTTGTTTATGTGGCTATTAAAGATGGATCTAATGAAGAAAGGTATGAAGAAAAATCCCTAATATCTCACATAAATAATAATGATTCTTGGGTCATAGACAGTGGATGCTCACATCATATGATAGGTGATAAACACAAGTTTGTTAAATTAGAAGACTATGATGGAGGCTATGTAAGATTTGGTAATGATGCACCATGTCTGGTGAAAGGTAAAGGATCTATAACACTTCTTAACAATGCTAAATGTGATGATGTATACTGGGTTGAAGGTTTGAAATACAATTTGTTGAGTGTAGCACAACTAAACAATACAGGATATTGAATAGAATTTTAGAAAGGAATTGTCAAAGTTCATGACAAGCATGGAAAGTTAGCTGCTACCGGGACACAAACAAAAGGCAATACATTTCATCTTGACTTAACTCAAAACAAGTGTCTTTATGCAAAGATAGATGATACCTGGTTATGGCATAAAAGGTTTTGTCATGTAAATTTTGATAATCTGATCAAAATAAGTAAGAAGCACCGTGTAAGAGGTCTATCGAGTCTGGAAAAACTTGAGAATGCTATGTGTCGAGGATGCCAGATGGGTAAGATGACAAGATCAAGCTTTACAAGTAAGTCCTACACTTCTAAAGGAATTTTAGATCTAGTACACACTGATCTTTGTGGTCCCATGAAAGTTTAAAGTTATTATGGTGATAGATATTTCATATTATTTGTGGATGATTACTCAAGAATGATGCCAGTTATGTTTTTAAAAGAAAAATCAGAAGCTTTTCAAATGTTTAAATGGTACAAGGCAAGAGTTGAAAATGAAATAGGAAGACAACTGAAATGTCTTAGATCTGATAGAGGAGGAGAGTTCACTTTTGATGAATTTAACTTATTCTACAATGATCATGGTATAAAAAGGCAAGTATCTGCACCGAGAACACCTCAACAAAATGGGATAGCTGAGAGAAGAAACAGATCAATTGTGGATTGTGCCAGAACCCTGGTGATAGAAAAGAGGGTACCTCAAACATTTTGGAGAGAAGCAATCAGCATTGCAGTTTACACCCTGAACCGAGTTCAACTGAAGAAAGGAACTATGAAGACACCATATGAGATCTGGTATGACAAGAAACCTAATGTAAGTTATTTTAAAATCTTTGGAAGTAGATGCTATGTTCACAAAGATGACAGAAATGGAAAGTTTGATCAGAAAAGTGAAGAAGGAACATTTCTTGGTTATTCTTCTAGAAGTAAAGCATTTAAATGTCTGATTAAATCATCTAACAAAATAGTGGAAATTGCAAATGTGAAGACTAATGAATTTGCAGAAAGAAATGATGAAAGAAATTCCAAAGAACCAGAAGATTATGAAGAATTTGTTTATGTTCAACCGAGAAGTCCTACTAAGAAATCTGCTGAAGAAATTGAAGAGAATGTCCAGTTACCGAGTGATGAAGAAGATCATACAGAGCCTACCGAGCCTATATTAGCCAAATATGTCAGAAGACATCATGCATCAAGTCAGATTATAGGAGATAAGGATGATCCAGTGATGACAAGGAACAAACTGAGATAGAACACATGTCTGATATATGGATTTGAACCGAGAATAGTAAAAGAGGCATTTAATAGTGAAGATTGGGTAAATCCTATGACAGAAGAGATTGATCAAATCAAGAAGAATGACACATGGACACTGATCCCAAGATCGAAGGACAAAAATGTAATCGATACAAAGTGGATTTTTAGAAACAAGCTAAATGAAAAAGGTGAAGTCATTCGTAATAAAGCAAGACTAGTTTGCAAAGGTTATGCTCAAGAAGAAGGAATAGTTTATGGTGAGACCTTTGCACCCGTGGCTAGACTTGAGGGAGTAAGAACATTGTTGGCATATGCTGCTTTCAAAAATTTCAAGGTATATCAAATGGATGTTAAATCTGCATTTTTGAATGGTATACTAGAAGAAGAAGTTTATATAGAACAACCTGAAGGATTTGTTGAAGACAAGAGTAAAGATCAGGTATGTAAACTAAACAAAGCTTTATATGGTCTGAAACAAGCACCTAGAGCATGGTATGAGAGACTACACTCTTATTTAATCAAGATTGGTTTTATAAGGACAAGTGAAAACAACAACATGTACATGAAGAATGATGAGAACAATGGAATACTGATCTTAGCCATATTTGTTGATGATATTATTTTTTGTGGTAATGACTCCTTATGCAAGAACTTTGGAAATGAAATGTGCAAAGAATTTGAGATGTCACTAATCGGTGAGATAAAATATTTTATAGGTTTACAGCTACTGCAAATGAAAGATGAGATTTTCATTACTCAATCCAAGTACATAAAGGAAATTTTGAAGAAATTTGGAATGGAGGATTCTAAACCAGTAAGTACTCCTATGACTACTAACTATAAACTATCAAAGAATGATGAATCTGCATCTGTTGATGAGACACTTTACCAATCTATGATTGGGAAATTGCAATATGTTGTGCATAGTAGACCGGATATAGCACATGCAGTAGGTATTGTTGCAAGATTTTATGCAGATCCCAAGGAAACCCATATGACAACAATCAAGAGAATTTTTAGATACCTAAGAGGCACTAAAGATTATGGCTTAGTATATGAAAAGAGAAATGATTTTGATTTAAAAGTTTATACTAATGCTGATTGGGCAGGCAACATTGATTACAGGAAAATCACAAGTGGTGGAGCTTTCTTTTTAGGAGAAAGACTAGTGAGTTGGCTTAGCAAGAAATAAGGATGTATTTCACAGTCAACAACAGAAGCTGAATATGTTGCTGCAGCATTGAATTGTACCAATATAGCATGGATCAAACAATTGTTGGAAGGTATAAATGAGAAAGTTACCAAGCCAGTAACTATATTCTATGATAATACTAGTGCCATTAACATTTCAAAGAATCCAGTAATGCACTCTAAGACAAAGCATATATCTATAAAGTATCATTATCTCAGAGAAGAAGTTCATGAGAAGAAAGTTGTGTTGGAATATATCAGTTCAAAGGAGCAATTAGCAGACATCTTCACAAAGCCATTGCCAAGGGACACTTTTGAGTATCTCAGAAGCAAGTTAGGGGTCCTACCTCTATCTTCTACTCACTGACAGAGTTCGGTGAAAGCATCAATTCGATCAATCTACAAAGTATTATGTTTGGATTGATGCTGCTTTACGCACTTTAGAAGGTTTTCTAATGGTGTGTAGGAAATAGTGAATAGAGACAAGTTGCTCTGACCGAGACTGAGATGATACACAGCAAGGAAAATCACTTCACAGAGGAAGAAATCATGATTTAGTTCTTTTACTTTTTGGCATTGTTGTCAAAGGGGGAGAAGACTAAATGGTAAAATCCTAAATGAAGAAGATAACAGAAGACTAATGACAGGGAGAGAAGAATACAAAAGGGAGAAGACTTCAAAAGATTTCAACAGCTCAAGGATAACAGGAGAAGTCTAACAACAATTTGAATTCGAATCAATTTGAATATCTTGTTGGTATTACCATTTAATTGTTGGTTTTGCCATCAATGCCAAAGGGGGAGATTGTTGGCATTTCAGTAGAAAGGAAGATTGTTGATAGTCATTGAGGATATTGAGGAGGTTGTTGAAGATTATTGATATAACTGAAGAAGGATGATAACTATCTTTATAACATTATTTTGTCATTGATGTCAAGAAATTGATTTTCTGATTCAGTATGATGTTGCCATATCTTGAGAAGATTGATTTGAAGAGAATTAAGATGTTGGTAAAAGACACAGAAAGAATATGATGAATAAGAGGAGGAATAAGATATTCAATGGGCAACTATTACTGAGTTAGACAATGATGAGATCATGATGTTTAGATTGTTTTGATATCCTACAAATGTTGTTGATTGTAAGGTTAATACTATACTATGCAACCGAGCAAAGAACCTAGTCGGTAAACCCTAAGGAACCTAGTCAGTAAACCCTAAGGTTATCGATATCGGTTAATGAAGGCAGAATGTCTACCGAGTAAATTTTAGTATTTACCGAGTTGCAACTGAATTATGACAGATTGCATTGGATGGATAAAAGCATTATTTAATGAAGGACAATGATTAGCTAGAGATGTATAAATGATTGGTATGCCATGCATGAAGTTTGTTAAGGATCTATGGCAAAAGAAAATCAGCAAGAAGATCTATAGCGCAGATTGAACCGCAATAACCTTGTGCAAGTTTCAAGAAAGGAATGCAAGTCCCCAGGCGAGGTAAAACATTTTCAGATCGAAAGGATACATTGAACCTGGTCAAGTTTGAAGATCTAATGGCTATGATTGTTCATGGGAAATGTGATCAAGGAGATTAAGCAGTTAGGAATTGTTTATAAATAAGGAATTGTTGATAAACAATGTATGCGGGCAAGTGTAAGCACATGGATGCTACATATTGATTACTGAGCACAGAAGATTGAAGACCTATTTGAATAACAAAGTAGAGAGCCCAACAGAGGGACAAGATAAGTCCTATGACTAGATTGTTTTGAGCAAATAAGAATCTGCTATAGCATTTTAGATTGAAGATGCAGATATATTTTTATTACTGTTATTGTGTAAGTGACAGAAAATATCTTAACCGAGTGGACTTAACAGTCTTATATGTAAACCCTCTAGCAAGGTGACATTCTAAATGAGTGTTTGAAATCCTTTGACAAGGTCACTTCTAACAAAGTGAAGATCCTAACAAATCTAAGGGAAATCCCTTAACCGGGTCACATCTAGCAATGTGTTTGTAATCTTTAACAGGATTTGCTTTTAACCGAGCATACTCTAGAAGAGTGTATTTCTTAGTGGGTCTGAAATCCCATAGTGGTTTTTCCCTATTTGGGTTTCCATGTTAAATCTGGTGTTATATTTGTTATGATGATTATGTGTTTATGAGTTAGCATGTTTAACAGTTTTTGGTTACATTGCTGAAGTATAAGTTACTGAGGTTGAATCTGTTGATTTTATGGAAGATTAAGTTTGTATGATTCACTCGCTCTCTCATCTTGTTAGCTATTGGCATCTGTACTTTACATTTATTATCAAAAATTACATTGTCGAGATTAGGGGCCCATGGTTTAGGTGACCATTTTTAGGGTATTACATTTGCCTCTCTTTGATTTAATGTGCGGGCAACGTGTTGGTTCAAAGAATAGTTGATGTCAAATAGATATTAGTTCTGAACTTGATGGATCATAAATCGATGAAGAGCGAGATGTTCAGTTTGATTTGAAGTGATGAAACTAAAGAAATTGATTAAAGTGATACCGATCCTACACTTGATTGAACTAGGACCAATGCAAGGCAAGATACTGTTCTTGAACTTGATTGATCAAGAAACAAGTATCGAGCTAGAAATTGATTGAACTATATTGAGTGAGAGACGCAACCAATTCTGAACTTGATTGAACACAAATCACTAAGCAAAGCAATGAAACCAATTCCAAACTTGATTGAACAAGAATCGACTGAGCGAGTGATAAAACCGATTCCGAACTTGATTGAACAAGAATCGATTGAGCAAGAAAGAATGTCTAGCTTGATTTGATGTGATGAACTAAACATCAATTTGAAGATTGATTCAGATAAGGACAAATATTGATATGCCCCTAGAGATTGCTTTATTTGACATCGAAGAATCTCAACTTGATACAACGTGATTTAGTTAAGATGCCCCTAGTAACAAGGTTTAATTGATTTTCTTTTTTTGAAAAGAATTTTTGCTTGAATTTATATTTAGATTCAAATAAAAATTCTCGACTTTTTATGATGATAATTATTTGAGTATGCCCCCTCGAGAGCGAAATTGAAAGATAGCGATACAACGATTTTAGGAAATTTTTAACGATGATAATTATTTGAGCACGAAGATTGATGTAAGAATTAATTTTGAGATCAGAGATGATTTGAAAATTAAATGGAGATTTAGAATTGAATTGAGTGCAAAGTAATGAGAAAATTGACTCGAGGAGGAAAGTGCTAAGTGGTCAACGTCGTGAAATTTTGTCGAGAAAATTGATGTCAGATTTCAATTTCGATCCTGAAAATGGGCTTAGGATAGTGGATTTAGCTTAGGGTACAAGTTTTACGTCCATCAGAGCAAGTTGAAAAATTAGGGTTTGGGCTATATAAGGGGTTCAATGTGTCATTGTCAATTCATTTTTACCTCTCAAAGTTTAAAATTTTGAAAAACCACCCATGAAGAAAAATGGCAATTCCGATTCAGGAGCATCGATTCGAGCACCAGAGACATCATAATTGACCACAAAACTATGCCCCAACAGTAAGTGATCGATCTTTAGCCTTTGCATTTCTCAATTTTTGAATTTTGGTTGAATTTTTGCATTTTTAATTTCACTTAAAGTCGTTTATGTCATTTTATCGTGTGGTTCAATACCATCTCTTGTATGAGTATCTGTCCTTTTGTGTTTTATCGTTTAAGTAGGGTTTGTCATCTGATGTATACCCTTGCTTCATATGGAAATGTTCTTGATAGACCATTTTGTCATGCAACGGGTATTAAATTGTCATATGATAGCGTTTACTTGTGTGGGGTCTATTGTTTGCTCGTAAGAGTTTTTGCTTGTCTGTGGAAACTCGTATAAAAAACAATGAGTATTTATGAGAGTGTAAACAACAATTTTTTATTTTGAATGTTGTATATTTAGATTCTATAGCATGTTTATCATATTCTTAGCATGAATTTGATCGTGTATTGATGATTTGTATGTTTGATCTTGCAGATTCAGTTTCTAGATATTCAGTTTCGGTGTACATTTCTGCCGACAATGAGGTTGGTTCGTGAGTTATTTGACGCAGAGAGAGGTCATATTGGTTTGTGTAGATTCAGATACCTATTACAGATGCCTGATATCCATGTGAATCATGGTATGTTGACTGCTTTAGTTGAGCGATTTAATTATGAGCATAACACCTTTCATCTACCGGTTGAAGAGATGACCATCACGTCGAAGGATATATACAGGATTTTGAGGATTGTGTTTGTTGGAGATAAGGTTGATTATGATTCTACTCGACGATTGGGTATTTTGGTGCTGAGATGGATATTCCATGATGAGACTATCCTTGATCGCGCTATCACTTGGGATGATTTGATGAGCAGATATGGTGCACAATACCCCCTGGCTTGTGTTTTGGCAGGTATGATTGGTTGTTTTGTGATGCTTGATAAGGGACACTATGGATTTCTTTGTGGTTGGGGTAGAATGCTTGAGAGGTTGTTGACTCATCCCGTGAGATTAGGGTGGGGATCGTGCTTACTTGCTCATATGTATCACGAGATGCCCGAGATTGTGTATTGGGAGGGGAAGAGCATGGCAACAAGTGTGTTAGTTTTATAGATATGGGCATGGGAGCACATCCCAGTATGTAGACCTATTGTAGATGATTATAGAGAGGTGCACCAACCTATTGTATGCTGTTATTCAGATTATGTTACTCAACCCCACCTGGGTAAGATTGACTATTGGAGGAGACAGTTGGATGATTTAATTGTTGTAGTATGAAGACCATATAGGGGGTCTAGAGCTGTGGGATGATTGGAGAGCACGGAGGAAGGATATGTTTATGACTTGACCTCTCATTGGCAGATTGGTGTCTATTATTGAGCGATTTGTAGCATCTAGGGTGATGAGACAGTATGGGAGACCACATAGTATATCCCAGGAGGTCACAACCTATGCTAGATATGGAGAGGAGGAGAGATGAGGATGTGCATCGAGAGTGTCATATGCGCTGAGCATGCACGAGTTAGCGGGTTTATAACCACAGAGATGGGATTATCTAGAGGATGTTACAGACATGGGGGCATTGCCCCAGTATAGAGATTGGTTTCAGAGACATCCTTTTCTTCAGTTTACAGATCCGGGAGAGTATGTGCCTCTTATAGAGGAGATTGAGGAGGATGCACTGGCATAGGTACAAGTACCGTGTCAGGTACAAGGATGAGGGTAGGTACAGGGATAGAGAGAAGATGTACCTAGATGGGAAGGAGGTGATCTTGGTGCTAGTAGCAGTCAGACGACAATGGGAGGTTGACAATGATAGAGAGGGGAGGGTGGATCCTTAGGATCTATTAGGGTTGAGGCTGGCGGTTCTAGGGAAGCAGAGGTTGGAGGTGAGGGGGAGAGAGTGACTCCTAGGAAGGTTAGGCAACAAAGAGATGAGAAGGGAGGTGGAGAGGGATATGTTAGGAGAGAGAAGGGAGTACCATATGTAGTATGGTCTTTGAGGGGGAGGTTGACAAGTTTGCAGTCACAATTGACAGTGGCGTAGACGCAGCTGGTAGAGCGGGACCGACAGATCATTGAGATCAGAGCTGAGCGTGATCGACAACTTGCAAAGGTGAGAGCAGAGCAAGATACTCTTCAACAAGAGGTTTTGTGTCAGATGAGTAATGCATCTTATTACATTGCATCTTATAGTGTAGCCGTCCTAGTAGCACAACAAGTTGTTGCATATTCTCAGTATATGGCTCAATATAAGGGAGCTAGGGCACCCAATCAGGATGTCGGTCAATAGGCACCACCTCCTCCACCCAAGGAGGAGGGAGAGGTAGAGAGTTAGATTTGTTATATCTCTTATATTTTGTTATACACCCCATTTTTATAGCCTATACAATTCTTGCTCCAATGAGACATTGTAGTTGACAGTTGATATCATTTGTACTCGCAGACACCGAGATTATGACGAGATATACAAGCTCTTGATTTGATTTCATTGTACTTGTGTTGATTGATTATGAGATGTCTTTCTATATGCTTTATTCTATATGTATGCATATCTTTTCAGTATGGATGTATGTAATGCAGATGAATATGTATGTTGTCTTCATTTTTTTCTTTTTCTTTTCATATGCAAATAAACGATGAAAATGAGTAACTAGTAATGCAAATGTTTATTTTTCATGCAATAATATAAATGCAAATAAATATATAATGAAATATATGGATCTATATAAGATGCTCATGTATGCAACTAGCATCTCAATACACAAGTACTCGATCAGAGAAACTATGATGAAAAAGAGACCACTTAGCTGAGAAATGATGATTCCTTCATACTCTCATTCAAAAGATAAAGAGATCATTGTTATCATGTCAAAATCACTTGAAATACATAAATTTAGAATGAGTGCAACCTAAACATAGTCATAAGATTTGGTATGCTTAATTTTCATCCCTGAGCATTTTACAAACACAATAGGCAAAATAGAGTTCTTTCCTTTTTATATGCAATATTAATTATCTTGTCCGCAATGACCCTTTTTGCATTTCATATCCTTGGACAGATTTCACATGCATTCGGATTGCACATTAAAGAAATTCCCTCAAAACAAACAAAGAAATGACTCCAACCTCCCTGTAGCATACAAATAAGCAGAGTTCATGTATGTGTGGTGATTTCACCTTGATGTGAAGGCACTTATCACAGACACCCAACTGGTTAGATGTTTCTAGATCATCTGAATCATTCCTGCAAGCAGAAAACAAAGAAAAGTATTATGCCCCTAATCCTTTCTCCTCTTAGTCAAGATAGACTTCCTCGAGTTACTCAGAGGGAATAATAATGGAAAACCAATTTAAAAGACATCACACAAAGAAAATTTCAATCATATCTCAAATAGTTTAGTATTGTTTTACTTGTTTACTCAGTGATAAAACTCTTCAATAATTTGGAGATAGGTGACTGACTCGGATTGGATGACCTAGTACTACTGATAGAAAGATGATTTGGTTGATATCGCATAGGACATGCCAATTGATCAGTGGATTACCCTAAGACTAGAACATTGATCGGTTTCAAGCCATGAGGGTTCCAAAAGAACTAGGATGTCATGAAAGTGACTAAAAGATATGTAGAAGCGAAAGTGTAGATACAAGAAAGTGGGAATAAAAATGGGAAATGCCAAATTTGCATTGACAGATGGAGCGCTTGAGTACAAGAGGCACCTGTTTACCAGGTTTTCACCTACTTGGCAAATAACTTTTTTTTTTTTTACAAAGGTACCTGTTTACAACGTTTTCACCAAGGCATTTGAATTTTTTTTTTCTTTTTATTTTTTTATTTTTAGCTATATAGATTGCTACAACAGAGAATACTAAGTGAAGAATTTCTTCAAGTGGATGGTGTTGATTGGTTCACGAAGCTGTTCTCCTTTCGATGTTGAGAGTTGATAGGCACCAGAGCCAAAGACTACAGTAATGATGTAGGGACCCAGCCAGTTAGGTTTAAACTTCCCTTTGTTGTCTCAAAACTGTTGATTTTTAGGATTTTCTCTCAAAACAAGGTCACCAGCCTGAAATTCTCTTTGTCAAACTTTCTTGTTATAACCTCTAGACATTCTCTTTTGGTAGGCTCTCAAATGATCAAACGCCACTTGTCGATGTTCATCCAACAACTCGAGTTCTTACAATCTAGATATTCTATTATCTTCATCAATAATACGACCATGCAAAGAAACACTCAAAGAAGGTATTTCCACCTCAATAGGTAAGACTGCTTCGGATCTATAGACCAAAGAAAAAGGTGTAGCCCCAGTAGGTGGTCTGATACTTTTTCTATAAGTCCATAGTGCAGGATTGAGCTGCAGATGCCAATCTTTTCAATATTTGTTTACCGTTGTGTGCAAGATAGTTAGCATATTTTTGTTAGATGCTTCAACTTGTCCATTACCTGGAGGGTAGTATATGAATGACTGTACCGTTTGATTTTGAAATTTTCACAAAGCTCATCTAGATCTTTGTTTTTGAACTACCCTCCATTGTCAGTCACAATTGAAGAAGGTATCCCATACTTGTAGATGATATAGTTAAGGATGGACAGAGCTACTTGTTTACCGATTGCTTTGATTAGCGATACCACTTCTACCCACTTAGTAAAGTACTCAGTGACAGTTATGATAAACTTGTGTCCATTAGATGATGTAGGATATATTTGGCCAATGAGGTCAAATGCCCATTATTGAAAAGGCCAATGTGTGATGAAAGGTATTAGATCCCTTGTTGGAGCATGTATGAGGTTCCCATGTAACTGACACTTCTCACAAGTTTTAACAAATTTTATAGCATCTTTTTCCATATCTGGCTAGTAGTAGCTAGCCCTTAGTAGTTTTCGAGCTAAAGTAAGACTGTTTGAATGAGATCCACAAATTCCTTCATGGACTTCAAATAACGCACATTGGGACTCTTTAGTTTCTAGGCACCTAAACAAAGTACTATCCAAACCTTGCCTATACAAATCGTTAGTGATGATGAAATACCGTGAAGCATTTCAAATAAAGTTTCTTCTCTCATTATGGGTAAGATTAGCAGAGATAATTTGGTCACGCAAGTAAGAGTAAATGTGACTATAGCGAGCAATTATGTTCAATAATAGAACAGACCATCTGGGACTCAGAAGAATCATAAGGAGGATTATGTAAGTCTTCCACCAGGAATTCAAAGTAGAACTCAGATTCTTGTAGCTGTGGTATAGATGCCAAGGTATCCATAGCATTTGCTGCTATGTTTTGTGATCTGGGAATCCGTTGAAATGATAAAAAGCTAAAGTATTTCTTAAGGTCATCAACCATTCTTTTATAGGGCATCAGTTTCCCATCCCGAGTTTGATATATTTAATTGATTTGGTTGATAATCAACTAAGAGTTTCCATAGATGTGTAACTCAACAACCTTCAATTCGATAGCTAACTTGATTCTGTTTACCAAGGCTTCATATTATGGAATATTGTGTGTGCAAGGAAAGAGAATCTTGTAAGCCTTTGGGATTGAATATCTTTGAGGAGTGATAAAAAGAATTCTAGCACTAGAACCATGTTGAGTGAAAGACCCATCAAAGAACATTTTCTAGGATTGTTGACTAAGGCGCATGATGGATTCATCCGGAAATTATATGTGCAAAGGTTGATTGTCTTCAAGCGGAGCATCAACAAGTTGATCTATAATGACCTATCCTTTGATAGATTTGTATTCTCTATATTCAATATCAAATTCTGTAAGAACCCTGACCCATTTAGCCAATCTCCCTGCAAGCATTGATTTGCTGAGAAGATATTTGAGTGGCTCAATCTTAGCCACCAGTTTGATAGAATGTGATAGCACGGAGTGCCTTAATTTCTGTGATACAAAGACCAATACCAAAGAAGATCTTTCTATGATTGTATAGTTCTTCTCATAGGACACCAAGGTCCTGCTGATATAATATATAGCTCTTTCTCTTTTGTTCTCAACCTGTTGTGCAAAAAGTGCCCCCAGTGATGTATCAGTAGCTAATATGTAGAGAATCAAGGGTTTGCCTTGAATTGGTGGCATCAATATAGGTGGATTAGAAAGATATTCTTTGATTTGCTTTAGATGTTGTTCACAATCTTTTTCCCAGTTGCATGTAACTCCTTTCCGTAATGCCTTTGTGAATGGTTGAGCCTTATTTGCTAGCTGATAAATAAAGGATCTTATTGATTGGAGACACCCTTGTAAACTTCTCATTTGACTCACATTCCTTGGAGGTGACATTTCCATGATAGCCTTAACTTTTTTCTAGATCCACTTCAATTCCTTTCGCTAAAACAATATATCCTAGGAGCTTACCAGATGTAACCCCAAATGCACATTTCTTAGGATTTAATCTGAGTTTGAATTTTTCCATCCTATCTAATATTGGACCTAGTTCTGATAGATGTGTTGATCTTTTCATAGATTTAACTAGAGTGTCATCAACATAATCCTCCATGTTTTTGTGCATCATATCATGAAAAATTGTTGTTACATCTCTTTGATAAGTAGCACCTGCATTCTTTAGACTGAAGGGCATTACATTCCAACAGAAGGTTCCCCATGCACAGGTGAATGTTGTTTTCTCTTGATCCTCAGGTGCAATTTTGATCTGATTGTGTCCAGAAAAAACCATCCATTAAAGAGTACATTTCATAGCTAGCAGTCATGTCCACGATCATGTCTATGTTGGGTAGTGGAAAATCATCTTTTGGACAATCTTTGTTTAAATTTTGAAATCTGTGCAAACACGTATTGATTTGTTAGGTTTGGAAACACGTACAATATTAGATATCCATTCGACTTAATCAATTGGTCTGATGAATCCAGCTTTTAGTAATTTTTCTAGCTTAGCCTTAACAATTAATGCAACATGAGGATGCATTTTTTGGAGTTTTTGCTTAACAGGTTTAACTTTGGGAGTGATAGAAAGATGATGCATTATGAGATCAGGATCTAGACCCGACATATCAACATATGTTGATGCAATATTGATCTTCTTTTTCGTGAACAAATCATCAAATTCTTTTAGTTCTTCAGCTGACAAGGATTGATTTCATGTATGGTGTGGTGAGCTTCTTCTGTTCCAATGTTTACTGGCTGTGTAGGTTCAATTAGCACTGATGATTGCTCTTGAAAGTGATTAGGCAAAATGTCAAGTATCTCACCTTCTGGCGCCTCAGAGAGGTTTTCACCATTAGGTATGTCCTTTATTTTTACTATTTTCGATTATGCCATTGCCACAGTGTGGTTTTCGCAATCAGATCTATTATTTTTATTTTTTTGATTTTCGCGACTAAGATACTTGACATTTGCTGTTGTCATGTTCTCACTTTGTTCACTGGTGGAAGAGTCCATTGGTTCAACTGCATTAAGATAACGGGCTAATGTATAGTCATTGGCAAAGGTAGGCATATTCAAAGGTTGATCTTGGAGACTACAGTCAATAAGCTCAGGATGTACCAGGGATAAAGATTTAACAGGTTCAAGGGAATTCATGGTATTGTCATCACAACCTTGGACCGACAAGTTGAGTTCCAGAAGACTACCTTGCATATGTGTCTTGAGACCAGGAAGAGTTAGAACATGATTATCGAAGTTTACGTTAATATTTAGAGGACCTAACCCAACAAACTTACCACTAGCATCGTTTTCTACTTTGGACTGGACTACATATCGTGGTTCAATAGTAACAAGTTCAACAGACAGAGTTTCGACATTCAGGATGAAGTAGTCATAGTTTGGTGTCAAGTTGGTAATGTCATAAATAGAGATTATGTTAGAGTGATCAGAATTAGAAGATGAAGCCTCTAACTCTTCTTCAAGTGGCTTAGTGAAAGTATGTATAGTATCAATATCTACATCTTTGAAGCTGCAAGTTCCTTCATGATTTGGTTCAATGATCACTTGTATTTGACATATCTATTGACATAACCTTGATGACTCTGTTAGTCTCTGTCGTCTTTTCCATTCAGCTTCCTCTGGACTAATGACTGGCCCTGCTTTTGTAGCCTCCAATTCTTTATTTGTAGTCCCATACCTGATTTTGTCTATCTCATTAGAGGGAGATATAGTAGGTGAAGAATTTTCTTGTGCTCTTTATTCTTTCAGCTGTTGTTCATAGTCTTCTTGTCTTTTTAGTCTGATTTCCTCTATTTCCTTTTGTAGTTTTAAGCACGCTATCTCTTGTGCTTCATCTATGATATCACTAGATTCTATTAGAGCTATCTTGTATTAGCTAATAATTATTTATTTAATTATTAGTCTATTAAACTCTACGCTTAAGCTAAACTTAGGCATTTAATAAATACTGTAGGTATTTAATAATTATTCTAATTATTAAATACACATTATCCATTTAGGGTTTCTTTAGGGTTGCATATCTTTAGGGTTTCTATTATCCTTTTATAAGGATTGTATTGTACTTGTTCATTAAATTGATTCCCTTTCTGAATGATAATTTTCTTCTTCAGAGCATTTATGCTTTTTTGCTTTATGTGCTTCCATTCTTCTCTTGTGATAGGTATTTGCATGCAGGTGTTCTTGGGATCTCTGATGTTGTATTTCCTCAACTTCTTCATGGTATCAGAGCCTACATCTGCTGCTACTTGTTCCTGATTTTTCAGAAGATTTTTTGGAGGGTTTCAAGTTTTTTCAAAGTTTTCTATTGGATGTGAGGTAGTTGTTTTGTTTTTGATCATTTTGAGCTCAAATGAAACTCACCGTTGAGCTCAGAATGCCTCAAAACCCCCATTTCCATATAACATTTGTCAAGTTTTGACAAATTTGAGTTCTGAAATTTTTTCTCCGGTTTTGCTTTTTTTAGCATGAATTTCAAGAAATTTGTCAAAAATATCATTAAAAAAACAAAATCGGAGCAGTTTGGGCCAAAAAAGACCTCACTGTTGGCTTTTGAAGAGTGTTTCTAGTCATTTTGATATATAATTCGACCTATTTCCATGACAAGTGCATTTGGGCCATGATTTTTTCATTGGCACACTTTACGAGGCACAAAAATCCATACGCCTGTACCTGCAAATGCGTCAGAAAATTTTTCGTCTACAAAAAAAAATAAAATTATTTTTTATTTTTTAACCCTTTTTATGCTAAAAAAGAGGGTTTTTTTTTTTTTTTTTGGCCATAACTTGGGCAAACGGAGTCGTTTTTTTGAAAATGAATAGGCGTCGGAAAGTTGGTTCTGAGCCGGACCTCTTCATGTTGGTAATTTTTTTCAATTTTTCTGTTTGACTGTGTTTTTCCTAGTCAAAGTGGGGTCTCTTTTTTGCACTCTGGGAGCCATAGAATGAGCATCTGAACTTTGTTTTTCAAAAAATTTATATCGTTGGAAAACTTGTTCTGTGCACTTTCCAGCCATATGAGTTTTCTTTCCAGATTCTCCTCCAAGAAGATTTTATTCAGTTTTTTCTTTTTAGCACTCTGGTGGATATCTTGGTTGTTTCAGGTCCTGGGATCTCTTCTCTGAGTAGGATGTCTCGATTTTCGTTCCTCTTTCTATTTCCAGTCTTCTTATCATTGTAGCATTTCATTTATGAAAACACACTGAGATAAAGTGCCATCATGCATTGTTTACTTACGATCTTGCACATCTTGTGCCTTATTGTACATGCACTACTTATAAAGTGTCATGGGGGGGGGGGGGGGGGGTTGGTGTTTGCCTTTTGTTTTCCATCTACCTTTGTCACATGAGTGTTCCTTCCACAACACTATGTACTTTCTCTGCACCTTCGATGCTCCTGGTTCTTCGTCATGCAGTTCTTGTTGGCCGTTCTTTTCAGTGTACCTGTCCCTCTCCCTTTTTAGCATTATGGGGAGGCTTGCCCTGTTGGTTCTAATGCTTCCTTGGTTCGATTGATCAGCTCTTCAGGCTTTGGTGTCTCATGCCATCTATATCTTCGAGTTCAGTTGTTTGCCTTTGTTTGCCATCTAATTCGAGTAGTGTCATTTGAGGGCACTCATGTAGATTACAATCTTCTCTACCTGGTCATGTTCTATTTCAGTGGAGGTTCTTCAGATCAGCAGTTGCTCTTCGATAGTGTTTGCAGCTATTTCCTGCTTCAGTGGTGTTCTTCTTTCTTTTCCATCTCTTTTTGGAGTAGAGTTTTTTTCCCACGTGGTTTTCTCTATTTCTCCATTTCATAGACATTTGGTTGTGATTGGGTACCTCATCAGGCCTTGTTGCCGGGACCCAAATTTGCCTTCATCATATAGTTACATTTTTTGCTTCATGCATTTAGTTTTTTAGCTACTCCTTAAGTTCATTTTAAGGGGGGGTGTTAGAGTTATCTTGTATTAGCTAATAATTATTTATTTAATTATTAGTCTATTAAACTCTACGCTTAAGCTAAACTTAGGCATTTAATAAATATTGTAGGTGTTTAATAATTATTCTAATTATTAAATACACATTATCCCTTTAGGGTTTCTTTAGGGTTGCATATCTTTAGGGTCTCTATTATCCTTTTATAAGGATTGTATTGTACTTGTGATAGGTATTTGCATGCAGGTGTTCTTGGGATATCTGAAGTTGTATTTCCTCAACTTCTTTAGATTCATCATGAGTTTCTACAGTAGATGCATCTGACAGAGGCTCTAGACCCCATTCATACTCATCCAAGTAAGTTTCTAAATCCTCTACTTGCATTTTACCTGTGTATGCGACCACAATGTTTAGTGGTGCAAACAACTCTTTAATTCCTTCCATTTCTTCTCTCATGTTTTCTGGGACTTCTACTCCTTGTAGTGTTATTGTTGATACAGTTGGAACTTGATTACAACCTGCCTCTTCTCTCTTGATTTCCAGTTCTTCTTGTTCTTTTTCATAATCTTCCTAAGTTTGATGAGTATTTATTTCCTGTGACGTTGAAGGTAGTATCTTTTTCCTCCACTTAGACTAATAATGAGAAGTATGTTTATAATCTGATAACTCCTCTAAATGGTATCCAAGTCCAACTTTATCATTTGTAGACTTAGTTTGTAGCTTAATAGGTTTAAGAATACCTTCTTGAAGCTTGCCAAGAGGATTTGTACCTGAATATCCCATGCATTCGATCATCTTATAGCTTGGACCATATTGTTCAGGGGAAATCTCATAGTGTTGCACTTCTTTGTTTTCAATATCATCTCTGAAAAGCCATTTGAGAGCAACTTCCTCTTCTATTTCAGCTGCAAGGGAAGTAGAGGACTATATAAAAATATCATAATAAATGACATTTGGAGTTCAAGTTTGTGGCTTCATAGCCTAAGATGGTATCTGTATCCATCCATGCCAGTATCTTGTATCCATCCATGCCAGTATCTATGATTTTCAATTTCTTTTCTAAATCTTTCATCAAAGTTTCTGAACTTTTAGCTCCAGAGGCTGCTCTGTTATGAGGAACAAAGGTATATGTACATTGTTTTAATACATTATAGGTGTAACTTGTATTGACAGGAATACTAACTTCAACTCCATTATAAGGAAATTTCAAGCACTGATGATAGGTAGATGGTACTGTTTGCATTTCGTGAATCTGTGGCCTACCCAACAAGATGATGTATGAAAGAGGAAGATCAAGCACCTGGAAAATAACATCTCTCTCCACAAGTCCTACCCTGATTGGTAATAGTACCAGACCTTTAGAGGTTCTTTCTTCTTCATCATAAGCTTTCATTGTTATTTTATTTGTTGGATCAATGACATGTTCAGAAAATCCCAACAATGTGAGTAGATTGTAGGTACAAATATTCAACCCAGTGCATGCATCTATCAAAAAATATTTGACTCGGTGTTTATGGATCATAGCTTCAATGTGTAATGGCTGGTTATGTGGGTGATTCAGTGAATTGTCTTCTTCAGAGAATGTGAGGTAACAAGGCGAAGTCAGATGACCCACCATAGATTGAAATTGATCTACATCTAAATATTTGGGGACATTAGTAGTGAGCAAAGATTTGTTTAGGATCTCTCTATGAGCAGAAGAGATCTTAAGCAGTTCAAAAATGGAGATTTGAGGGATAGTTCATTTTAGTTGTTCAAAAATGCTATAACCAGAAGAGGATGATGAAGCCAGCTACTTAGATTCAGTCGTGATCGTATCTGGTTTTCTATTTGAAGAATTCTGTAGGTTTGATGTTGCTTGATCATGAGTTGAAGAACTAGATCCTTTTAGAGTAACCTTCTTTTGAGCATGGGTTACAATATTTGTAGTTTGTGTTTTATGTTGTTTTATCTTTGATTATGATCACACTTTTTGTTAAGGTAAAAACAGTTTTTGCAGGGGCCACAAAACCCTTTATAAGCGAAACTTAGCAGATAAAGCAAAAAGAGACAAAAAGGGACAAACCAATGAAAAGCCAGCAAAAAACCATAGAGAACCGGCTAAAGCCCCACAAAGCCAGCAAAACCCGCAAGACCCAAGAGAAGAAACTAATTGATTTTTTTCAGGGCATTAGCCAAGGTGTTGCCAATCCCATGTAGTTCTTTTATGTTTTCCCTAATATTAGGGATATCCTTAGCAGAAGCAGCCACAAATTTCTTGACACTTGCCCTGGTCCTCTTAGCAGCACCAGCTGGAGTAGCTTCACCACTGCCAATCTGGATAGTATCTTCATCCATGTCAAGGTCCACCACCGATTTAGGAGAATTGGAATTATCAAAGACCTTAGCAATATCTTCCATGTTTTTAGTGACTGCTGACAGGATATTTGGGATAAAGCCCAACAATTTTTTCATCACCACACTCCCTTCTTCCAACGATTTTACCTTCTCCTCCATATCCTACTTCCATTTTATCTGATCCTTGTCGTTATCCTTCCTCTTCTCGTTCGCCTGTTTTCCATTTTTTTTCAAGTTCTTCAAGAGTTCATAGGTCCATTTGTCATAATCCAGTCTTGCCTCACTGAGTTTTCTAAGGTTATCTAGGAATAACCCTTTACCCGCACTTTCCTTATCCTCACTTAAACTATCCTCAGTCATATCCTTCTCAGGATCCTTATTCTCCTCTCTCTCAAAATTCACATCTTTATCCTCATTTTCCTTGTACTCCACATCCTCTATAGGGTGGCTATTGTCCTTGCCAGGGCAATCACTGTGGATAGGGCTTTCATTATCGAACTCATTATCACCACCTTCTTCCTCAATACCCACCTCCTCATCTTTCTAGCTATCTTCAACATCAGAATCATCCGTATCCATTTCACTACCTTCTTTTCCCATTTCATCTATTTCGATCTTTTCTTCATGGGTTTCTATCCCAGAGGCACTCTTACTTATTTTGCTAGAAGTCGCCTTCTCCTTGTTGGAATCTCCCTCCAGCTTTCTCTTCCCCAGAGAGGTGGATAACCTCTTGTTTTCTAGAATGGTGAGGATTTTATAGTGCTCATAAATGAGCAGCAAAAGCCCGCAATGGAGAACCAGATTAGAGGGGTTCTTACCATGTTTATTCAAGGACCTTGAAAAGGACCTAAAAAGGTAGTAGGGTAGGGAGACCCTTTTGTCATGTCTAAAATGGTTTAAAAAAACAAAGTGATAAGTGTGGGCCTTGGAAAATCAGCCCTCAACAGTGATATATTTCATATGGCATTCAAAACCCATCCTCAGATTTTCTTGATATTAGACGCTTCATAGTAACCCCCTGTGGCTTTGCCAATTCTGGCCCTCTCTTTTTCCTTATGCAGGAACACATTAACCACATTATTGGAGACTTTGAGGTCTCTAAAAAAATTAAGCCCAGAATGGGGCATGCCAGTAACGGTAGCAATGAGTCTCGCATCCAATTTGAACTTAACCCCATATATTTTAAATGACCCATTACACCAATTTTTCAGAAATTTTGAAAATGGCTAGATTCACCCTACCTTTGTCATAATCCACCAGCTTCTCCATAAATCTTGTGAGGGACCCTTTTTCCAACTTTGCCCACACTTTCGGCATCGCCTTCCATCTTGATGTATTATTTGGTTCCTCCCTCCTTAAATCTCCTCCCATATTCGAATTCGGATTCTCAGCTCTGTTCCTCTACAAACTCAACACTTCTTTCCTGTAGTTACTCGGGATTTTGAAAAGGGTGACCCAGGAAGTGTGCGGCGTAATATTAAAAATGGTTGGGGTTCTGCCACTTTTCCAGGTAATCATTACCTTTCCATCAAATCATAAATTATTCATATACCCTATCATGATTATGCGGTCCTTCCCTCCCCGTAAATCTGTCCTTTCTAAGGAGCTCTTTAATGTTCATATTAATATCTTCCCCATGCCAATTCATTTGAGAATCAGAGTTAACTCCTAGGTTCACCAGATAGTCCACCACCATATTTTTCTCTCTAAAGGCATGTTGAATAATTATTTCTTTAAAACTAGCGATGATTTCCCTAGCTTTCAGGATAATGTTTTCAATTGACGAAGATGGCTTCGACTCCCCCTTCAAACACTTAATAATATTAAGTGAATCTCCCTCGATCCATAATTTATCATGATTAAGATTCTTAGCTATAATTAGGGTATTCAGGGCAGTTGAGGCTTCGACAAAATGACTAGTTTGACTCCCCAAAGGACTAGCCACCACCACTAAGCAACTTCCAGCAAAATTCCTGACAATGACCCCATATCCAGCTTTACCCAGATTCCCCTTAGAGGCCCCATCAAAGCTAGCCTTAATCCACTCCTGAGGAGGAAAACACCAAACAAGACCTTCTCTGCCCTTCTCCTTACTAGTAGTAGTAGTAGAGAGGTTCCACCTGTCATTGAAATCTTCTTTAGCAGCTGGTCCATTATCAGTGCCATAGATACATTCAAATATGCTCCTGTAAATTTCATCCACCACCATTTTAGGAGTAGCACTTTTATCCCTAAAAATCCTATTATTGCGCTCTTTCCATATATTCCAGATAACATTTGGGAAAGTAAGTTTCCAAGTCTCCACAATCTTTGGATTAGAACTAGGGCATTGCCATTGCTGCCAAGAATCCCCTAGGGAACTCGGAAAAACCCAGCTCAAGTTCCACCTGCTTAAGATAACTTTCCAAATTTCCTAACTAAATGTACATTGATTAAGAATATGACAAGCAGTCTCTTCTTCCCTGCAACAAAGAGAACACTTGTTAGGAAAAACAAAGCCTCTCTTTTGAAGGTTGTCCAGAGTTAAAACCTTGTTTTGGATGAAAATACAAAAAAATATATTAACCTTAGGAACTAACTTCTTTTTCCAGACTTTAGCCCAAATAGGAGTTTTATTCCACAGATTCATTATGGATAGCCACAGCTGATGGCACATAATATTTCCCATCTGGGGTTTCCCTCCATATCAATCTGTCATCTTTATTGTCTCTAGGAACTTTAGCAGAGAGAGCAATCTGAAGGAACTTAAGCCCCAAACAATGCTGGCTAAAATCAATCCATTTCCTATTTCTCCAGTAGTCTCTGACCAACTCCCCAAACCTGATTTGAACCAGTCTTTCCATTCATTAAGGATTAGAACTTCCTCCAGAGGTTTATCCAATATCCACCTATCTTCCCAAAATCTTATTTTCCTACCATCCCCAAGGTTCCAAATTCAACCAGCAGTAGCCCAACTTTTAGCTGATTAGACTCCATTCCATATAGCAGATCCTTCAACAATAAAAGAATCATCTAAAAATCTTCCTCAGAAGGTTGCCTATAAAGATATTTGTTTTTCCAGATTAATTCCATTCTCTTTCCTCCCCTTTCATTCTCCAAATTTGTTTAGCTAATAAAGCCTTATTCATAGAGCTGATATTCCTTAAACCCAACCCCCTTGAGGCCTTAGGGGAATAGATTTTATTCCAGGCAATAAGGGGAATTCTATTTTTGACTTCCACCCCCGACCAAAGAATTTTTTTTTGAATTCTTTCAATTGCTTCTACAAACTTTCTAGGAATTTTGAACAAGCTGAGAGCATAAACATGCAAGTTTTGGAGAGTGGCTTTGAGCGGAGTAACTTTACTTGGTTGACTAACGACTGCCCCTTTCCACCCAGCCAATTTTGAGTTAAATCTATCAACCAACTTATTCCAGAAAAAATCCTCAGGCTTAATACACTGAGGAAGCCCCAGATAAGAAGAGGGAAGCTTAGATATTTTGCAGCCAAGAATTCTTTCAATCCTTAATTGCCTTTGAACAGGGGTATTGATGAAGAACAAAGAACTCTTATCCCAATTCATTTTTTGACCAAAGACAGATTCATAAATATTCATCACATTATTCATGTTTTTAGCTTCCGTAATGGTAGCTTCACCCATAGTGATAGAATCATCAACAAACTATTCATGAGTACAATTTAAATTGGATGAAGAGGTTTCAGACCTCTAAGATTGCCTTCTTCCACATTTTTAAATATAAATCTACCCAGACTTTTAGCTAAAATAGTAAACAAGATAGGGGACATGGGGTCCCCTTGTCTAAGACCTCTAAAGCTTTTGAAGAAAATTGATGGGGATCCATTGATGATAATAGTAGAAGAGGAAGTTTCCATAAGTTGAGAGCAAAGCTGAATAACTTTTTCACCAAAACCAAACGCTCTCATAATCCTTAGGAGAAACTGTCAGTTCACTCTATCATAAGTTTTAGCCATATCTAACTTCAAAAAGAACCCTTGATTATTAGCAACTTTCAGGGAATGGATATTTTCACGAACAACTATTATGAAGTCCAGAATCTATCTACCAAAGACAAAACCATTTTGCTGGACAAAGATAATTCTTGGAAGAATTTCCAGCAGCTTGGAAGTCAGAACCTTGGATAAAATCTTGTAAACAGAATTACAGAGACTAATGGGTCTAAACTTATTGAGAGAATCAGCTCTTGGGATCTTCAGGATTAGGACAATGAAGGTAGCATTCAGTTCTTTAAGAAGCCTTCTAGAGCCAAATAATTCTTTAACACCTTTATAGATGTCAGTCTCCACAATATGCCAAAAACATTGGAAGAAAAACATTAGAAACCTGTCCGGTCCAGAAGATTTATCTCCCTGAAATGAAAACACTACCTTTTTTATTTCTTGATTAGAGGGGATGCGGGATAAGTTGTTATTGTCATCCACAGTCAGGGTAGAAGGAATAGCTTGCAACAAGATGTTTTGATTATTGATATCCAAGTTATCCACTTCTCCCAATAGGGTACCAAATACTCCAGAGAGCTTCCTTTCTAATATCATTATCCTCTGTTAAAATCCCTTTATTACAAGATAATCTGGATATCCTATTAGCCGCCCTATGCTTAAGAGCAGTTAGGTGAAAAAACTGGGTATTTTTATCACCTTCCTTTAAGAACAGGGCTCTAGATCTTTGTCTCCAGAACATCTCTTCATTAGAAATAATAGTGTGGTATTTAGACAAAAGAGCATTTTCCACCTCCCTCAGTTCATCAGCTAGCCCATTCTCTTGGATTCAATCCTGAACTTCTTTTATATTAGTTTTAATTTGAATTTTACTCTTAAAGATGTCCCCAAAAATCTCTTTATTCCAGATTTTAATTTTAGCCTTTATAATATTGAGCTTTTTAGCTAATCTAAAGAGAGTCATACCCTCAACCTCAGAATTCCACCAATCAGCAACACAAGCTTCCAATGATGGATGAGATAACCACACTTTTTCAAACCTAAAAGGGAAGTTTCTCTTAGCCGAAAAAGAGTTGGTAGTAAAAGAGATAGGATAATGGTCTGACCCAATTTTGATAATAGAAGCAAGAGAGTAGCTATACTTGGCTAACCACTCAGGAGAAATTAAAGTTCTATCTAGCTTCACTTGAATCAGGTCTGCTCCGGTTCTTCTATTAGTCGAGGTATAGTTAATCCCTTGAAGATCCACATCCATAAGAGCTTGATCATTAATGAACTCCATAAGGTCTTGTTTCCCATCAAGCTGCAAGGGGAGGTCTCCTATCTTCTCTTCCTTTTTTAGCGGAGTATTGAAATCTCCCATTATTATCTAGCTTTGATCAACAAACTTAAGTTTGTCATCAATAAGGCTTCTCCAATATTTAGCTCTCCCAGTTTTGGTATTAGGCGCATAGACATTGGTTAACACCCATACAAAGTTATCCTTGATATGCTTAAGCTGCACAGAGTTCCTATTAAAAGCAGAAATGATTTCCTTACCTTTAATGGTTTTTTGATTCCAAAAAATTGAAGTTCCTTTAGAAGCTCCCTCTGAGCTAGATCCTATGACACCATTATTTTTAAAAATTCTAATCTTTTCCACTTTATCCTTAGACATCTTGGTTTCCTAAACAAGAACCACATCCAGTTTATGATCTCTTATGATGTTTCGTAACACATACTACTTATGAGGGGCATTAAGCCCTCTGATGTTCCAGAATATTATCTTCACACTTTAACCGGAGATAGGGCTGACTCGATGGAACACTATGTTCCATCAACATGGTTCTTCCATCTTTCATGTTCCATTTGATTTTTTAGAGATGGCCTCCCCTGCTTTTTGTTCTGGCTTCCAACATCTGCCTTTTTCTTATTCCCGCTTCTAGTTGAGATACCTCCATTGAGTTCCTCCTTATTCATTTTTCCCTCTTTCGAACCAAGAATCCAAAGATTTCCTTCTAGGATATCCATTACTACACTATGTGATGGGGTTTTACATTGAGGAGGCTTTGGGCTTCCATTAGTTAAAAGCAATAAGGGCTCTAAATCAGAAGGGTTAAACTCTTGAGCTTCATTATGTTAGGTCCTAGAGACAACTGAGAGGGGAGGGGGGCCGGTGAATCAGTTGTCTAATAAATTCAAACCAAAAACCACTTAACCAACTTAATGCTTAATACCGATAAACCAATTAAGTATTCCAGTAGACAGTGTTAACAGTAAATTGCTATACCGGTAAATATTAATGCATGAAACATAAATACAAAGTCATCCACAACACAACACCATTATTTATATGTGGAAATCCTGTAAGGGGAAAAACCACGGTGGGAAACCTTACCCACAATCAGATGATACTACTGTAGGTAGTAAGTGTACATAAATGGGGTCTGCACATGCAGAAAGGCCAACAGCCTAGAGCTCACTGCTCAATCACAAAATGGGAGTCACACTGACTACAGTTGGATGGTTAAATCCAATAAGAATGTACTACACAAAATAGCATCTTCATATGCTGGATTTAGTACCGGTGTAATGCTGATATGCTTTCACAAAAACCTAGCTTCATCTTCAAATGATGTCTTCATGTATACCTCTGCTTAATCTTGCATATACCTTTACACTATTCTTTCTCGCATTCCACATTCGATCTTACAAATAAGATCTTACATTTATACCATAACCTAAGACCAATTTTAGTAGGTCGGCTCTACAATATATTACAATAAAAACATTTTACAATCAATATAATATCTAATGCAATAACCGATTAAACATGTCGGCTTAATGCATTTACAACAATAATAAATCATCTTCATAGCGTGCCATGCTGATCTGGAAAAGATAAACCTACTGATGTAACCCTAGGTAACCCTAGACCTATTTACCGGTAAAAGCAAATATGCAAATATGAATATATCAATGATTAATTCTTCAAAACAAAGTGTCCACACGATGTCTTTGACATTACCAGGTGTCTTCCATATCATTCCAAGTGCCGATGATCATTATATCCTACCAGTGAAGTATATACCAGTAACTGTGCAATAGTTGCTTGCCGGTGAATGCTGCTGGATCTCTAAAGTGCTAGTGTTTTAGTAGGTGTTGACATCAATGACAAAACCATACCAAAATACCAACAATCTCCCCCTTTGGCATTGATGGTAACACAAGATGGAAAAACCATCAAAGTGCCTAAACAAAAATGCCAAATACCAAAAACCAACAATCTCCCTTAAACAACAATCTCTCCTAAACAACAATCTCTCCCTCTGGGAGCAACATGTGTTTATCTAAAGATTTTCAATACCAGTCTCTTAAAAGATAATGTGTTTTTTCATAGATATCTCACCCCCTTTGACATCAAATGCCAAAGTTATAATAAAACCAAGTTCATATACAAAATACCAGTCAATTCAATATACCAACTACTCCCCCGGAGAAGTAGCTTCCTCATCAAAGACCGGAGTAAAATATTTGTCTTTCAATTCTGCCGGTTGATGACAATCATCAACTGTCTAAGTTTCTACTGGTGGTGGTATGACTCCAAGCTGATGTATGAGATATTCAAAAGTCTCCTTAGGCAAAGGTTTTGCAAAAATATCTGCAAGCTGTTCTTTAGTATTCACATAAACCAATTTTATCTCTTTTTCTTCAACTTTTTCCCTTAGAAAATTCAGTTTGATAGAAACATGTTTTGTTTTAGAATGTTATACCGGATTCTTAGATATATCAATTGCTGCAGTGTTATCACAATATATAGTGATAGGTTCCTTTCATTTTACCTTTATGTCTTTCAACATTTGTTTAAGCCATAGTACCTGTGTACAGTTAGTTGCTGCTGCAACATATTCTGATTCTGCTGTTGATAAAGATGTACGACTCTGTTTCTTACTCAACCAAGAAACTAATCTCTTTCCAAGAAAGAATGCTCCACTAGTGGTGCTCTTCCTATCATCCACATCTCCTGCCCAATTTGCATCTGTGTATGCACATAGATCAAAATTTTCATCTCTAGGATACCATAATCCAAGATTTGCAATGCCTTGTAAGTACCAGAAAATCCTTTTTACTGCTTGTAGACACCCAAAATTGTCATGTCTAATTAAATAAATATTTTATTTATTTAATTATCTAAGCCTAATTCTTCTATTAATTAAATAAATCTTTATTTATTTAATTAATTCATTTATCCTCTTCTAGCCTTATTTCACATTTAAATAAATACATTTATTTATTTAAATTATCCCTTTCCTAAATTAAATAAATATTTTATTTATTTAATTGTCCTACTTCTTCTATTTATTAAATAAATCTTTATTTATTTAATTAATTCATTATCTTTTTCTACACATGACACATGTCATTCATCTCTTATTTCCTACACTACCTACCCCTTTCATTATTTTGGTATTTCTTATACCTACCCTCTAATCCTAGCCGACCTCCTTTTTACACCTCTCAATCTTAACACTCCATTTCTTATTGTATCTTCTATTTAAGGAGATGCTTTCTTCATTGTCAAACCCTAATAACAGATTCTAATGACTGATTTTGAAGGACTTGGCTACACTACAATTCTACTTGCAACCACATTCCGTTCTTTATTGAGCTCTTGTGCATACAAAAATCTGAGAGCAAGCATATCAAACAAGATCAATGGAGATAGGAAGAATGGAGATCAAAACCCTAGTGGACATGTGATGGTATAATCTTTGTGATTTTGAGTTGTTTTGCATTGTCTTAGGTTATCTTCGTATGTTATGGTGGATCTTTGTTCATTGTTAGGCTAGGGTTTAGTGGTTGAATCCATTTTAGTCTTTCAATATTGTTGTTTATTGCTATCCATTTTCACCATATACATTTTGGCACGCCCGGTGGGACTCTTGTCCCTTTGCATTTAACATTTTTGTTGCAGATTTTTGCATTTTTGAAGTTGCAGATCGGACGATTTCGACGACATTTTAGGTTTTTTCCGCGTCTGCGAGCGTTCGGATCGCGTTTCTGTATTTCAGAGGCGTCTGTGATATCTTGGATCGCGTCTGTGTTTCTGTCATTTTTATTTTGCAGGTTTCCGAAAGTCGCGTCTGTGATTCCGAATCGCGTCTGTGAACCATCTGATCGCGTCTGCAGAGTAAAGAGGCGTCTGTGTTCTTAAATCATGTCTGCGACTCACAGAACCACGTCTGTGTCGGACAGACGCGTCTGTGTCTGGTATAACAGCGTCTGTGCATTTTGTTTTGCAAATTTTTCAAGTTTTTCGATTCGGGTTTTCGGATTTTTGTACTTAGGGTTTCAGATCTGGTTTATTTTCGGCTAACCTTTGCAGATCTAGCTAACCTGGTTTGTGCAGCTTGCTTTGGAGGCAAATACGTTTTTGTTGAAGGCCCCTTTTCACAAAGTCTTTTTGGGTTTTCTTAAAATTTACCTAACTTGTGTGCTTGCAGGAAGGGGTTATCATTTGAAACAACCCAAACTACTAACAATTTTGTTGCAGGGCCTTGGCTAGGGTTTTGTAATTTTTATTGTGTGCCTTGTTTCATAGCTTAGCAAACACTTCAATTGGTGCACTAAAATTGAACCATTGTCTTTTGTGTCTTGAGCAATAGGCTCTTTTTGTTCAATCTTTAGAGGGCCTGTCTTCCCGTGTGGTCATTAGGACTACTAGTGAGAAGAGAACGACCCAAGTGGTAGCGAGGAGAACCCACCTCATCCAAACCACTATAATCAAATGTATTCATGGTGAAAACTATGAATAACGTGTGCTGATTAGTTCATACCGACACTATGTCTCCCCATAAACCCGTTTGATCAAATTTATTTGATCATTTGTAGGGCGTAACCCCTACCGGCTGGGAGCCTTCTGTATTTACAGAGCTGAAAGTGCCGCATGTATGGCCACACGAGCGGATGCCCTTACTAGCACCATTTTGTTTTAGATGCCCAAATCCTTCTAGTTGTTGAGGCAGGAGGTCGGACCTCTGGTAGCGGCCCACACACATACGGTTCTTAGTAGAGATACAAAGTTCGCCATGGGGAGTTTTCATGGGGACTGATGCTTGGCTGACCCGAGAAGTGAGTGCCGAGGGTGGAGCCAGTGAGGTCAAGCATCTAAGTATCCGCTCTGAATAGCGTAGCCTCGGGGGTAAAACCCCATGTGGGATCAACAATTATTGTCCTGGCCAGCCATAAGAATTGTGCTTGACTTATGATAAACATTCAAACAATCAAGACAAAACAGCAAAACATTGTGTCTTTTGTGTCTTCAAGTGTATGCAAAATTTTTTTACATCAAACAACACACTTTTTGGAGTCTAAACAGTCTGCAAACATTGGGTCATCAACACTGTGTCCTCTTGTCACGAAAAACAGTCGAAAAATCAGATTTGGTCACAGCAAAACAAATTCACAGATAGGAAAGATTGCACTAAGGTTACAGAAACGCGTCTGTGTTTGTTCAAACCGCGTCTGTGTCGGATAAACGTGTCTGTGAAGTACAGAATAGCGTCTGTGTTTTTATCAGCGTCTGTGTCGAACAGAGACACGTCTGTGTCTAGAAATCGCGTCTGTGAAGTATACAGGCGCGTCTGTGTCCACAATTGCAAAAAACTGTTACAGTCCCAGCAAACATCAACAGGAAATCTCAGAATCACGTCTGCGTCCAACAGAGTAGCGTCTGTGTCTTAAAACCGCGTCTGTGAAGTATACAGAGGCGTCTGTGTCAGGATTTGAAAAGTTTAACAGTCAAGCAAACAAAGAAAATCAGTTTCGGCATACTTGAGCTTCCTAGGTTGTCTCTTCAGGTTTCATCTAGCATTCAGCCTGTTCTAGGGTCTTACACAGTTCATCATTGCTTCATACCTCATCTTACATTCATACTTGTCTAAACTTGAGTCAAAAAGTCAGTTGCTTGTCCTCATCATACTTTGTAAACACACTACATACAACAACACTTTGCTAAGTGGTCCCTCATCAAGGTTTCTTACCTTTGGGTCTCATTTGGTCTTACTTAGAGTCAAGGTCAGCTTACCTCATCAAGAGAAACTATCCTCTCTTTGGAAGTCACACCTACTCTACTACTCTACATATATATTTGGTCTTACACTTTGGACATTGCAAGTAAACTTCAGATTCATTTACATTCCATACAACTCTTGGTCTTACATACTCTTGTCATTTTCGTCTACGTCTCTCACATATTGGTCTAACACCTAGTTCATGGTTGAAACCCGTCTTCAAAAATCTAGGAGAATAGTCAAAGAAGCTCAAGGGTCCGTAAACATGAGTTCTTATGAGTATGACAATGATGTCTTCTACAATCCTGAGCACACTACATTACCAGACATGAATGTTTATAGACACAATCCAAATGTGGAAAGCGCAAACGCTATACACAACGCTACACACAATGATAATGTGGACAACTCTTCAATACTATCAGCAGACATACAAGAGTCTATAATGGATCCTCAATTCAATAGATTGGTTGAAGAGATAATGAGGAGAGATCGCCAATATTTCCTAAACATGATGGCACAAAGTGGAGCTAAAATACCACATGATTTTGACTTATCTCAACTTATGGAAAGTAGACCTTCACAACAAACTCAACCAAATAGTGGAGGACCAAATAATATGATGCCGGAGTCACCATCAGTTTTGCTTCAGAAACTAGCAATCCCACATACACAAGCTCAAATGCATGATACTTGTACTCAAAGACCATCATGGAGGCCTTATGTTCAAACACATGCTCAAGATATGGGTCAACCAAGACAAATGGATACTCAAGGACTTCCTCAAAATTTTGACACAAGGAGACCTCATGCCAAAATTGGGGGCAACACAATGGAAAATGAAAGGCCTATTGAATATGGTTTATATACACAAAACAGATATGGAGTCCCTCAACAAGAAGTTATGCCAAGTGCTCCATACATATCGCAACAATATAGACCTCCATATGGACATGTCTACGATCAGTATCATCCATATATGCAACAAGCTCCTCCTCAAATGGGTATTTCAAACATGGGATATGCTTCAAGAAATCCATCTCCTCCCAAAAATAATTTGGAGCAACAAATTAGAGATCTACAAAAGAAAGTGGAAGACATGGGCACATCAAAACCTACATATACTATGAGAGATATATGCCCTTATCCATTTGATAAGAGCATTCCAATGCCTCCGTTTCCTCCGCACTTTGCAACGCCGAAATTTGACAAATATAGAGGGAGAGGAGACCCCAAGGCACACATAAGACAATTCTTCACAGCTTGCATTGAGGTAGCGGCAGAAGAAACATACTTGATGAGGTTGTTCCCACAGAGTTTAGGAGATCAAGCGATGGAATGGTTTTCTCAATTACCTCCTGGTATTAAGTCATGGGGCGACTTAGCAGAAGCATTCATTCAGCATTTTTCTTACAACATTGAAACAGATGTCTCAGTTACTACCTTGTGCAATACGAAACAAAAAGAAGGAGAATCCTTTGCGTCATTTTTACAAAGATGGAGAAACTTAGCTAGCAGATGCTCTTGTGAGATCCCGCAAAAACAAATGGTGGAAATGTTCACACAAAATGTTAACAAGGCTATTGGCTATGATCTCAGAAAAGCTTGTTTGTCTACATTTAAGGATGTCATTGAAAAGGGCCTAGCAACAGAAAAGGTCTTAATTGAACAAGGAGTTATCAAACTATTCAAAGAAAACAAAGAGGACTTTAAGGGAAAGGACAAACCAAAATTTTGGAACAAGAACAAGAACACAGTTAATGATGGTGTTGTTGATGCCAACACAGTGAGACCAAAGTTCGTCTTTTTTGGATCAAGTTCTTCCAACAATCAAGTGAACAATCAAACGACTGCTAAACCACGAAGGAAATATACTCCATTGGGAGAACCACTTGAATCAGTATTCAAAAAGCTTGTAGCAAACAAAGTGATCACGGTCCCAGATTTTCCTCCATATGAACCAAAGGTAAAACCAAATTGGTGGAATGATGATGAATATTGCGAATTTCATAAGAGCAAGGGTCACAAGACAAGTAATTGCCATCGATTGAAAAACATTGTACAAGATCTCATTGACAGAGGAGATATTGAGATTGAAGGACATTCATCTAATCAAGAGCATGAGGTGTTTAAGGAACCATTCCCAAAACATGACAAGGGAAAAGGAAAAGTCACAGATGATCAAGCCAATTACACCAGAGCATCTTACAATTATGATTCCACTATTAATCACATCTCAATGGACAATCATATTTCTACCATTACTATCAAAAATAAAAATCCTGAGAATCCTCCTCAGCAACCCAAAATTGTCCTAAAGGGTGTGGGATCTTCGTCCACATCTACCTCTGAATGTCATGTTACAACCCGTCGAGGTAAGATCACATTGCCAGGTACCTCTACTAAGAATACTAATCTTCCGTCAACTAAGCCTGAGTACGACCTTGTAGAGCAATTAGGGAAAACACCCGCACTCATCTCTATTCTTGAGCTCTTACGTATATCTCCTACACATAAAGCTGTCCTTGACAAAACCTTGAGAGATACTGCTGTCCCTACTGATCTAAACGTGGACCAGTTTCAAGCCATGGTGGGATACCTATCCGTTCCACACTCCCTCACATTCACAGAAGCCGATGACGCCTCCATAAGTCAGCCTCATAATGCACCTCTACATATTGAAGCCTTCATACATAAACACCGAATAAAACGAGTCCTGATAGATGGAGGAGCAGGTCTTAATATTTGTACATTGAGCACCATCAGAGAATTGGGATATTCTGACAAAGCTGTGAATGCTACAAACCAAATCACTATTAAAGCTTATGATGATGAAGAGCGTTCATCCAAGGGCACAGTCATCTTACCACTCAGAATAGGGCCAGTCACAAAGGACGTGATTTGTCAAGTCCTGGATCTAGACCTCACATATAACATATTGCTAGGACGTCCGTGGATTCATGAAATGAGAGCAGTCCCATCAACGTACCATCAGTGCATAAAATTTCCTCATAATGGAGTTGAGGTAACGGTCAATGGTGATCCAAATCCCTTCATATATTGCAATAACTTGAGATCACATACAGAGACTATCATTCCTAGCAATCGTGAGGCTACTCCTTCTTCAACATATATTGATCCTGAGTCATTAAAGTCGACATCCAAACAAGGTGAACTTAGAGCCAAGTTTCAAGACAAAGGCATGGGAGAATACACTCTGAATCAAACAATGTTCTTACGACAAGTCATGAACTTCCCCAAGGAATATGGGAGGCCACATCCTAATAAGCAAATCTCCATCATGCTACTCAAATGGGATCCTACCGTCTTTCAAAAATGGGGCGAACTAGAGGAAGAAAATTTATATAAAATGCTATACAAGGACGCTGAAGATGATACACATGATCAAATTATAATACCCTGTGAGAACTATGGCAAAGGTTTCAAAATTCTGCAGAGATTCGGGTATGATGGAAACAGCCCTCTCGGACTACGCAAAGAAGGTGTCGTGGAGCCTTTACAACCTGAGCTAACTACAAGAAGGGAACGCTCCAAGGGGCTTGGTTTTCTAAATCCCAAGATTCAAAATAAGAGAACAAAACAGATATGGCGAGTCAAAGTGGCTGAAGTTCAACAAGAAGATGACTATTCTACAGACTCCAATGAGTGGGAATGGGGTTCGGACAAATCCTCCAGCGACTATGAACTCCATGAGACATTTAGAGAGCCAGATGAACCTACAGAGGAGGAGGAGTTTTACAAGAAATTCAGAGTCGGTCAAGAACCGACCCATAAGGATCCCGCACAAGCTTCGTTTCAAGGCTCTAGGTCAGGATCACATAGGATGAGGACACCTGTCCCTGAGGGTGCTACTAGTGATGATAATTTGGACTCACTCACGATCGACACTGATGAGGAGAGTGCCATTGACGACCTCGATGACTATCTTGACATACCTGAATATAACCACATCTTCACTATTAGCCTTGCGGACTCTAAAAACACTCAAGACCTTCCCCTCGTTCACCCCCAACTCATTGACTGGGATCAGGATGGACCACCACAGATTGATACATTTCAAAATGACGAAGCTATTGTTGATTATCTTGGCATTCGCGATGATCTTCCTCTTGGAGACCATAAAGCAGGATACGCCATAGGGCTTGATAACATGGCATACTTTGGTGAGGGTGTCGGGCCTTCTAGTCGCAAAAATGTGAAAATAAAAACAAAACAAGGGTCTTATGGCGAAAACCACACTGTGGCACTATCTGACTCTAAAAAAGTAAAAAGAAAGGACGTATCTGAGGGTGAAAACCTCTCTGAGGTGCCCGAGGATGGAAGGCTTGACATTCTCCCAGCATCATACGAGGAAAAATCATCCATGTTGGTAGAGGAGACTATAAAGACAAACATTGGTACAGCAGAGGTTCCACACAACATATTTTTGGCTCAATCATTGACAGAGACCGAGAGAGCAAAATTCATAAGCTTCTTTAAGGAACGACAAGTCAACTTCGCATGGTCTTATGCTGATATGCCTGGACTAGACCCCGACTTAGTAATGCATCATTTAACAGTTAAACCGGGGGCAAAACCAGTAAAGCAGAAATTGAAGAAAATGCATCCACAAGTGGCATTATTAGTCAAGGCAGAACTGGAGAAATTACTAGATGTCGGATTCATACGCCCAATTGATTATCCTGAATGGATCTCCAATTTAGTACCTGTCAGCAAACCAGATCGCAGCATCCGAATATGTACAGACTTCAGGGATATCAACAAGGCTTGTCCGAAGGACGATTTCCCATTACCAAACATTGATTTAATTGTTGATCTCACAGCAGGCCATGAGATGTTATCTTTAATGGACGGATTTTCTGGATATAATCAGATCAGGATTGCACCTGAAGACCAACATAAAACATCATTCACTTGTCCATGGGGAACCTTCTGCTGGAATGTCATGCCCTTCGGGCTGAAAAATGCAGGTGCCACGTATCAACGAGCCATGACTACTATCTTCCATGATCTCATGCATGTAACGGTGGAAGATTATGTTGACGACCTTTTGGTTAAATCAATAGACAGAAATACACACTTGGACATACTTTCAGTTGCTTTTGATAGGCTGGAAAAATACAAGGTAAGATTAAATCCAAAGAAATGTGTCTTTGGAGTAACCTCCGGGAAGCTCCTAGGATTCATTGTGTCTAAAAGAGGAATAGAAGCTGATCCAGCAAAAGTCAAGGCTATCTTGGACATGCCGCCACCCAAGAATATCAGTCAACTTCGGTCTTTACAAGGGAGACTCCAGTCCATACGAAGATTCATAGCACAACTTGCAGATAAGTGTAATCCTTTCCAGCACCTGCTACACAAAAACATTAAGTTCAAATGGGATGAGAACTGTCAACAGGCTTTTCAGGCACTCAAGGACTATCTTTTGAACCCGCCAGTTTTGATGCCACCAATTCAAGATCAACCATTGTTACTTTACATATCAGCTACTCCAACAGCACTGGGGGCACTCCTAGCACAGCAAATACCTGACGGAAAGGAAAAAACAGTCTACTATATCAGTCGCACATTGGTGGGATATGAGCTAAACTACACACCAATTGAGCGTGCATGTCTCGCTGTGGTCTTCGCTTCACAAAAATTACGACATTATATGCTTACTCACAAGACTAAGTTGATTGCCAGAATTGATCCACTAAAATATCTTCTCAACAAAGCTACACTTACCGGGCGGCTGGCCAAGTGGGTAATGATTTTGAGTGAATTCGACATCGAATACGTGGACAGAAAAGCCATAAAAGGACAAGCCATCGCAGATCAATTGGCAGATGCTCCCATGATAGATGATGTTCCTCTACAGTCAGAATTTCCAGATGAGTCCATTCTAACAATATCTCCTGCAAAGCCATGGCAACTATACTTTGATGGCTCATACACACAGCACGGGGCAGGAGCGGGTATACTCTTTATAACTCCCCAAGGCGATTCTATACCAAAGTCATACCGCTTATCATTTCCTTGCACCAACAATATAGCGGAATGCGAGGCATTAACAATGGGGCTAAGAATTGCAGTTCAGTGGAAGATCCAGGAACTTCGTGTTTTTGGCGATTCTCAACTTGTCATCCGTCAAGCAACTGATGATTATCAAACAAAGGATGAAAAGCTAATGCCTTACAAACAACTGGTAGATGATCTAAAACAGCACTTTGCAAAGATAGAGTTTGAGCAGATACCAAGAGAACAGAATCGTGCTGCTGATGCCATGGCTACAATTGCTTCGCTCATTGATTTACCGCAAAATGAGACTCGCTATGAGTTCCTGGTTGACAACTTGCTGATTCCGTCATATGAGATCACTCCTACGGAAATGATATGTGTTGTTGGTCCTGAATCCCAGTTATATGGTTCCATATTCACATACCTTCGCGACAATATCTTACCTCCCGATCTATCGAACAACCAACGCCGCACTTTCATTTGCCAATCCTCCCGATACGTTATCCTAGCTGATATCCTATACCAACGAGGTCTAGATGGCACCCTCCTTAGATGTTTAGAGAGTGACGAAGCTCAGATTGCGTTACGAGAAGTACACGAAGGGATATGTGGTCCGCATACTAGTGGTCCTACCTTGGCCAAGAAACTCATCAGGACTGGATACTACTGGCCTACTATGGAAAAAGATGCATATCGGTTTGTCAAGAAGTGTAAGCAGTGTCAAATTCATGGAGACCTCATACATGCACCAGCGCAAGAACTACAGCCACTTGCATCTCCTTGGCCCTTTTGTCAGTGGGGACTCGATCTCATAGGCAAGATTCACCCTCCTTCTTCCAATGGACATAAATTCATTATCACAGCCACAGAGTATTTCACAAAGTGGATTGAAGCCGTGCCTCTCACACAAGTTACTGGGAAACAAATCGCTACTTTCATCCTGAACTACATCATTTGCCGATACGGGATTCCTACTTCCATTATCACTGACAACGGGCGTCCTTTCAAGAACCAGGATGTTCGTGAACTCTATGAGCGCTTCCATATCTCTCATCGTTTCTCCACACCATACTATCCCCAAGGTAATGGCCAAGCTGAGGCGTCTAACAAAACAATTCTCAAAATCCTTAAAAAGACAGTCGACGACGCTGGCCGTAACTGGCATGTCCAACTCAATCCCGCACTTTGGGCCTATCGTACCAGTGTCCGCACACCTACAGGAGCTACACCCTACTCACTTGTCTACGGCGCTAAAGCCATCTTGCCTATTGAGGTCGAGTTACCTTCTTTACGGGTCTCCTTGAGAAACATAATCAACGACGAAGACTACAGGGTCTCTCGCTTACAAGAACTAGAACTGCTGGAGGAACGACGACACACTGCTTTTAATCATCTCAAGGCTTACCAACAACGAATGAGTCGCAGTTACAATCACAAGGTCAAGCCTCGCACATTTGAGGTAGGTGACTTAGTCCTCAGAGAGAACCCCAAGAATCAGCAAGATAGAGAAAAGAAGGGCAAATTTGAACCCAACTGGCTTGGTCCTTACATCATCACAACAGTATATGGATCTGGGGCATATCAGCTCTCTACTACAGAAGGTGAATCCTTGGAGGATCCTATCAACAGCATGCACCTTCGCAGGTTCTACACATAAGCTCTTTTTGAGTATCCTAATTCAAAAATACAAAAAAATCAAAAAATTTCAAAAATACAAAAAAAATTATAAAAACAAAAAAAATTGTTACTTGGTAAAAACCCGGCAAACAGGCGCCTTGTGACAACAAAAAAATTGAAAAATCAAAAAAAGTAAAGAGAAATAATTTCGTCCAACGGTGAAAACCACTTCAGTGGCGCCCTGGGCAAGTACCATGGTGAAAACTGGGTCACCAGCGCCATGCGTAGAGACTTTGCTCCTCTCTCCTTCAGGATTCTCTTTCATCTTTCACTTTGCACACACTCACAACCTATTCTTTCACAATAAACTTACCCATTCCCATCATGGCTTGTTATTGATCTACCTAAGATTGGTTAGCCATCCATAACCCTCCCCTTTTCACTCCCTTTCCATCCATAATAAATCAGCTCCTATCTGTGACTAAGGCAATTCCTACGTCTAGTGATGGGTGTGGAACTGAGAACATCACATGTTTCGAGGAGTACAGTTTCTTCCAGCTTCCTTCAGTCTATCTGCGCACAATCCGCAATAAAGCAGCATCTGCATCACAGATCCGCAATAAAGTTTCATCTTCTCCGCAATAAAGTATCAGTTTCATGGATTCAGTCAGTTTCAAATGAGACACAGCAGCAACAATGGGCTTCAACAAATCAAATCTTTCAACAGACTCAGACAACATATGGTTCAGTGCTATCTATCCTTTTTGTGAAAGTGAACATTGTGACCACAATCGAATAAGACTTAAACAAGTGACAAGAGACACTAAACTTAAGAACTACAGTGGATGTTGGTGTCAAGTCTTGGTTTTCTTTTGATTTTATCTTTTTTGGTGACATGTCTTTTAGCTTTTCCGGGATGTCTTTGACTAGAGATTCTATCTCCAGGATGTCTTTGACTAGCAAGGCGAGGATGGGGTATCGTCACCTATTTGCATTTGCTGTCTGTGGATTGTCTCTTAGTAATGCTATGACTTGTCCAAGGATATGAGGACATTGTGAGTCTAGTGTAAACTGGGGCATTCCTTGTTTGTGACTGTCTTATCTCCATGCAAACAGGTACAATGACTTTCTGGGCCGAACAAAATGCCTCGATTGTCATAACCTATTTTGCCATAATAAAGCTCAATGATGATAATGCACAAGAAGCTCTTTCACGTTCATATCTTCTGTCTTCCATCCCCCTTTCTTGATTGACTTTCATTGTCCTTCTCAAGTCCGCGTAGCCCGCTATCACATGACTGAGTATAATGACACACCAAAAAACATTTACATTTCATGTAGTTACACCTGCATCACCACATATAAGCATTTCATACATACATATAGATATCACAATTGCATCACATCCTGCATACAACATCTGTTAGCACAATTTACATTTGCATTATCATATTCATTTGCATTACATACATTCACATTTGCATCATGCATCACATACACAACATAAAAGAACAAAAATATATTGCATTGCATCATATAAGCATCCATATCATAAAACATGTATCACATAAGAACATTTCATCACATAAGGTACACATGCATATAGCTGCCGCAAAGATGAATCATCTCATATATATAATCAAAGGTGTCATAATACAATGATGTCAAAAGAATCATATGGCTACAAAAGAATCACCCGCAGGTGTCTACAATACAACAATGATACATCTACTGATACAATGGGAGCCCACTATAGCTATGAGGAACTCCCTCCCTCGGAGCCGCCTCGCCTCGACGGAGTCTGAGCTATAGATGGACCCGCCCCAGGATCCCCCTGTCCCTCTGGTGGTGGTGGAGGCCCCATGACTCCACCGCTGGATGCCTGTCTCCTGCGGCTCCCTCCCGTAGCCGTCGCTGTGCGCGACGATCTCTGGAAGCTCCTAGCCCGTTGCTCTGCTGGCACGGCTGCATAGTATAGATCCCTCCAGTAGGCGATCTCCTCTCCGGCTCGCAAAACATATGCGTAGCCTGCCCCTGCATCCTCTGCTGCCCGCCTCCCTGCCCTCAGAGCTGTCTCGGCCTCGGTATATCTCTGGATGGCCTGATCCCTCTCCCGCTCTGTATCTCGGACCCTGATCCTGAGGTGGTTCCTCTCTCGAACCAAATCCTCAATCTCATCTGCCTGGCCCTGGCAGATCTCCCGCAGCCTCACCACCTCATCCTCCTCAGAGTCTCCGCTCTCCGTCCCTGCCTGTGGCTCCTCCTCTACAGGTGCCTGTCCCTGTGCCTCTGCCTGCACCTGTCCCTGTGCCTGTATAGGTACCTGTGGCTGTACCTGTCTCTGTCCCTCTGGCTGCACCTTTCTCTGTCCCTCTCTAGGACCCTGTGCTGCTGGCACCTGTAGGGGCAGTCCACCCCGTCCTCTAACCACTGGAGATGCTCTCTCCTGTCCTCCCTCCCTCCGAGGTGCTACCCGTCTCTCTCCCACCACTCCCCTCCGCCTCCGCCGGCCCTTACCTCCATCCCCTCCTCCATCATCATCCTCTCCTCCACCCTCTCCATCCACTGGCTCTGCTGGATCTGTCAATCTAGGAAATGGATGCTCTGCCCAGTACGCAGAGTACTCTGCGTCCATCCCTGCATCATCTACCTCTGGCCACATGTCCCATGGCATCGACATCATCTCCGCTAGCTGTATAACTGCCTGATCATATGATAGCAGTGGGCCAAACTGCACCTGATCTCTGACCGTACGGGCATACATGCCCGAGCCTCGTGGCATCCTCTGAATCCTGCCATACTGCCTGCATACCCTGTCCACCAGCTGTCTCTCTAATATATAGGGCGTCCGCCCAATCAGGTACCTGCTCCGAAAGGTGTAGGGCAGCTCCAATGCATCGTCCTCCCACTCCTCGCACCCCAGGTATGGCCTCCAGATCACCATGTCAATGTCATCAATGACTCTCCTCCAGTGCTCCAATCTCCCAATCCGAGGCTGGGATGTAATCATGGCATACAAATGAACAAAACTCTGTCCCTGTCCTCTGCCTCTGAAGTGAATCGGCCGTGTGATGGGAAGGTGCTCATAGGCCCACACCTGCAAGAGAGTCACGCCGCAGCCCAACCCCACTGATCCATGGTATACAAACTGATGCAGCTCATAATACAAATGCGCTAGGACACATGGCCCCCATGCATACCTAGTGTGCTCTGCCATCAGCGTCTCCAAGGCCCCTCCCCAGCCCACTGCCAATCCTCGTGTGGCCCTGTCTGGACACAGATATCCACTGATGACTCCCCCAACAACTGCCGGCAATGCTAATCCTGTGGCAGTCATGGTGTCCCAGGCTACATGCCCTGCTCGCATCTCCAACTCAGGATCCTGAAAGACCCGTCTCAAGGCCTCCCTGTCACTGTCACGGTCGTAGGGGATCAACTCTCCATCAATGGGAACATGTAGTATCCTGTATACATCCTCCAGTGTCACTGTCATCTCACCCATCGGTAGGTGAAACGTGCATGTCTCTGAGTGCCATCTCTCGGCCAACGCAGTCAGCAACCCCATGTTTGCCCGAAACTCGGGCACATAGAGCATATGTGTGAGACCCATCTCCTCAACGGAAATCATGTCCTGGATAGACAACTCTGGTCGCAGTCTCTGAGTCGACGGGAATCTCTCCCGTGACTCCAACATCGGTAAATACTCCTGCAGTCACACAATCAATCTTGTCAGTTATCGTGGCATTCACTGTTTATCACAAAATGCTACTTGCTACCTAAATGCATATGGTTATCTAACCTAGTGACACTCACTGTTCATCACAAAGTGTTGCTATTTATCCTAGTAGTGCTCACTGTTCATCACAAAGTACTACGTGTGTGACATTCCCTGTTCATCACAAAGTGTCACTCACATTCGCACTCCCTGTTCATCACAAAGTGCTGCCTATCCTGGTGCTCCCTGTTCATCACAAAGTGCCTTAATCTATCCTAATCTTCCTAGAGGACCTGCTTGAGTGTATCCTCTCAGCAGCTTATCCAATCGACAGCGTATGTTCATCACAGAACTGCCGATTTGACCTAAAGGACTAAAACCATGCATTTAAACACACAAACGCACTTTTACCACACAAACGCGCTTTTAACTCATAAACGTGCTTACAGACTGCATAAACGCGCCTCTGCAACACAGACGCGTTTTCTGAACACAAACGTGCCTATGCCAGACACAAACGCGACCAGGGAACACAGACGTCCCTGCATGACATAAACGCTACTTAAAATCACAGACGCTGCTGCATTTCACAAACGCGTCCGCAATCAACACAAACGCGGTTCCAGGCACAGACGCGCCTGGACCCGACACAGACGCGCCTGTTGGACACAGACGCGCCTGGCACTGACACAGACGCGGTTGCGCGTTTTTGCATTTTTTAACTATCCTATTCCTAGCACATTTATTGCTACCTAGCATGCATTAATGACAAAACTTGAAATGCGTGAAAGTACGAGGAGGTTTTCGGGTACTTACCGGCTCTCCTGCATCGGCTGGTCACTGGAATCGGCGGACACGGTCGAATCTATGAACGAATGCCATCGCTGCTGACTGCTGCTGCTCTTTTCTCGCTCTGCACTGTGATCTTCTAAGGGTGTGGATGACAATGAGGATGTCTTTTGCCCGTGGTCTATCTTATAGCCTACCCTAGCCCTCGCCCTCATTTCCCGAGTCAGTCTTCCTCCTCCCGTGACTTTGTCACTTTATCCAATCAGTCCATTCTATCTTGTCTTTCTTATCGAGAGATTGTCTGCAATCTTTTTAGACATTTTCATCCAATCTCTCGAGGGGGCATATAATTCCTTATTCTGGGGCAACTCTGTATCAGTTTATCTTATCTTCTTTGAAACAACGCGACAAGCCGCATTGTCTCAAAGAGGGGCAAAATGTAGACACCCAAAATTGTCATGTCTAATTAAATAAATATTTTATTTATTTAATTATCTAAGCCTAATTCTTCTATTAATTAAATAAATCTTTATTTATTTAATTAATTCATTTATCCTCTTCTAGCCTTATTTCACATTTAAATAAATACATTTATTTATTTAAATTATCCCTTTCCTAAATTAAATAAATATTTTATTTATTTAATTGTCCTACTTCTTCTATTTATTAAATAAATCTTTATTTATTTAATTAATTCATTATCTTTTTCTACACATGACACATGTCATTCATCTCTTATTTCCTACACTACCTACCCCTTTCATTATTTTGGTATTTCTTATACCTACCCTCTAATCCTAGCCGACCTCCTTTTTACACCTCTCAATCTTAACCCTCCATTTCTTATTGTATCTTCTATTTAAGGAGATGCTTTCTTCATTGTCAAACCCTAATAACAGATTCTAATGACTGATTTTGAAGGACTTGGCTACACTACAATTCTACTTGCAACCACATTCCGTTCTTTATTGAGCTCTTGTGCATACAAAAATCTGAGAGCAAGCATATCAAACAAGATCAATGGAAATAGGAAGAATGGAGATCAAAACCCTAGTGGACATGTGATGGTATAATCTTTGTGATTTTGAGTTGTTTTGCATTGTCTTAGGTTATCTTCATATGTTATGGTGGATCTTTGTTCATTGTTAGGCTAGGGTTTAGTGGTTGAATCCATTTTAGTCTTTCAATATTGTTGTTTATTGCTATCCATTTTCACCATATACACTGCTGATTCATGATTTTCCTTAGGATTGCTTTGAAATCTTGAAACAATACATACTGCATTCATAATATCAGGCCTGGTTTGTGTCAAGTACAGTAAACCTCCTATCATAGATTTGTATCTAGTTGGATTAACATATGTAGATTCATCCCTCTGAGATAATTTGTCATTTGTAGTCATAGGTGTGCTTACCAGTTTAGAGTTCTCCATCCCAAATTTCTTTAGTAACTCTTTCAGGTACTTGGATTGACTAAAAAATATACCTTTGTCAATCTGTGAAATCTGTAATCCTAAAAAGAATTTTATTTCTCCAATCATAGACATTTCAAATTCTTGCTGCATTTTAATAGAAAATTCCTTACATAATCCATCTTCTCCTCCAAAGATTATATCATCAATGAATACTTCTATAATCAAGATGTCATCATTAGTTATTTGTTAATATAAATTGCTGTCTGCATTTCCTTTAGTAAAACCAATCTTTAAAAGATACTTATCCAACCTTGCATACCAAGCTCGTAGGGCTTGTTTCAATCCATACAGAGCTTTTCTTAACCTGCAAACCATATCATTGTCATTTGTCAAAGAAAATCCATCAGGTTGTTCAATATAGACTTCCTCTTCAAGATCTCCATTCAAGAATGCACATTTAATATCCATTTGATAAACTTTGTAGTTCTTGTGAGCTGCAAAGGCCAAGAATAATTTGACTGCCTCAATTCTAGCTACCGGTGCAAAGGTTTCATTGTAATCAACTCCTTCTTTCTAAGAATATCCCTTACACACTAATCTTGCTTTATTTCTGACAACCTTACCATCTTCATTAAGTTTGTTTGTAAATACCCATTTGGTTCCAATTACATTTTTATCTTTAGGCCGGGGAACTAATGTCCAAGTATCATTTTTCTCAATTTGTCCTAATTCTTCTTCCATAGCTTTAATCCAAAATTTATCTTCACATGCCTCATTAACAGATGATGGTTCAATTTGAGAAATAAGACATACCTCTTCATTTGCCAATCTTCCTCTTGTCATAACTCCTTTAAATTTGTTTCCAATTATCTGATCTTCAGAATGATTCAATCTTACATACCGGGGTGTCTTAGTTTGTTGTTGTTCTTCAATTACTGTGGAATCCTCTGATGGTACCGGGGTAACTGGATCTTCATTCTGTACCGGTGGATTTAGTGTAGGTTCATTTGTCACAATTTCTGCTGCCGGTTCAGAGTCTATATACCTTGAAGTTCCTCTGAATTGTTCATCAATCTTTACATTTGTACTCTCAACAATTTTCTGCAATCTCTTGTTAAAACATCTATATGCCTTGCTCTTAGATGAATAACCAAGAAATATTCCTTCATCACTTCTAGGATCAAATTTGCCAATGTACTCATCTCTTCTATTATAACATTTACTTCAAAAAATTCTGAAATACTTAAGAGTAGGAGTATTACCAAACCATAGTTCATGAGGGGTCTTACCGGTTTCACCTTTGATTTGAACTTTGTTGAATGTATAGACGGCTATGCTGAGAGCTTCTCTCCAATACACATGTGGTAAATTTGCTTCAGATAACATACTTCTTGTTGCATCTAAGATAGTTCTATTTTTCCTTTCAACAACTCCATACTGTTGTGGCGTCCGAGGTGCTGATAGTTGTCTTCTGATTCCATTTACTTCAGAGAATGTATTAAAGTCCTTAGATGTGAATTATCCTCCTTGATCTGATCTTAAACATTTGATTTTCTTACCGGTTTTATTTTCAACCATTGCTTTGAACAATTTGAACTTTCCAAGTGCTTCTGATTTTTCTCTGAGAAAAGTAACCCAACACATTCTAGAATAATCATCAATAATTAGCATGAAATATCTATCACCTTGTAAGCTTTTAGTTCTAGTTGGACCACATAAATCAGTGTGAATCAAATCAAGAGCATTATTGGATTTTTCTAGAATACTTTTGAAACTAGCTCTAACTTGTTTTTCAAATTGACATTCCTTACAAATTGTATTATGAGGTTTCACAATTTTAGGTAGATCTCTAACTGCCTTGGAAGTACTGATCTTCACCATGCAATCAAAGTTTACATGATAGAGTCTTTTATGCCATAACCAACTTTCATCTATGTGTGCAATCAAACATGCCTTTTCACTGTTATTCAAATGAAAGATATTACCTCTAGTTTGATTACCGGTTGCAATTTCCAAACCAGTTCTATTCATGATTTTGCATTTTCCATTCTTAAATTGTAATTGAAATCCTTTCTCAACCAATTGACCAACACTTAAAAGATTATGCTTTAATCCTTCAACATAGTAGACATTGTCAGTGTTATGCTTACCATCAAGAGATATTGTACCCTTACCTTTGATTGATCAGGCTTTGTCATCTCCAAATCTTACTAAACCTCCATTGTATTCTTGAAAGTTCAAGAATTTACCTTTGTCTCCTGTCATATGATGTGAGCATCTTGAGTCAATGATCCATTCATCCTTTACTTCAACTTTAGTTGCTAGGGCTTGTTCTATCGGTTGAGCAGTAGGTGCCAGTTGATCTTCTGTTATAGCAACAAAAACCCATCCATTGTCCGCTGGATCCTCATCAGAATCATCAGTCACACCTTCATCAACAATGTAACAAGATTTGTCTTTGTTCTTCTTAAATCTGTATCTCTGATATTCTGGATTAGGCTTGTATGTTCTTCTAGCTTCTTCTCTTAGTCTAGCATGTCTACCAGAGCATCTCAAAGCCATATGACCAATCTTATTGCAGTTAAAACATTTAAAGGGTGCTTTACCTTCATACTTACTTCCAATTGGACCTTTTGTCATTTTCCTTGCAAATAGTGCTTCAAGTTCTTCAAGCTCTTCATTCTCCTTCCTAGTTTCTTCAAGTTCTCTTGTGTAAAAGGCTTTCCAATCTAATTTGTCAAATGATGGAGCAGATGATGTTGATGCTTTAAAGGCTAAATCTTTCTTTATAGTAGCAACAAGACCAAATTCCTCAATTTCAAAAGCTGAAAGTTTTCCAATCAATGTATCCCTAGTTACTGATGTATTAGGCATTGTTCTCAACTCATTTATAGCAGTAACCTTCATTTTATATGCTGGTGGCAATCCTCTTAAGATTTTTGAAACAATTTCATCCTCACTCAAGGTTCCTCCACAACATTTAATACCCAAAACAATTTCATTTACTCTTTCCATAAAGGCAAAAATCCTTTCATCTTCTTCCATTTTCAGATGTTCATACCTGACTCGAAATCTTTCAATTTTTGCAATCTTGACTGTGGAATCTCCTTCATTCTGTGTTTCCAAATGATCCCAAATAGCTTTAGCAGTAGACCTATTTGATAATCCCATGATTTGTTGATCTGATAAAGCACTTAAAAGTGCTTCTCTTGCTTTGCAATCATTCTCCTCATCTTTAGCTAAGGTAGTTGGAGTAGTCTGACCAGCTACAACAACAGTATAACCATTCTTTGTAACTTCCTAGATGTCCTTACCAATGCAATTCAGACGTGTCTCCATTCTGATCTTCCATATCCCATAATTGGTTCCATCAAGTTTAGGACTGTCCTTCCTGAAATAATTAGTAGTCATTGGATCTCCTCAAGTTGTTAAACTTTTGCAAAAAGAGGACTAAGCTCTGATACCAATTGTTAGGTCCCAGAGACAACTGAGAGGGGGGGGGGGGTGGGGGGGGTGAATCAGTTGTCTAATAAATTCAAACCAAAAACCACTTAACCAACTTAATGCTTAATACCAGTAAACCAGTTAAGTATGTTGGTAGACAGTGTTAACAGTAAATTTCTATACTGGTAAAGATTAATGCATGAAACATAAATACAAAGTCATCCACAACACATAACACCAATATTTGTACGTGGAAACCCTGTAAGGGGAAAAACCACCGTTGGAAACCTTACCCACAATCAGATGATACTACTGCAGATAGTAAGTGTACATAAATGGGGTCTGCACATGCAGAAAGGCCAACAACCTAGAGCTCACTGCTCAATCACAAAATGGGAGTCACACTGACTACAGTTGGATGGTTAAATCCAATAAGAATGTACTACACAAAATAGCATCTTCATATGCTGGATTCAGTACCGGTGTAATGCTGATATGCTTTCACAAAAACCTAGCTTCACCTTCAAATGATGTCTTTGTGTATAGCTCTGCTTAATCTCGCATATACCTTCACACAATTCTTTCTCGCATTCCACATTCGATCTTACAAATAAGATCTTACATTTATACCATAACCTAAGACCAATTTTAGTAGGTCGGCTCTACAAGATATTACAATAAAAATATTTTACAATCAATATAATATCCAATGCAATAATTGATTAAACATGTCGGCTTAATGCATTTACAACAATAATAAATCATCTTCATAGCGTGCCATGCTGATCTGGAAAAGATAAACCTGTCTGTGTAACCCTAGGTAACCCTGGACCTATTTACTGGTAAAAGTAAATATGCAAATATGAATATATCAATGATTAATTCTTCAAAACAAAGTGTCCACATGATGTTTTCAACATTACCAGGTGTCTTCCATATCATTCCAAGTGTCGGTGATCATTATATCCTACCGATGAACTATATACCAGTAGCTGTGCAATAGTTACTTGCTTGCTGGTGAATGCTGCTGGATCTCCAAAGTGCTAGTGTTTTAGTAGGTGTTGACATCAATGAGAAAACCATACCAAAATACCAACACATTAAAATTTTCCTCAATTGATTTTGAGAAAGAGGAAACAGGCACAACTTCATTGGGACTTACCTCTTCCTTCTCCTGACTGACAGATCCAACCTCCTAGTCCTCTGGGTTATTTTTGTTCTTCAACTCTCTACCTTGCTCCCCCTCTTTAGTACTCTCTATTTGGATATTAGAGCAGACACAATCCTATTTTTCATTATTATTGTTCTCACCCTTATTAACCTCATTTACTGGCTCCATTACGTCCTTATTTTGATCACACTCTGCTGATGAGTCTCCTTTTTTATCAATTGTTTGCTAAATCTTTTTATACTTCACATTTCTATCAGACTTACTTTCCTTACTCTTCTTAAGCGGACATGATTTTGCCCAATGCCCCGATTTCTTGCAATGGAAACATGCAAATGGGAGTGATTCATATTCAATAGCTTGGGTCCATTTCCCTAGTTTAGAAATAATCTCTATGGATTGGGGCATATCCGTCATTTGATTAACATTTACACAGATGAGAGCAAAGACTAACCTTGATCTAGCCACTATCATTGGATCAATTGAAAGAAGTTCTCCAAAAGAATTCGCAATACCCTTAAAGACTTCCTCATTCCAGAATTCCAGTGGGAGACTCGGGAGGCAAGTCCAGACTGGCACCGAAACAAAGAAGGATTCATCAAGGGCGAGGTTCGGGACCCATTTCTGAAGAGCCAAAGTTGACTTGCCGAACATCCATGGACCTTCACATAGAGCTTTATTCATATCTTCTTCAGAGTTAAAAGCAAAGGAAAAAAACCCCCTAGGTAGCGCTGCCACATCCACTTGACCTTTTAAAGCCCATTTCCTCCTTATGAAATTCCTGACAACATCAATGTTAGGCCTAAAGCCAGTAAGTTGTCCAACTAAAGTCATGGTTAAGCTAGCAACAGTTAGATCTACCAGTTTATCCAGAACAGAAATAGCAATCAACCCTGAAACTGGATCAAAGATATTTGTAACTTTCGGGAGCCCTGATTTAGCCAGCGACTTCACTCCAAAAAGGGAAGACCATTTTTTACCTTTACCTCTATCATGTGGGTCCCCAGTTTTGGAATCTTTATCCTCCACCGATTTGACTATTTTCTTGTCCTCTTCTTAACCTTGAGATGCTTGCCCTCTTGCCTGATTGCCAGTTCCGACCCTAGAAAAACTGCCTTCCCCAGGAAATCCGCCTTCCCCAGGAAGTTCGCCATTCCTAGATTTGAAATTTGGGATTCCCACTCCTTGTCGCTCCGCACCCATTCCTCCCAATTTGTTGAAGATAGGCAGTAAGCTTTGATTATGATTACATTGAAATACTCAAACTAGGATGATTCGATCATGTTGATCACATTGTCATTGTTAGTGTAGGTGAAATTGACTTTAGCACTTCCCTTGGATTTTGAGGAATCACCTCATTCATAATCAGGTAAGGGATCTTTAAAGGCTTTGTGATCAAAGTTAGTCATGTGATTTCCAACAAATATTTTGTGAGCATCAATGAGGTCTTGAATCTCATGTTTGAGTTTTATGCAGTTGTTTGTTGTATGACCCTTATTTTGATGATATTCATAGTACTCGTTTTCCCTCCACCATTTAGGTTTAACATCTAGATCATATAGTCTAGAGTTGTCTGGCAATGTGATCAGTTCATTTGCTTATAAAGTCTTAAGAGCTGATTCATATGATTCTTCGAAAGGAGTGAAATCGCGTTTAGGATTTGAAAGCCAAGGTCTTTGAACCACTCTTTTGATTTCTTCGGAGGATTTTCCACCCCAGTTTCAGCTGCTTTGAGTGCTTGTGTGCCACTAGCTAGATTAAATATTATGGGTTTTAATTTTGGTTTAATAGTGTCCATCACTCCATCATTAACAATGTTTCTATTGTGTACAACCTGAGTTGGCCTAGTGGTGGAGAACTTGTGCTCTTGAAAGAGAGGTCACAAGTTCAAATCCCATAGGGGGTAGGGTATGTACATCTTATCGGCTTCGGCCTATTATCGATCAAAAAACAAACAAACAACATTTATGTTGTTATCTTTACCATATATCCAGTATTTATTCTTTTCTTTGTAACTAGAGCCCTGTTGTGTTTCTTTCCAAAGTGATATATCTCCTTTCTTTATAAGCACATCTTCCATTCTTAGGGCACTATCTACCATTTTGTTGAATGAAGGGTACACTTGCATTTGGATATTGTATTTCAATTCAGGGATTAGGTTATTGACAAAAATGTCCATCTTCTTAGAATCTGGAATAGGTCGTGAATACCTAGAGAACATCTTTCTCCAATGTTGAAGAAAAGTGAGAAAAGGTTCTCCTGTTTTCTGTTTAGTATTGCAAAGATCGATCATAGTGACTCGATGACGAATGTTATAGGAGTATTGTTAGAGAAACAATTTGATTAATTTCTCGAAAGATTTGATTCCCATAGGTAGGCTTGAAAGCCATTCCATAGCTTGTCCTCCTAAACTTCTTGGGAAAAGGCGCATGACATATGTTTGTTCGTGCATGAACTCCATACATAAAGCACAAAATTCTCTAACATGGTCTTGAGGATCTGCATTACCGTCATATTTGTCAAACTTAGGAATCTCCACTCTTGAAGGAATGGAGGCATGTAAAGGTTTTTGTCAAATGGGAATGGGCATATTGTGTCTAAAGAATATTGTTTTGATGATTTATCTTTGTTTTTTATTTCTGTGATTTTAGTCTGTAACACTTGCAATTGTTTGTTTACCAATGCTAAGGGTGTCTCGTCCTCTTTAGTGATAAGGGTTTCAATGTTATAATCAGTAGGAAATTTAGCACCTTGTTTTGCTAGATCTAGAAAATAGTCTTCTTTTTCTCTTGCCATGATAATATTCATCATTTTTTGGAAATCTTTATCCTTTTGACAGCTATTTATAACAGCTTTTGTGGGTTCAGAGGCTTCAGACTCACTAGATGAGGAATCACTGTCATTAGCATGGGTGCTGATATTTTCATAAGTATCGTGTTTAGCAGCTTCTCTTTCTTGCCTTTCTCTAGACATGATGGGAGATAAGGGTTGATCAAAAATTGGTATATTTGACGATGAAGGTTTATTAGAGATGGGGTCCTCTACGAAGAATGAATTATCTTGTAATGAAAAATATGATCCTTTACCTTTGGTATAATTCTAGTTTGAGTAGGCATTTATGACTGGTGTGACCGAGAACTAGATGCGATGCAGAAAGCAAGATCAAATTGAAGCTAGTTGTTTGTTTAACGTAGTGATTGAGAAAAGTGACTAAGACTCAATCTGGTTTCAGGAATGATCTATCCTATATAAGACGTGATCTAAGTAACTTGGTTTGATTTAGTTTGATAAGTAGTTGATTGAACTAGCTGAAAGATGATCGACAAAATCATGCAACATAACGACAGGGGTACACTATCAATATTGTTTATGCGCAAAATTATGATGACTAGATTTATGCTCATTGTAGATTGATTTAGGCAAGTATGAATGTTTAGGAAAGGCATGTAGACATACAAGTTTCTGGATTGACAAAAATCAAGAATTCATACGACAAAGTTTTATGACCTAGATGATAATCTAATAGTTCTCAGATGACACAAGTAGTTTCTTGTACGAGTTGCTGCCTAAACTCCCACGACAGTTTAGTGCTCTCTAGATGATAATCTGGTGAGGATTTTGATTATTCATACGATAGTTTAACTAATACTAGACAACAATATTTTAGGAACAAAATGACAATTCTGTAGACCGGGACGACAATTTTGACAGGACCAGACGATAAATTGACAAGACCAATTAAGACTCATACGACAATAGGTATATAGGTAGATGATAAGTCAATAGACTTGTATGACACTGGACTAGACAAAGATGAGATTCTGACATAGATAGAGTTTTGATGATTGACAGAGACCAAATTTTGACTAGGAGAGAGTTTTGATGACTAACAGAGACTAGTTTTTGACTAGGACAAAGTTTTGATCACTGAGTCGTTTACTATTCTCTCCAGTTTTAGTATTTCAGTTTCAGCTTCAGGGGTGAAAACACAATAAACACACAAGATGTATAATGACTTCAAGCACAACACACTAACCCTACAAAAGTTGGCTTAGAGAAGAAAAGATTTGCTTGCAGACTCAGGTACACACCCAATAGCTAATTAGAATACGGTCATTGGGTCTCACGCAATAGATTCTCAACACCGTATTAGCTGACTCTAAACGCTAATGGGGGCACAAAATGGCAAGTATCTTGAGAGAGTTACTATCTTTCTTGAACAAAGATTATCCCCCTTTTGGAGGTGAATTGGGTAGCCTCTATCTTATAGTTCTTAGTCAGGAATTTTGTTCAAAATTACTCCTTGAAGTCATGCAATCATGATTGAGGCCTATAGCCCAACAAGGTACCAAAACAAGCTGTAGTCACGTAAACGTGATTGAGATCACGAGGCCCTACAAAATGCTCGATATGAGAGATCTCAAAGAGAAAACTCAAATAATCCTGACCTCTAAGACTTTAATCACCAGAGGCCTATTTATTATAGTGAGTTGAAATGCTTAGGTCTGGCTATACTCACTTGAGTCATTCTCATAGGGTGATTACTTTTTACCACTGTGACATGCCTGCTAAAGGTACACAAATCTGAAACTTAGAAAAAGCTTCGAGGGTCTAGATTTTTGATTGTCTGTGCAGACAAGAGCACACTCTCCTACCTCTTAGATTTTTCTTAAAACACAAAAGATAGATTTGGTCATTAACCAGATAGCAATTTAAGTGCCTAAAAAGAAAGAATTTAAAGAATACACAAAGTTCACTTGAATCTCCTTAGGCAACATGCAAAAACAACAAATCAATAGTCATATTATTTTTGTGCAACGGGGTGTTCTTTGACAAACGTTCTACAAAAACAGGTTAGGCTGTCAAAATCTCTCAGGTAGACAAAAAGCAAGACAAGGTTAGCATTAGTACCATAAAATTTTAGTAAGAAAAACCCTAAAATGTAGTCTGTTTTAATACCAAAAACTAGAATACTGTACGAGTATTATCACCGAGCCGTACGATAATTCACGACGAACCGTACGATACCTGCAATTTTCCGTTCGAACCTTTGTAAAAATTTGTATGAATTTTTTGTGGTAACTGTATGGAAAAAAATCCGAAAAATAAATCTGAAAAATAGAAATAATTTAATCTGCGAGGCTGAAAGATGTAGTCTTCTGCCCCACGGTGGGCGCCAAAAATGTGTGTGTGAAAAGTGGATAAGTCTGCAAGCTGTAAGACACAACACTTTAATTAAGTCATTGCATGCATCGTTAGACAGATATAATCATGAATATAAAAATCATAACAAATTGACCTATTTCCTTCTAAAAGATACGAGTATAGACTTGCTCTCAGATTTGTCTAGGCAATACCAGTGACTAGACTACACCAAGACGAAGGATTTAATCTATATGAGCACAAGATTAAGCTAAATGGATGCAAGATTAAGCTAGATGAATGAATATTAAGCTAGATGAACTCAAGCAATCATGATCAAACTAAATATGCAAAAATCTAAACTAAGATGCAATAATCTCAAAGCACAATATCTTCAATGACTCTAGAGCAAAAACTCCACAATAACAATAAATCTCCAAGGTGTTTTTGAATGAGAGATGAAGGCTGAATTTATAGAGACTCAAAAGAGAGACCAACGATCAAGATTGATTAACAATGAGCGGTTGAGATTTCTCAAGAAAAAGCACAATTTAGGATAATTGAAATAATTGAGAGACCAGATTCAGTTAATCTTGAGATAGATTCCAATTATAGCTTGATTGAATGCATTCAGATTATAAGTTTGAGTTTGCATTGGAGATAAAATTAGTTGATTCCATGCACTTGAGATAAAATTTAGTTGATTCCATGCACTTCAGATAAAAATAGGTGATTCCATGCACTTTTCTTTAATTTATTCAAGATTTTTATTTAGAAAAAAGCCTATTCAATGCAACTGAACTTTTTTTCCTCAATAAAAGCTTTAAGTTTTATTTTTAGAGAAAATGATTAATTCAATTTAATTGCTTTTTGATTTTTCAATTTATCTCAATTTTAGAAAAAGAAATATCTTTAGTTTGATTTCTTTTCTCAATTTAATTCTTTTCTTTTGTTTTCAATTTAACTCTTTCTTTTGCAGATTAATTCCTCTTTTTGTGATAAATCTCTTTTTGTAAATTAATTCCTTTTTTGTAATTAATTTCTTTTTGGATTAAATGGCAAATTTATTAATTAATTAAATATGCTAGGATATTTAATTAAATAAATAAAATAATTGATCAAAATGATTTACTTGGAGTGATTAATTAATTAAATAAATATTTAATTAATATAGAGTGATTTATTTGCCATGTAATATTAATGACTGAAGAATTAATTATTTAGGTGCTCAAGGTTGATTTAATTGCCTTTGGTTAGGACCTTGGTGATGCTGTCGAGATTAGGGGCCCATGGTTTAGGTGACGATTTTTTAGGGTATTATAGTAGTATGCATCATCAATGCATGATCGTACAAGTAGAAGTCTTAACATTGTTGTGTGATGAAAACACCACAATGACCATACAATAAGATAGTCTCCTTTAACCTCGAAGATAGGTACTATGCCACTTATCCTTTCTTATGAATGAGTCAGAAATGAATGATAAAGGAATTCTATTTCCTAGTTGAAGGAAACCCAAACATTAATTCATTCTACAAACAAACCAAGACATAACTTTCGAATCATAAACAATAAAGGAATTTCTAACAACCAATGAAGAACACCCACCTAGAAGGTTACATGGTAGGAATATTCACTAACTCAATCTAGTTTATCAAGAAACTGTTTGTATCCTCACAAGGAACATATTACAACACAAAATGAAGAATATATGATAAAATAAATTAGGCATCACCAAACTAAGTTGATGGGAAGAGAATACAAACCCTAGTGGTCATCCTAGCATATTTATAATTTTTTGTAAGATGAGATTCAAATCTAACTCAAATGGAAATTAATACATGTTTAAAATGCATGGATATTACCCCAAATATGGATGGTTTCATATCAGTATAATATAATTCAATAATATATAATTTACCATTTAATCAAGGATCACAAGATCATGATATACAATAATATTGTGTTCTCTACTATGCAAAACTCCATTATTTTGACTAGCCCCAATAATGATGTTTGTCACTCAACACCTTGGGACCTTAAATCCCACCCCTCTAAGTAAGGAAGGAATTGATTAGTTATCCCAACAACACACACAAAACATGTTGGTTTGAAATCACTTCTTTGAAACATACCTCCTACACAAAACACTAGAAAAGCAAACACAAATAAAATATATACACATGAACTTCACCAACACCAAATTAGATAAAGATGACTTGGTTAAATTAAAGGAATAGGTTAATAGATGTATTAGAAGGGAATTTCATTATTAAAACACTATGACTATAAAGTTGAGTATTTCTAGCAATATAAAAGGGTTTTTATAATGCCCCTTAAAATCATTCCATAAAACCTCAATAGGAAGTTTGGTACTAAATGTAGATTAACCTTGGTTAAGTATATTTTATATTTGAATATAAATCAATTTTAATTATTAACTTCTATCCCCTTGCATTCCACATCCCTTGGTTTTAAGTAGTCACGTGGATGGTGAGAGTTCACTCTTTTCCTACTTTAGATCCTATTTCTAAACACTAAGGAGACCAATTACTCAAATTTACCTTGATACGAAAAAATGAGGCACACATAATGACTCCTTGATAAATTATAGATAATCTCATTTCCACGGGGAAACCAATTATTCCAAAAAATAAAATGATCTTATTCAAGTATTAATTCTTAAACACACAATTTCAAGAAATTATCATGAAGCATATAGTTCCCAATTTTACCATCCAACACCTTGGATTTCTTATAAATTCAAAAATATAAAAGTTCTAAATTCTAACATACCCTTTTTATTACAAGAGATAGTGAACATATTAAGAAAGGTGTGTCAACCTTGCTCCTAATGTCAAGTATATAAATAATATAGTGTTTAGACTATGAAACATAAAACAAATAATTTCTAGGCTATAGACTTTATTTTTGGGAAAAGCAAGAAAATTTAAGTTGTTTGGAATCAATTCTAGGGATATTTATTGTGTAAATATTTTTTACCTCTATAATTAAATAGATATAAGAGAGTTACACTTGTTGACTAACTTATGAATCATGCTATGACACATCATATGAAATCTTTGAATAGAGATATTAAATAAAACAGAACACCCAAGTTAGTGAGTGAAAAATAATGCACTTATGATAGACATGCTAATAATCCTGTTAATGGATCACGAGAGTGTGATCCAAAACGTTGATCCAAAAACTTGCACACAATCAATTACATAAGTTTTCTCATAGAAGAATTCTATGGATTGTGGAAATCTCATATCATGAAAACATGCTAGTACTCAAATATGCAAGTTCTTAAAATCTATTTTTTTTATTAAACTTTTATCTCTTATACTTGCATATGCCTTAGGTAATCTATTTCTAAAACTAATCAAAGAGACCTCAAATTCTAATTCCTTTAATAAAATTTAGTTGAAAATTATTTTCATCCGTCCCATGTGTTTCTCTTCTTTTAGGAAACCTTAAGAATAATTTTTAATATTTTACTTTTGGGGGTTCCCGGTCATTTTCCTAGGCATGACCAAGTTTTACAAAATTTTCCCTTGTAAGTGCATGTGGAATTACACTTTCCAACAAGATTTCCTTACATTCTTGATGGTTAGAAAAATGGTGTCTCAACCTTGCATTTACATAACTTTACTATTTATAGTAAGTTTATATTTGAGCACAAATTGGTTAAAAATTATTTTGAAAACTATAGATTGGCTAAATAAGCATGTCACTAAATTTTTGCTGCTAGATTATGCCTAGATTTAAAGATATTAATATTTTCATTTTTCAAAGTTGCAAAGAAAAGTTTTAAAGTCAATTTTGAAAGGCCTTAGAGGCTCTATAATGACTTAAAAGCGATTTTAACTAACATAGCGGATTATAGCTTGATATAACTCTTCACGATGTTTTTGATGCTTCAAACACTTCATCAATCAAAAACCTACTTCAAAAGTTATGGCCTCCAGAAGTTGAGTCTGTTGAAATAGGAAACATAAAAAATGTGTTGGACACTTAAAGGAGTTGTAAAAGGGGGTTACACATGTTAGTGTGATTTTTGATACATCATATGGCATCGTGGATTGGATAAGTTAGATGCCACTATTTGGGTGGTTTTAGCTTATGGTTTTGTAATACCATTTGATGGCTTCATGTATTGTATCTCCTATATATTAGGTGCATGCGATGAAGGTTGTGTGTAAGAGTCTTATAAATATTGAGTTACCTCTGGATCTCTAGTTGGTGGCACCCATGCGACAAGATTGCTCTACAACTATGTTATATTCTTTTGTTGATTTCTAAATAATATATTGGCCAATTTTTCAAGTGTGGGTTTTTTCTCTTGAAAGGGTTTTCCCCATGATATATCTAGTGTTTATTATTAATTTATTTGAATGTTGTATATCTTCTATTTTATGTATTTCTTATTCTATAAAAAAATAAAATTTGTCAAAAAATTTGCATTATATCTACCACTAAATTAGTGTTAGGAAGCATTTTCTTCACCTTAGCTTCCTTTTAGTTGGTATCAAAGCTTAGCCAGTTTTGGTCTCATTGTTGGGTAGAATTGTTTTTTGTACTAATCTCAATTTGAGTGGGAGATTTTGTAGAGTATTTTCAAAATCTTGTTTCGGGAGTGAGATGACAAACACATCCACAAAAATTGATATGGAGAAGTTTAATGGCAATAACTTCGAATTATGGTAGTTAAATATGAAGGATATTCTCATAGATCAAGATTTGTGGGCTATAATATCCAAAATAAAACCTCAAACTATAGCATATGATGTTTTGGGTATGATGGATAAAAAAGTTAAGGGCCTCATAAGGCTCTATTTAGTAGACTCCATTTTGTTAGATGTCCATAAAGAAAAGCTTGTGAAAGAACTTTGGAAGAATCTTTGAGATGTTTATCAAGTTAAATCCCAAGTAAACAAGTTTTTATTAAGAAAGAAGATGTATTATCTGAAGATGGAACATGGAGGATCCATTATTAATCTACTGAACACAATTTACCACTGAGAGGGGGGTGAATCAGTGGTTTCCAAAAACTCTATCACCTTTTGATCTTAAGAGTGAGTACCGGTTAGCAAAGCAAACATAAGTAAACCTATCGGTGAGAAAATGCAAGACTTCACAATGCAATCACACAAAGGCACATCACATGACACCGGTATATACGAGGAAAACCCAAGATGGGAAAAACCTCGGTGAGAAAATCTGCTAGAGTCTATTGCTCCAATCTAGCTTCACAATGAAAACACTCGGTTAAAACATTTAGGGCACCAACCCAAGGAGTACCACTCCTTCTTTAGGTCACCAACCTGAGGAGAGCCAACCCAAGGAGCACCAACCCCTGCATCGAGATCCAACTCAGTGAGATACAATAGATAAACTCAATACAATAAATTGTAATCTGGTTATAAATGAATTCTGTAACCTCATAGATATGTCTCTTCACCGGTCCACCTCTGCTCTACTCTCTGCCAATTCTCTTCTCACCTTCTCTGACTCTTCCTCTACATAGCCTTTGCCTTGTCTTCTCTCTTCTCACTTTCTTCCTTTGCTCACCTCTTCTCACTGCAACTCCCTTATCGGTTCAGGCTCTAACGATTGTCTGCCTTTCCACCTGGTTACCAGTTACTTCCACTGTACCAGTTGTAGACACCTAAAAATGTCTCATTGATCATGTACTAATTATTCGTCTAATTAGTTAAATAATTATTTAATTATTTAATTAAGTTCATTAATCTATTTCTTCTAATTTCATATTTCCTCATAATCTTTCTAATTATTCTATTTCTATTTCTAACATCATTTAATCATTTTAATCATTTTCTAATATAAATAAAATATTTATTATTTAATTAATTATGGTTAATTCCCTAATTTAAATAATCTTTATTATTTAAATAAATTAATTCTCAATTTCTATTTCCTATTCTATCATCATTTAATCATTTTAATCATTTTCTAAATATTAATTAAATATTTATTATTTAATTAATTCTGATTAATTTCCCAATTTAAATAATCTTCATTATTTAAATAAATTACTAATTCTCAATTTCTATCTCTAATCATCTAATCATTCAACCCTCTTCTAAATATTTATTATTTAATTAATTGTGATTTAATCCTTTAAATTAAATAGTCTTTATTATTTAATCAAATTTCATTTCTAAATAATTAAATAGTTTCTTTAAATTATTTAATTAGCTAATTAATTCTTCCAATTCCAAATCCCCAAATTCTAATTTCATTTAATTTCATATTCTTCTAATTTCTTCCAAATTCATCACATGTGCATGATTTCAAAAACCAAATTGAAAATCAAAGTCAAGTTCTAAATATATTCAAATGCTAAATTGAATTAAATAAATTAATTATTTGAATTAAAATCTCATGCAAAGATTAAATTAATAATTTAAATCTAAATGCAAGCACATGCTAAATTAATTAATTAATTAAATCATTTATCTCTCCAACTTCTATTTCCATCCTTCAGTTAGCTTTTTCTAAATTTAGCTCTCTATGTCATCCTCTTTATTTCCACCAATCATCCTTTTTCTTCCTTCAGTTAACTCTTTCATCAATCAGTTGACTCCATTAATCTATTCAATCTATTGAGTTTCACTCCTACAATCAACAGTTCAACTATCAACTTGCATTTGAGCTCACCTGAGTTCACACCTCTTGATCATTTTGTTCCACCTTTCAATCAATCTTCTCCAATTTCTATAAATTGAGCATCCAATCTCTATTTTCAATCCTCCTCAATCTTGACTCTGAATCACGAACTTCGAATCTTTGTGTCACTTGCAGGTTACCAGCGCAATATCTGAGAGCCATCATACCACGAAGAGAAGAAGAGCAATGGAAGCAATATGCACATCTTGGAATAGGGAGTTTTATTTGAATTGATTTCATCCTTAATTCCTGTTTTGCTTGATGATTGCATTATTTCATTGTCTAGTTTGTTAGATTTGTTAATTAGACAGGGATTCATGTTTTCCCTTGTGCTTCTAATTGATAGCTTTGTTTATTTGAAGATGAATTCTAACATGCGTTACATTTTGGTGAACCCGACGTGAACTAACAACAGTTTAACCTTTTTTCTGTGTTCTGTGTGATTTTTGCAGATTGTGTGGATTTTTTATTTTTTTTGCAGGTTGCACGAATTTCAAGAAAAGATTTTCCATCACGCAATCGAACTTACATCGTCACGCAATCGCATAGATAGAATTACGCATTCGACCCTTCAGGGTCACGCATTCTCTCAGACAGGGCCATGCAATCGACCTGTCCAGATCATGCAATCGACCTTTCTGCGTTACGCATTCGTCGGGTTCATTGCTATTTTATTTATTTTTTCTGTCTGTTAGTGCTTCTGTATAATTCTGTCTTAAATTTGGGTAATCCGGAATCACAATTTCTTTTTACTTTAGGATTTGATTAACAAAGTTTATAGCAAGAAAAGTTCAATTCAAAATTTGAGGTGCGAGAAGGACAAAACAACAAAGGAAGGGAAGCTAAACGATATCAAAAATTTCTCCAAGCAGAAAAATTGATACAGGATTTAGAAGAACAATTGGCCTTAGACAGATAAAATAGCCTAGTTCTTTCCTCTACAGTTAAATATGATCTAATCAATATTGAGTGGATGATGCGAGATTTGGTTAGGGCTTCACAATTGGTTGTGCAGATTCCTGATAGAGTTTAATTTTCTTTAGTGGTTAATTTATTTTATTTTTTTGCCGTCTGCATTCTGTCACACAATCGAGCTGTCATTTCTACGCAATTGCACAGATATCATCACGCATTCGGTGTCATGTTTTTGCATTCGGTCTATCAGGGTTACGCATTCGATCAGTAAGTATTACACATCCGCTTAGGTATTATCACGCAATCGCCTCTGTGAAGTTTTGGGTTTTTGTTTTTTGATGGTTTAATTTTACTACTAATCTTCTGTTTACAGCCTGTGGCGGATTTGTAGAGAGGATTAGATTAGTAATTTTGCATGCACACCTCACACTTCAATTTTTAGTGCTTAAAATCAACAACAGTTAAAAAGGACATGCATGCACACCTCACACTTCAATTTTCAATGCTTAAAATCAACAAAAGTTAAAATTGACATGCGTGTATCTCACACTTGGTTTTTGGTGCTTAAAAATCAACAAATGGTTAAAATTGACATGTATGCCTTCATTCTTGGATTTGGTGTTTAAAATTGACATGCACATGCGTATCTAACACCTAAATTTGGGTTATAAAAAGAATGTGAATCAGGTTGCATTAGATTAAATCATTTTTCATTTTCTTAAGGGAAAAGAACTTTTTATTGTGTCTAGGGTGGACCTACTGTTGCACTAACTGCCTTTCTACCCACCATCGGGCCTATGGGAGAAAGAAGGAAGGTGACAATGACATCCAAATTTTCTTTTTGTTCTACGTAGTGAGGGGTATCTTTGACTGGGGATTTCATCACCCCACAGAGGTACTTCGAATTGGGATGTGTTGGGGATATCATCTCTCCCAGCGTACTCTCGAGCGGGTTTTTTGAGTCGCTATATAAATATACTGGTCAGGCGGCTAGAGTGTTGAGTGAATTCGACGTATGTGGGGGCCTTCCCTACACCGATAAGCTCAATTAAAGTCTTAAGTGGCTTGCTCTGAGAATCCGTCATTGGATCAGGACCCCTCGAAACCTAATACTAAGAACCAAATTAGTTGCCAAAAATCCTACATTCAGTGGTTCCAGGAGTGCGGATCGTACCCCATAGATACCCTTCATGTACCTTACACTATGATATAGGAATCCCTCGGCTAAAAGATCTTCGGATCTTCGAGGTAAGAGAGACTGGCATGCCCGAGAAGTGTGTGTCATGGAGTGGAGCCAGTGCTACTAGACTCTCTATCTGTTCATTTTGTTTCAGTATTTTATTGTAGGGCCCTCACTAAATGGTGTCCAATATCCAGCCTAAGACTGTTTTCCGTGCTTTTTTATGTATCGTTGTACTAGACCAGTATTGAGTCAGTCCCTTGGGCTATTTCAGGCCCTATCCCATGTATCTCTGATTTTTCCGAGATTGTTTGAAATTTGATTCAGTCAGCTATACATACCTACCATTGTTCTCAGATTTGGAAAATTGCAAAACATTGTCCTACACATGACGTTACCAAAAACAAAGTCCATTTTGAAACCGATTCTCAAAAGTCCTTACATACTTGTGACCACAGGCAGTCCCTTACATCATCTTTTGCATAGTCCCCACTTATGTCCTCATTATCATCCTAAGTCCTTGTAGAGTCCTCATTTACGTCCTCATTATCATCTTAAAGTCCTTGCACAGTTCTCATTCACATCTTCATTACCATCCATAGTTGTTGCATAGTCCCACTTACGTCCTTATTATCATCCTACGTCTTTTGCATAGTCCCACTTATGTCCTCATTATCATCCTACGTCTTTTGCATAAGTACCACTTACGTCCTCATTATCGTCCTAAGTCTTTTGCATTATCATCTATGTCTTCATCTAGACCTCATATACGTCTGTCTTAGTTCATCATCATTTGCACAATCATCCTATAAAATCATACCCCAAATGTCCAAAACACAATCAGAGGATCAATCAAACTCAACCTCAACTCAAACAAGTTGGTCAAGTTAAATCAAACATTATCGCATCCAGAGAAATGGAGAAAATATCTTACATGTTGTGATCCTAGGTCCAAACCAAACAAGCAAACATTATGGATTGGAATTATACATTTCGTAGGGAAGGTGGAGGATTCATCCCTTCCATTCCTATTCCATCGCCATCCATAGAAATATTAGCTCAACAAATCAAAACTTTGCAACAACAAGTGACAGACATGGCTAGTCCTGACAACAATAGGGGCTGGTTAGAAAACATGATGAGAGAAGTAACAACCACGAGGGGATTAGTATCAGACCAACCTTCTAGTTCTTGTGAGACCATTCAAACATGCCAACCTTCGTTCTTCAACAAAAGAATTCCTACCTTAGTTCAACCAACATTAGAGTCATGTAAACCTTCTTTTTCTTTCAACCCACTACATCAATCATACCAATCACATCAACCCAACATTCAAACCTCATTCAACCAAAATCACACCCTTTTCAACCAAATTCCAAATCAAAATTCATATCAACCCAGCATTCAAACCTCGTTCAACCAAAATCAAACCCATTTCAACCAAAGTCCAAATCAAAATTCATATCAACCCAACATTCAAACCTCGTTCAACCAAAATCACACCCTTTTCAACCAATGTCCAAATCAAAATTCATTCAACCAAAATCACACCCTTTTCAACCAATGTCCAAATCAAAATTCATTCAGCCAAAATCAAACCTTGTTCAACCAAAATCAAACCCCTTTCAACCAAAGTCCAAATCAAAATTCATTTTACCAAAATCAAACAACTTTCACCCAAAATCAAACATCTTTCACCCAAAATCAAATCCCTTTCAAACAAAGCCCAAATCAACCATATCTATCCACCATTTCATTATCCCCTAAAGTCACATGAAACCAATCCATGCCATCTCTATCTAATAACACAACCTCCCAAGGGCTATCCATCGTACAAAACCAATCCAATCCAAGTTATGATTTAGAGAGTCTCATTCAAAATCCTTTCTCATCAAATCAAAAGGTTGAAACATTCCAAGAATCTCCCATGAATATCCAAACTCCTTCCTCGTGTCAAGATGATGATCCAAAATCAAAAGAAATGAGTCCTGAAACAAATAAAGATCAAGAACAACCACTTCCATCCTACCCAATTTTTGATCAAGATCCCACCGACCTAGAATCTTATGATGATCCCCTCGCTCTTTTCTATTCCATTCATAATCAAACCCTTCCATCTCAAGAACAAAGTGTCATTTCAAGTCCCATCCAACATCCACCTCCTAAACAAGATCAGGACATCTCTTACATCCTTCATGATAATCCTTTTCCAAGACAAGATCAAAGCATACCTTTACCTTCATGTCCAAAACAAGATCCCATTATTTCTCCAAATCCTGATCAAGGTCCCTCCATCCCTTCATCTCCATGTCATAATCTTCCATGTTCCTTACAAGGTTCCCTCTCAAATAAGCTTGCCATTTATCCTAGTGATCCCAATCCCTCTACAGAAGCTGTTCATAAACCCCTCGTCAATGAAATCACCAATCCAGATCATACTACACATAACAACTTGTCAACAATTGTTTCATCATCCTCTTCAAGTGCATCAATAAAAATAGACATAACACTCGCTCATGTCACAACTTTGAAACCAGAAGCAATTTGTCTCATACACTCACACTTGAAAGACTATAGGCAAGAGAACCTACCACGATTGGATTTCATTGAAAAGCATAAGGCTATAGCTGAATTCATGGGTTCTAGAGCTGGATTTCCATCTGATGATCCACAAAATCCAAAAAATAAGAAAATCAACATTGGAGATGTTGAACATATACACTTAGCTGAGTCCTTATATCCTATTGGAAAAGACATCTTTATCCGACTCTTCAAACAAAGACCGATGAACTACCTACACAAATATTGTACCTAAAGGGTTGTGTAGTTTAGGTTTTACTTTCCGCATTGCATATCATATCATTCAAAACATTGCATTACAAATAGTTTCTTTTCAAATGCATCGCATTCTCAAAAATTCTAAATTTTCATATAGCAGCATCAATAAAACAAGGCAACTGTTCAAGTTTATCATTCATTTGCATTCAAGAGAAGCAAGGGTCATCTCCTTTCTTAGATATTCAGACATGAAGTCTTTGAGGTCCTAAAATCATTCATTTACAACATTACCCTGTGACGACGCTTTACTGATGGTTGGGTAGTGGCTTCACTATTTGAGACTTGTTAACCTACAATCTATCAATTACTATATCTTACACCTTAACGAGATCTCTAATTCATTCTAGACACCTCGTTGATCATATGACTAGTGAAAAATCTAAAATTCTACTTCAGCGCCGATGTAATTGTCACACCCAAGTAGGTTTCATTACTTACAAGTCAAGGAAAGAAAATAAAAATAAAAAGAGCTAGGCCAAATATCCATCTAAAGGCAAAAAGAGCAATGATATATAACTGAAATATCATGTATACAAATACGACAAAAAGCTTGACTATGAGAACATGCTAGTAACTCCATCAGGGCTATGAACACCTACTGGCAATGGAGCAATATTTGAGAAGTTACAGTCTATAACCTCATCGGAGCTCTCAAGGCTTGCTAGCAGCGAGGCTCTATTCGGGATGCTTTTGACTTAGAAAAACCATGTAGCTAGTCATATAGGATGCTAAGGATCTTTAGTGAACACAAGAGCGAGAATTAACTCATCTGCACACACATGGGCAAAAGAAGATCAAAGTTTCAAGAACCAATGGGGAAGTTTTCCGCGTCTCCATTTTTAAATCCTAGTCACTAAGTGTGTTGAGATGAATGTTTCGAAGGGTCTTAGAGATCAATTGACCACTTATCTACGAAATGTTTTGCACCTTCATTTTCAATCAGTGTATTACAAATGCTAAAAAACAAAGATAGTCAACCTTGTTCGAATAGGAAGTGCATCTTCATCCTGCATATTGCATTCACATAGGTCATGTCAAAAATTTCTTTGTCTCCACATGCATTCTACAGGTCATCATGTCATACAGGTTTGCATACTGGGGGCATAACTGAAAAAATCCAAAAAATCAGATAAAGTCCTGAAAAAATCCAAAAAATTAGATAAAGTCCTAAAAAAGTCCAAAAAAAAAAAAAAACATTGAAAACCTCAAAATCAACCAAAAACATTCGTATAATGTCCTGAAAAAATATACCAAAAACAATGAAAAAAATTAAAATACCAAAAACATTCAAATACAATTCTGAAAAGATCAACCAAAAACATCCATTTATGATCCTGAAAAAAAAAAAAAATCAAACAAAAACATTCAAAAATCTACCTACATAATCCAAAAACATCGAAAAAGCTCTTGGAAAAGAACTAAAAATCGAAAATCAATCAATCAAAAAACTTGCAATAACATGTCTTGTAAGAAACAAATACCCTAGCAGATAACCAGCAAACACTTTGCACGCAGTTAACAAAGGATACGACTATCCAATCAAACATCTGCAATCAACTGATCAAATTGTCTTATCAATTGTATCATATCCATATCAAAGTGATCATTATCTTGTCTTAAACAGAAGAGGATACACTCGAAATCAGACAGGTCAGTCTTAAATGGGGTCCGCAACTTGATGAGATCAAACATTATCAACCATCACATCAAACAACTGAGAACGAAGGCACAAGGTCAATATAGCTGCTGAATTTTGTCCAGGTCAATCTTTATCTTTTTATCATTTGGCGACAGATATTGTTTCTATGCTACTCAAGGATGTCCACAAGTGACTAGAGGAGCCATGATGGACATTATCTTTTTCTTTGTTTGTTGCTTGTCTGCTATGTGTTTGTTTCTTCAATGAGATATCTTTACATCTTGGTTCCTTATACCCTGATGTGCTAAGCTCCATTGTTCAATAATAAGGCTCAGTGATGAATATATATTGATGCAATAAAATATGTGACACAGGTTCGTGATTCATTCAATTTCATTCTCATTCTCATCTCATTTGCTTATTGATAGTTTGTTGATTTCCCATCTTCTCTCTAAATTGTATTCTTTCTAAACATTCTTTTCTCATCATCTCTTTCTTAATCATTTTATATCATCTAACATTATTCTATTTCATCAATCTATTTTCTCATATTCTATTTTAATATCATCTTCACATCACCTATCTCTATCTCTAATCAACTAACCATTCTTCTATCTTTCATCTCACATTCTTCTTTTTTCGAGAGATCATTCATATCTTTAATGCATAAACAATCTCTTGAGGGGGCATTACATATCACCAGGGCATACTGGGGCAAAAATTTTCGTTTTCTTTGAAACAACGTCATTCTGACATTGTCTCAAAGAGGGGCAAATGTAGACACCTAAAAATGTCTCATTGATCATGTACTAATTATTCATCTAATTAGTTAAATAATTCTTTAATTATTTAATTAAGTTAATTAATCTATTTCTTCTATTTCATATTTCCTCATAATCTTTCTAATTATTCTATTTCTATTTCTATCATCATTTAATCATTTTAATCATTTTCTAATATTAATTAAATATTTATTATTTAATTAATTATGGTTAATTCCCTAATTTAAATAATCTTTATTATTTAAATAAATTAATTCTCAATTTCTATTTCCTATTCTATCATCATTTAATCATTTTAATCATTTTCTAAATATTAATTAAATATTTATTATTTAATTAATTCTGATTAATTTCCCAATTTAAATAATCTTCATTATTTAAATAAATTACTAATTCTCAATTTCTATCTCTAATCATCTAATCATTCAACCCTCTTCTAAATATTTATTATTTAATTAATTGTGATTTAATCCTTTAAATTAAATAGTCTTTATTATTTAATCAAATTCCATTTCTAAATAATTAAATAGTTTCTTTAAATTATTTAATTAGCTAATTAATTCTTCCAATTCCAAATCCCCAAATTCTAATTTCATTTAATTTCATATTCTTCTAATTTCTTCCAATTTCATCACATGTGCATGATTTCAAAAACCAAATTGAAAATTAAAGTCAAGTTCTAAATATATTCAAATGCTAAATTGAATTAAATAAATTCAATTATTTGAATTAAAATCTCATGCAAAGATTAAATTAATAATTTAAATCTAAATGCAAGCACATGCTAAATTAATTAATTAAATCAATTAATTAATTAAATCATTTATCTCTCCAACTTCTATTTCCATCCTTCAGTTAGCTTTTTCTAAATTTAGCTCTTTGTGTCATCCTCTTTATTTCCACCAATCATCCTTTTTCTTCCTTCAGTTAACTCTTTCATCAACCAGTTGACTCCATTAATCTATTCAATCTATATAGTTTCACTCCTACAATCAACAGTTCAACTATCAACTTGCATTTGAGCTCACCTGAGTTCACACCTCTTAATCATTTTGTTCCACCTTTCAATCAATCTTCTCCAATTTTCTATAAATTGGGCATCCAATCTCTATTTTCAATCCTCCTCAATCTTGACTCTGAATCACGAACTTCGAATCTTTGTGTCACTTGCAGGTTACCAGCGCAATATCTGAGAACCATCATACCACGAAGAGAAGAAGAGTAATGGAAGCAATATGCACATCTTGGAATAGGGAGTTTTATTTGAATTGATTTCATTCTTAATTCCCGTTTTGCTTGATGATTGCATTATTTCATTGTCTAGTTTGTTAGATTTGTTAATTAGACAGGGATTCATGATTTCCCTTGTGCTTCTAATTGATAGCTTTGTTTATTTGAAGATGAATTCTAACATGTGTTACACCAGTTAAACCCTTCTCAATCCTTGTCTGCTGGTGCTTCTTTCATGCTGCTACTTCTTTCTTTTCAATTTTAACACTACCAGTTGTCTTGACTAATGCACTTCTTGCAGCTTATCGAAATCTCAGACCTTTACCAGTTAGTCCCCTGCTAAGCCTTCTTACCAGTTGCACCTGCAAATGCTCAGTTGCTTAACTCTCACAGTTAGATCAACTCTTTTCTTTCAACTGGCCTCACACCTTCTGGCAGCATCATCAAACCCAATCTCCTGCCTCCATTCTTATAGCTGAGCTTTCCCACCAAAATGCAACTTCAAACTATTGGCGCGCTAGGGTTTCTTCTATAGATCATGAGGAGTATTGGATCCAATCAGATCTCATTATGCACAAAGATAAACAACCTGCAAGCAATCAGGCATCACCTACCATATCTTATTTCTTCCAAGGTACATTTGCTATACTTAGCAAACATAGACAGTCTGTCGAAAAGGAAATTAGTCAATCACCATAAATGGTTTAGTAGATTACATCACCAACCTCATTCTGCACCTGGACATTTCACATCGATTGATGCCTCCCTTCGATCACCTCTATTCGACCTTCCTCGAGCCACACACCTCTCCAACACATCCCATGATTTACAAGGTCTGCATTTAATGTCGAATGACTTTGCAACAACCTCGTCGGTGCACACTCCATCTACCACTGCATGCATATCCACACCTCGACTCAACGTGGCACCTTTGTCAGCATCCACCTTAGCTCACTATGTCGATCTAACATGGTCATCGACCAATTTCACACAACCAGTGTATGCTTCATACTACCGGTCCCTCTTTGCCTATCGGTTCTCTAACCTTGTCGGTATATCTTGCTTTATTGGTTAACCTTCATACCTTCATCTTCCTTGTGCCAGTGGATCATGTCAGCTCGGTCATCACACATACTGGTTCTCATCTCTGTGTTGTTGGTGTATCATATTGATCAATCATTGTCCTTACAAATCAATATGTTCATCTTCATCTGAAGAGAGCCTTTCACTTGTGTACTTTCTAGTATATCGGTAGCCCTATTTACCGATCGACACTACATCTGCCTTCATGTCGGTAACATGTATGATAACATCATGCAAGTAGTTTTCAACTATCCTTGCATGAAACTGCATATGCATTCTAGTTGTACTCTTTGTCTGCAGCTGAACCTTTCCTTCTCCTTTATCTGGCAGGTTTTCCTCTTTGCCGGTTTGTCAAAGTGACAAACTCATCACTCTTTGTTTGTTTCGATAGCTCATCTTCTTACTCTACTGATTAGGTGCACATCATTGATCTCACATGCTGGAGGCTCACACATATCATCCGGTTGGTGGAGGTAGATATATCGTGGTTCACAATCTGCTAATCACCAGTGGGAGAGGAACTATGTCATCTGTTGGCCAATGGTGTGACTCCCTATTATTGGGCAGATGCAATTTCCCTACAATCCTTAGGCAACATTCCTTCTTTAGTCTTCTCTTCTTCTAGGGACAACATCATTTACCTATGGGAGTCCTTCTAGATGGCATCACACTAGCATACCAGTGACCTGTGCACTCTGCAGTCTTACCGGTTAGTACCAACATGTATACTAACATGTTCATCCACTTGTTCACCGGGTATCCATTTCTTCATTCTCAACTACAACTTGTATACCGGTGACTCTAGCTTGCATACCGGTTGGCCTCAACTGCACACACTGTTGGTTGTCATCCATGACAGTAATACCAAATGACATCAATGACAACACTACACATACATCTCCCATATTGGTTGACACAAATGACAACACAATGCTAACATAATCATCTTACTACACTCAACATGATTATTGCTTAGTTGGGTCAAATTCCTTTTACTCCTGAGAAAGAAGACCTATGAGCTCCTGGTGGACCTGATGATGAGGAGAACTCTAATAGATCTAAAATATTAGAAGAAGGTGAAGAACCTCAACCTCAACCATTGAGGATGTCTACAAGAGTTAGGCGACAAATAGATAGGTTTGGTTATTCATTGTTAGATTCAAGTTGTATTTTTGCCTTGATTGCTAACATTTATGACCCTAGGACTATTAGAGAGGTTATGAGAATGATTGATGTAGATTCCTAGTTGGAAGCCATGAATGATGAGATGACATCTTTAAAGAAAATAATATTTGGGATCTGTTCCTTTGCCTAAAGGACGTAAGCCCATGGGTAGAAAATGGGTGTTCAAGAAAAAGTTGCGTCAAGATGGCAATGTTAAGAAGCATAATACATTGCTGGTCATGAAGGGGTATTCCCAGGTTTAGGGAATAGATTATGGTGAAATTTTCTCTCTTGTTGGAAAGGTGACATCTATTTGGTTCTTGTTATCACTTGCTATATTCAATGATTGGGGAAATCGAGAAAATGGAGGTGAAGACAAAATTCCTTCATGGATACTTTGAGGAAGAGATTTATATGTCACAACCAAGACAATTCTTGGAAAAAGGTAAAGTAGATCTATTTTGCAAGTTGAAAGATTCTTTGTATGGTCTAAAATAATCTCCTAGGATGTCGTACCAAAATTTTGATACCTATGTATTGAGTTTGGGGTTTCAGAGGTCTAAATCTGATCATTGTGTATACTTTAAAATTGACAATTGTCACATTCTCATTATCACATTATATGTGGATGATATGTTACTATTTTTTAATGGATATTTGATTTCTAATTTGACGTCTCACTTGTCAACACAAATTGAGATGAAATATCTCGGTGCAATTACGTATATTTTGGGATTGGATATGAAAAGATAAAAAGCCAATATAAAGATTTGTTTAAGCCAGAGTAAGTATGTGATTTCAGTGTTGGAGAGATTCAAAATGACAACTTATAAATCTATGATAGTTCATATTGCACTAGGAACAAATTTATCTGTAAAGGATTTTCCAAAAAATATCCTACTAAGGTGGATGACATGACTAGATTGGCAGTCTTATGTATGCTATGGTCTGTACAAGACTTGACATTAACCAAGAAGTGGGAGTTGAGTTGATATATGGCTAATCCTAGATAGGTGTATTGGGATGTAATAAGATAGTGTTTGAAAATATTTGAGGGGTACTTCCAACTATTCCCTATGATAACATGGTTATCCTACTTGACCTTGGAATTCTGTGAGTATTTTTGGATATGTGGATTTAGACTAGGTAGATGGCATTGACAACAAAAGATCCACCTATGGTTATGTCTTTACTATGTATGGTGGTGAAATGTAAGGACCCGATTGTCCTAACCCTAGTTAAACCACCATAGTAACTCATGTTCATAATTAAAATTAAATTAGCCATTAATGCACATGAGAAGTTGATGATAATTGGCAATGCAAGTAATAGATAAGTGAACTGAACATCCATGCATCTCATTTCTAACATGTGAAACTCAATATGCACGCAATAAAAGTAACAAAGCAAAGTGTGCATGAAGATTAAATAACATGCATAAACCATAATTATTTACGATATTGAGTTAAGTGCGTGCATGCGTAGAAATAAATTGTGTGCATGAGTTTTTGTGAGTTAAATTAACATGCAAAATGCATAATTAAATCAACTAACTGAAAATTTAATATGAACGCGCATGCATGTGAAAAGGAAATCTAATCTACGGAAAGTAAATCATGCATGTTAGTGGGTTAGTATTTTAGTAGCTTTTCTCTTCTTTCTTTTGTTAGTTACATTGCATGGCGACTTTCTATCGCTTTTACATCATGGACCTTATAGGTCTTTTACATAACTTTTACATGTGATCATTATGGTATTTTACAATAAGATAAAATATACAACATATAATAATTACATAAAATTCATCTGGAATCTCTGATTTTCTGTCTCCAGATGTGTCAACTTCGTTTGTCCTGGATAACTTCGCAAACCGAATGATGAACATATGACCCGGACGTTTTCTCCGTCCAACCAATAAGCTCTTGTCCCTTACGACGGAGTATCATAGCAAGCCGGTACCAACTAGCAGGAAAGGAACCTGTGCAATCATGTAGAACTAACAACCCATCCTGGTTGAACTAACTACATGCGTTATGGTAGCGAGAAAAATAAATAATTTTGATGGCCATCATTACCCTATTGGGGAGATGAAGAAAAATCAGCCTTCCCTGGTTAGTCCATAAACAAGCACCCTATTCCATAAGCATCCCTCGTAGACAAAAAAATTAACCCTCCCCAGATTAATATCAATATATCTTAATGGTTTTAATTTCCTTTCCATATAAGAATCAACTTTTTAATGAATCTTCAAATTAGAATTTTACCAATATTAAAAATTTCCAAATAAAATAATCTCTATTTACTGTTATTTTATTCTCCTTTAACAATTCCCTATTTTATTTTGTCACCATTTAAACATAAACAATTAATGTAGCCTCTTTTAAATCATTTCACAAATAAAAATAATAATTCTAAATCCTGATTCCTAGGTAAAAGTTATAAAAAAAAAAACGTATTGTTAAGATCTCATAGCCCAATAACAGAGGAAAGGTGTGAACATGAAAGGAGATTTTTGCGCCCAAACTCGTATCAGCATTCAAAATGGAATTCTTGTAAACAAAAAAAGTTAAGGCGTTGTTAGGAGAGAGAAGTAGATGTAGTGTTGGAAAGGGAGAGTGGAGAACATCGAACATCGAACATCGAACATCGTGCCCCTTCCAAATCGAGGTGAGGCGTGGGAGAGTAGGAACATCGTGCCCCTTCCAAATCGAATCTGAGAAAGGCGTGGGAGGAGTGGAAGAAGAAGAATAGACAAGAGATGAAGCGATTTTGTTTGACACTACAAAACATGCAAATCTAACCCCAATCGAACCTTGATAAATCCTGTGTTTATAAATATCTAGGCTAAGTTCGGATACCATGCATGAAAGATGTATGATTTAAAAATTAGGAAATATTAAGCTATGAGTTCTAAAATAAAACTTATTTATCAACCATTCACTCACGATTAACTATTTTCATGCAATACCCATTGCATGTTGAATTTATAATTTCTTCAATTCAAAATACTAATTTGCATGTTAATTTTGTAAATATTTATAATTCTTCAATTTAATTATATTTTATCAATTTAATAAATTGATTACTTTCAATTTATTTAATTTATCTCTCTAATAGATCCTCTAATTTAATATTTAATTTATAGCTTTATAAATATTTTAAATAAAATATTATACCTTTATCTCTTAAATACTTTATATATATGTATATATAATAATAATAATTTAACTACTGAATAATCAATTTCGAATAATTAATTATTAGTTTCTAACATTGGTTTATATTTTATAATTTAATTATCGCATAATCTTTTATTACATTTTAATTATTAAATTCTTCAATAAATTTATTTTAAATTCCCAAATTTAATTTTCTAATTATTATCTAATTTGGTGTTTTTCACAGGGTTCCGGTCCTTAGGTCACTACCGATAGGCTAGAAAACCCCTCCTCGGTCATATGTCTGCCTTCGACGGTTAACCTGCAACCACTTCATGCTCGGCGAAAAGTCGTCAGATCATGATATAAAAAATGTATTACATCATTATCACATAAAAGAATTAATAACATTAAGCATCATAACTAAACAACATAAATCATCAACATTCTATGCATTCATAAAGTAACTAATCATCATCAACAACATAATACCATCTGACATCATTAATAATCTAATTAAGTCATCACGTGCAAAATGTCAATAGTATCAATATATGTCATATCAAAGTAAATCTAACTAGGGTTTGAATCGAGTCGTGACAGGTGGTATTAGTTGGATGAATAAGTGACAAGTTGTAGTTGTTTTGTCCATAATAGAGGCAGAATATATGGAAACTACTTGCAATGCCTTGCCAAGGAACCCCAAAGGACAACAACTACCCAAGTAATTAAAAATAGCAATAACTTTTTTAAAACAAATTACATAAAATTACAAACTCGACAAGAAATTAAATATAATATTGTATACGTGGAAGATAATAATTCTGCTAACTACATCCTCTTCTGAGTTCCCTAATGTCGCTACCTAAACAATGCTCAAAACAACATCTAAGCATCAAGAACCGTAATGCAATAGCATAACATAACATTACATAAGCATAAACATAAATATCTATTGCTAGGATCATTTTAAACACCAAATGAAGTGTTCCTATGATAACCTTTACACAAGTCATAATGATACATAACATCACATGAGGATGGTTGATACCAACACCACACCACTAAATACGAATCTAGATCACATTCTTTTGGTTATTACATATTGCATTATATTACATCAAATTTCATCATTCTCCCTAAGGGAGTGACTAAATTATATTGATAAAGAAGTTCAATTACAATGTTACAATAACAATGATAATAAACTACATAGCATCTTCTAATACATCATTGAATCATCTACATCAAGAACTAAGAAAAAACTAGAAAGAAGCCTTAGGATCCATCCAACACACAAACATGTCCACCAGTCCCCAACGTAGGTAGGGAACAACCTCTCGACCATGTGAAACTCTTAGGTCGACACCACCATGCTCTGGAGATAGACACGAGACCCCACACAAAACAAGAAAATAAGGTTGACAACCAACATCCATGGAGACACAAAGATACACATGGGCAATGCATAACTTAACACAAGGTTTCACCAGAGCTCTTGAAACCAACACCTAGGATAGGGTACTAGGAACAAAATAGGGAAGAGTGTCATCACATGGAATCAACATGGCTTTCCTTAGTAACCTCTCTAGGCCTTGACCCCAATTAATCAATCTCACATGTGGAAGTTTGATTACACCACCTCCATGTCTGCAGGACGAACAAGCCTTCCCAAACCCATCATTTGTCTAAACAAGCACTCAAGGCTATGGCTTGGGGCATCGCAATTATCTTGTTTGAAGTGTTATTCCCTCTAGGTTATTTATTATGTTTTCACTTGTTAAAGAGATCCCCATTGAGATTCCTTGGCAGGCACTTAGGGCCCCAATACCCAAATGAGAGCCACTCCCTGTGACTTGAACCTAAAGACCACTAACCTAGGGTTTTCATTTTGAGGAAGGTTAAAGATCATCCAATAAGATCTTTCACATAAATTAATACATGAATCAAGTCTAAAAATTGAATCAGAATACAACATATAGCCTTCTTAACCTTCCCAATCAAATACACAATATAGGTACTCCAAATGCACAAACAACTGAACATACATCCAACCAAGGATAGGAGACACTCATACATATACAAATGAACACAAATCAGGCCTTAGAGACCCCATACATTGATATAACAGAGAACAACCTCGTGGCAAACTCCTCGAATCCACTCGGCCACCCGAACTGATGAACAAAGTCAAACAACAAGTATGGGCCTCAAACTTAAATGTCCCCAATAGAGTATTAAGGATTTATTTTATATCTTATTAATCCTTGAATAATATATTAATGATTCATTTCAGATCTAAAAATGGATTCTCAATTTATCTTGCCAAACCTATTGAAAACATCAAAACCAATCAACTAGACTTGCACAAAACAACACCAAATAGAATGAAATATTATAGGACACCAAGAATTGTATTTTCTGATATTCAAAAACAAAATATCAGGTCTAAAATCTGATTTACTACAAAATCAAATTATATTTCTTTTATTTCCAAAATCTCTACCAAACCCACAAAACCGTGATAAAAATACACTACCTAATTCACCCAAAACACTACAAACTGATTATGTTTGAATACCAAATAGAAATAACAAACTGTAGGTTAGGAAATAGGAAATCATCACAAGCATATATAAACATTAGACATTAGCTCAATCACAAACACACAATGCAATGATCTAATCCTAAACACATTCAATAGAGACATAAAATGAAACATTCAAAAGCAAAGATTATGCAAACCGGATGACGATTTGAATGCTCCTTCCATGCGGCTCCATTGTTCTTCTTTCCTCTTCAAATAGTTGGATTGTGGATCTCACCTTCAAGTGCATACACCTAATTGTGAAAGCAAGATGGATATTGATTATTGATCAAGAGTAGTAGAAGCATAAATTCGATAGTCTGATTAGGATTATTATTAGGGATTTGATTGAAGAAAATCATCCAATTTATAGATAAATTGGAGAAAAGACAAGATTAGCATGACAGTGATTCGAATGGAAATTCAAATCAAGAATAGCAAAATTATGACATGTCTATGACAAATTGCTATGCAAAGGTTTATGACAATTTATGACAAATTCTATGACAAATTGCTATGCAAAGATTTATGACAAGAATTTGAAATAGAAATAGACATTTAGGAATTTAGGAGAAATTAGAAAATTAGGTTGGAAATGATGACTTGGAAATTAGAAAATTGATGAAAAATAGGAAATTAGGAACTAGAAGAAATTAGGTAAATTAATTAATAATTTGTCATTTATTAATTAATTTACAAGAGGAAGAATAATTAGCCAATTAAATAAAGATTTAATTGTAATGAGAAGACTTAGGATAAATAAATAAATTATTTAATCCTAGAGGAAGAAATGACACACAAGGTTAAATGATTAAATCACAAAACCCTGGAAGACGAATTAGGTCTTGAAAGATAATTGACTCGATTTGATTTGATTTTGGATTGATAAATGACCAATGTGATAATTGATTTGATTGATAAATGTGCCAATTGACGAGGAATAATGACAAATTGATCCAAATTGACATAATTGAGACAGACAATGATCGATAGCGAAATGATCGCAAAATGACAAAATTGACAAGAGGACAAGAATCGATTGACAAAATAGATTGCAAGACGACAAGATTGGAAATGACCACGATCGATGACAAATCGATCGCAAAATGACAAGATTGAACAAGACAACGATCGATGACTAATCGATCGCATGATGACAAGATTGAAAAGAGGACAAAACCCTAATTAGGATTGACGATGTCCAAAATGATAAGAAATAAGCACACACATTGATGCGACAGGATAAAATCAATCAAAACCATGACTGGATAGTGTTGTCGACAAGACCAAATTCGAATGCGAGATGAATGAAGAATGTAGAAGAATGACTCGATGCTCGCAAATGATAAAAATCAAGTGCAAATCATAGGAGAAATGTTAATGCGACGCAAAAACCTAAAATGAGGCAATGCGCAAATGTTAAAGTATGACTTCGCAAGCGTTGACCATTTTTGGGTGTCTACACAAACATATAATTAATATTACAACCATAATAAGAGAATCATAATTTTGAAGCATATCAAAAAAACTTACTCCTGGATATGTTTGAGTCCAAGGGGGGAGCATATCACACAAATAAATCTTTTATATCATTTATTATTTCTAGCCAAAGAAACTCAATTAATCCAAGTCTCATAAATAATTAATCTTATAATTAAATAGTGGGAATAAACACTTTAATATAAATAAAAAGAAATCATATCTTTAATTGAATAATCATATCAATAATTATACTAACAATCATCAATAATTACATATAAAATAATATTATCATCCTAATTAAATATTACACATAAATACTTACACTATAACCAAGATAAAGACAACATTCACCACAAACTCAATCAGTTGACTCGGGGTAGTGAATGTTTTCTCTAGGGCAAATTTCAATAGGTAAACACATGACCAAAGATAATTGTCTTATTATGCGACAATGGTTAGGGTTAAGTCAATATGGGCCTCTATTCCATCTTGATTACCACCATCTTGGTTAGGGTTAACTCAATTAATCCAAGATTTATTATATCCTCCCCCCTTGGACTCGACTTACTCCTGGAAGTCTTAATCACTAAGATGAAAACATCACACACATTATTCCTAAAACCGAATCTAAAATATGCATCTTTTTCTCAGATATAAGCAACAAAATTATTCATAAAAATGATTAACCTCATGAACTAGTTTCCAAATCCATCTATTAAATATAGATTAATCATAAAGAGAAATATGACCTACATCATTCTTCACCCAGTAAAATATAGTAACACACCAATTCACTCCATTTCATTAAATATACCATCACTTGGAATAAACATTCTAGCATGATATAACTTCTTATTTTAGAATTTTCATAACAATATTGGCATTCATAAGAATAAACACATTAAAATTAAATCCTTTAAGCAAAGTAATACATTTCTAATATCTATATACAATAGAATGAATAGATAAGAATTTTACACAACAATATACACACACATACTCATCCACATTACCGAGAAGTACACATCACAAGGCTACATAAAAAGGCATGTTTACAAACAAGTACCCATGCTCGACCACAAAGAGCATCCAAAACCATTGCCTATAGACCAAGATCCATAATGCATAACTCTCAGAAGCAATGGCTTGATGGTGTTAGGCCACACACAAATATGGTGAGACTGTCCATACAAGACTACAATACCTATCCCTTATTTGTGTAAGATGGTTATCATCCAAGAGATAGTCACCACACTTAGGTGGCTAGTGGGTCCTAGATGCATAATGGCCTCATGTACCCCCATCCCCAAAATTTCCCTACGTCTTCTTTCTCATATACACTCAACCAAGTCCACCTCATATCTTCTTAGAGAGGAATCACATTACAACACCAAACCAATATTCAAAATCAAATAAAGATAAAATAGTTTAGCCACCAAAGTTCATAAATGAAGAGAAAAGAAAAGAAATTATCAACTACAACAATAAAGAAAAATCTTAGGAATTGGCAACACAAAATCAAATGTAAGCACATAAGCTATGTGCAAAAGATTCACAAATTTTGGCTAAACCGTCACGAATAGAGAAATGAATTTGCTGGCCCTTACAAACAAGATAAAAACAATCTTGATAAATTGCACATTACATTACTATGTGACTAAAATTACCCACCAAACAAGGAAGGAGGTAACAACATCATGAAATCACTCTCTAGCAAGAAGAAATATACCACAAATAATGATACACATGAATCCTCAAAAATCAAAGATCCACTCACACAACACTCGAATTGATGGGAAAAAGGCTAAGAATATACGACCACGCAAAGGGGTTCCAACATAAATGGTAGTAGTGATTACTTTCCTCGAGATATGAAATCTAAGGTTGCTTTGTGTTTCCATTGCTCGTTCACCATTTTGTGTGTCCCGAGGTGTTTGTTACTACTACAATCCCTTCATAAGCTGTCCTGACAACAATCCATAGGTTGACACTCAGGGGATAGCAATAAACTAAACAACACATAGATGGTATGGTATCCCCATACCCTATATGCAAAAACATAACCTCCATGAATGATTATGTACTTCTCCATCCCATGGTACACAAGGAAAGTACTGGTACTTCACAATAACCAACAAAAGCACTGGTACTAGATATTCCCATATACAAGAAGTGTAAGGACCTACTTGTCCTAACCCTAATTTAAACCCCATAATAATTAATAATTACAATTAAATTAAATTCCATTAAATACACATGTGAGATTAAGTCAACTAAAATACATGCAAGTAAATAAGTGAAACTTAACGTTCATACTGAGCACATCTAACATGCAAAACTTAACATGCATCATAGTAAAAGAAAAGTAGAAGTAAAGTGCACATGAAATAGCATGACAATAGGATTGACATGAAAAATTCATAATTAATATACCATAATTGAGTTAACTATCTAAAAATTAAATGCAATCATGCATGCATACATGAAAAGAAAATTAACTAAGCAAAGTAAATGATACATGTTAGTGGGTTAGTAGGTTAGTGAGTTTTCTCTCTACTTCCCGTTAGTTATACATCAAATGGCGACTTTCTATCGCACTTACATCATGGGACCTCATAGGTCTTTTACATAGTTTTTACATGAGACCATGCTGGTCAATTTACAATGAAGACACAATGTACTTCTTATAATTATTACATATAATTTCTCTGATTTCTCTATCTTCGGATGTGTAATCTTCATTTCCATCGAACAAACCTCAATTTGTATTCTGGAAGACGTACATATGACCCAAGCATTTTATCTGCCCAACTAAATGAAGCTTATGCTTCCCAGATGCTCATGATAAGCTCATGTCCCTCATGACGGAGTATCCTAGCAAACCGACATCAATGTCAGGAATGGAACCTGTGCATGCATGTAGAACTAATAAACAAACTGTTGAACTAATTACATGTGTTATGGTAGGGATAAATTAATTACTTGGCCAAGTTTTAACCCTATTAGGGTAGGTGTAAACACCCTTCCCTAGTTTACTCATAATCAAGCACACTTTTCCAAAAACATCCATCTCAGACAGAAGAATTGAATTAACCATCTTATTGGATATTGTTGGTCATTGTTTCTACTAGGATATGTTGTTGTCATTGATGTCGACATATTCCTGTAATTTGCTCTGGTGATCGCAGATTGGGAAGATCTTATGATCTAGTTTGTAGTGTTGGTTTGTTGATCACTTTTTTACAGAGTTCGATATATCCTCCGGTATATTTTGGTGTGATCAGATCTTGTGCTAAAATTTGGGGATATTTTTTAGGATGGTTTTGTGTATCTTTATTTCAGATGGATCATGATTTGGTACTCCGTAAGTTATCTTTCTTCATGACAGTTTTTTGATTGGTTGTGTTCTTGAGCTTTCAGATGTCGACTGATGAAGATTTGAAAAGTGGTGTTGTTGCAGATGTTCTTGATGATTCTAACATGCTTGTTGATGTTTCTTAGTCATGTCTTATTTGTTTTGGTGATCCTCATTGATCGTTGTGTGAGATTTTGGTGGTTTCTATCAACCGGTGATGATTTTCATGTTATGCGGTTTTTTCTGGTGGTGTAGTGTGTTGCAGTTGATCTTGACATAATTTTTGGTGGAGTTGTGCATTTGTGAATTTGTTTTAGGTCCATATTATGCCATGTAAACCATTATATTGGTCTGGTGGTCTCTCTTTGTATCATGTGATGTAATTTTGTAATTGAGGGTTGAGGGTTTAGCTGACCTTGTTATTAAGGTTGATGAATTGTATATATATAGGTGATATATTCATATAATTTGGGTGTTGATGTAGTGTTTGAATTATCAGAGAGACGTTTCTATGCAAACAAGTGATTTATCCTTTGGTGTTGAGTTTGACGTGAGATTGGTGTTGCAAGGCAGACATCTATGCTTAACCGGAACTATAATTAGGCATTTGAAGATGTTATTCTTTCAGTTCACTTTTTCAGAATTGTAGTAAAAATTTTATTGTAAGTCACTAAGATTTCCCTAAGGGTTGTAGCCTTCCAGGAAGTCTCACTGACTTACAATAAGATTCAGACTACACTCTAGAAGAAGTGAATTGAAAGAATAGCATTTTCAAATACATAATTACAGTTTCGGTTAAGCATAGATGTCTGCCCTGCAATACCAATCTCACCTCAAACTCAACACCGAATGATAAATCACTTGTTCACACACAAACCTTTCTTTGATAATGCAGACACCACATCGACGCCCAGATTACATGAATATATCACCTATATATATACAATTCATCAACCTTAATAACAAGGTCAGTTAAACCCTCAACCCTCAATTACAAAATTACATCACACGATACAAAGATTGACCATTGGACCAATATAATAGTTTACATAGCATAACATGATCCTAAAACAAATTCCCAAACACACAACTCCACCAAAAATTATGCCAAGATCAACCGCAACACGCTACACCACCAGAAAAACCGCATAACACGAAAATTATCACCGGTTGATAGAAACTACCAAAAACTCTCATAACGATCAACGTGGATCACCAAAACAAATATGAAATAACTAAGAAACATCAACAAGGATGTTAGAATCATCAGGAACAACTGCACCAACACTACTTTTCAAATCTTCATTGGTCAACATCTGAAAGCTCAAGAACACGAAAAATCAATAACTGTCACGAAGAAAGATAACTTGCGGAGAATCAAATCATGATCCATCTGAAATGAAGATACACAAGACCATCCTGAGCAATATCCCAAAATCTCAGCACAAGATCTAATCACACCTAAATATACCAGAGGATATACTGAACTCTGCAAAACAATGATCAACAAATCAACACTACAAACCGGATCATAAGATCTTCCCAATCTACAATCACCAGAGAAAATCGCAGAATTATGTTAACATCAATGACAGAAAACATATCCTAGTAGCAATAATAACCAACAATATCCAACAATCTCCCCCTTTGGCATTGATGGCAACATATGAATGTGAAAAACAATCAATACAAAGAAAAGAAGATATCTCCAACACACTCCCCCTAAGATCAGGACTGAGAAAGACATTTTTCACATGATCTTTGTTAGCAAAAGCCAAGAAGGAAGACTGAGAGGGGGGCGGACGTAAATCAGTCTTCACCAGAATAACAAACTTAATCACAAAACACATATCCGATAAACTACAGTAATAAGATAGATAAGCAAATTAACAACACTACACACAACACCAAGATTTTGACATGGAAAACCTGGTTAAGGGAAAAACCATGGTGGGAACCTACCCACAATAAGATGATACTCTATAGTAGTATGTAAAAATGTTACAATGGGGAATGCACATGCATTCAAGCACACTGCCTAGAGCTCACTGCTCAAATATAATGGCCCAGAAAGCTACAACCCTCAAGGAAGTTTCACTGACTTAGAATAAGATTCAGACTACAATCTGAAAGAAGTGAATTGAAAGAATATCATCTTCAAATGCCTGATTGTCATTCTGGTTAAGCACAAATGTCTGCCCTGCAACACCAATCTCACCTCAAACTCAACACCGAAGGATAAATCAATTGTTAGCAGATAATGTTCCTGATGGATTACCACCTGTGAGACGTATCAGTCATTGCATGGACCTGATTCTTGGTGCTAGTTTACCTAACAAAACTGCACACCGGATGACACCGATAGAGAATGAAGAGTTGAATAGACAAGTGCAGGAATTGTTGAAGAAAGGTTTGATCAGGGGAAGTTTGAGTCGTTATGCAGTGCCAGTGAACAAGAAAGGGAGTTGGATGAACTTGAAGCACTGATTGACTGGAGATTGCCTAAAGGTGCCGGTAAGTATGATGCAAAGTTGCCTTTGAAATGTTTCTCTTGTATCAAGATAGGACATTTTTCTTCTAGATACCCGAAGAGAATGGCAAGTATGACATACATGATAATTTTGATAAGAATGATAGGAATGATAGATATGACAAGAATGAGAAGTATGACAAGCCTTACAAGCCTAACCAGAAGTATAGGAATTAGAAGAGTTGTTGCTATGCTGCTGATGAAGGTATTACAGATGAAGAATCTGAATGAGATGAAGTTGTATTCCTTTCCATTAAGGAAGATGAACCTGTACCTATTGATTCTACTAGTTGTACTATTGAGGAGAAAGATTTAGCTACTAAAGTTGAAGAGAAAGATGAATGGGTGATTAGCAACGGTTGTTCACATCATATGACCAGTGATAAAAGCAAATTTGTGAGTATAGAAAGATATGATGGTGGAATAGTTAGATTTGGAGATGACAAAGCCTGTGTGATCCATGAGAGATGTTCTATTTCTTTTGATGGTAAGCATAACACTGATAATGCCTTGTATGTTGAAGGTTTGAAACATAATCTTTTCAATGTTGGACAAATGGTTGATAAAGGTTATGATCTACAATTCAAGGATGCTAAATGCAAGATCTTAAATGCCTCTAGTATAGAGATTGCATCTGGAACTAAGATTGAAGGTAACATTTTTTCATTTGAATGCTGGTGAGAAAATTTGTTTGATTGCTCATATTAATGAGAGTTGGTTATGGCATAGGAGAATGTGTCATGCAAATTTTGATTCAATGATTAAGATCAGTTCTACACATGTTGTTACAGATCTACCTAAGATTATTAAGCCTGCTAATACGGTATGTAAGGAATGTTAGTTGGGTAAGAAAACAAGAATTTATTTCAAGCACAAACAATATACATCTGATGGATTGCTAGATATTGTGCATACTGACCTATGTGGACCTACAAATGTTAGAAGTGTGCAGGGTGATAGATATTTTATGCTGCTAATTGATGATTATTCCAAGATGATGTGGGTTGTCTTTTTGAAGGAAAAATCAAAAGTTTTTGATAAATTCAAGATATTCAAAGCTAAGGTTGAGACTGAGTCTGGATTGAAGGTGAAGTGTCTAAGATTTGATAGAGGTGGAGAATTCTGTCCCGGTGAGTTCAATTCATTATGTGAGAAGCATCACATTAGAAGACAATTATCTGCTCCTAGAACCCTTCAACAAATGGAGTTGTTGAGAGGAAGAACATAACTGTTTTGGATGTTGCAAGGACTATGTTGATTGAAGGAAACGTTCTAAAGATCTACTGGAGAGAAGCTATTAGTACTATTATTTACACATTCAATAGAGTTCACATCAAAGGAGATACCGGTAAGACCCCTTATGAGCTTTGGTTTGGTCATATTCTTACTTTGAGATATTTCAAAGAATTTGGTAGCAAATGTTATATCAAGAGAGATGAGGATATAGGAAAGTTTGATGCTAGAAGTGATGAAGGGATTTTCTTGGTATATTCAATAAGGAGCAAGGCCTATCGGTGCTACAATTAGAGACTGAGAAAGATATTAGAAAGTGCAAATGTGAAGGTGGATGAGAACCTTGGGAAAGAGATTAGAGCATTTGGTTATGATGATGAAAAACATATTGTTTTAGCCCCTATTCATCCCGAAGAGTCTAAATAGAATGATTCGGTAGAGATTGTGAATTGTAATTTTGCTGGTGAAAATGTTACAATGGGGAATGCACATACATTCAAGCACACTACCTAGAGCTTGCTACTCAAATATAATGGCCCAGAAGGCTACAACCCTTAGGGAAGTCTCACTGACTTACAATAAGATTCAGACTACAATCCGGAAGAAGTGAATTGATAGAATAGCATCTTCAAATGCCTGATTACAGTTCCAGTTAAACACAAATGTCTGCCTTGCAACACCAAACTCACCTCAATCTCAACATCAAAGGATAAATCACTTGTTTGCACACAAACCTCTATCTGATAATATATAATATTAATATATAATTTTTTACACTTATATATATATTTAAATATGTTTATATATATTTTTGTTTCTTAATAATTTTGAAATCAAATTTGATATTTGACCCACATCCATATTTTCATCATAAAAAATTATATGGCTACAATCTTACGTATATAAATATTATATCAAATATTGTAAAATCTACAATTCGAATCAAATCTTAATAAAAGAATAAAAATCTGGGCATATAAATCATAAGTTAGCTGAGGCATGTCGACTTACTTAATTGAAGATGAAGACCCATGACAAAAGAAAAATCAACACAAATCAACAGATCATAATTCTTTAATTTCAAATAAACTACAAAATCATCTACCCAACAAATTGATTTGGCTAATCTACTCAATCAAACCTATACTGATTTGGGTGATTTTGTTGGTAAAAATAGGAAAAAGAGGATGAAGCGAATTCTGGTTATTTGCAATGAACTATCTAACTCCATATCGCCTCTGCTAGATAGGTTGATTTGGTAGTTTAGTAGAAAGTATTAGCTGCAGATTACATATAGTTCGATGTGAATGACAAAGGAAAAGGGGCGATTTGTTAGAAATCAAACAATTAAAATCTTCCTATCATCTCCTATTTCCAGTTCCAAGCAGCATGATTTGATTGTTTTGGGAGGAAGTTGACCAATTTGACCCCAAAGGATTTGATATTCAGGAAAGATTGACCCAATTATGTTAGACAGGAAACTGATAATAACAAAAAAATACAAAAAAACAAAATGATATAGGCCCAGGCAGTCAAACCAACATGGAATGGTAAAAAGAGATGAGCTTGGGCGGTAAACAAGAATCTTCCTAGAATCGATTTCTTGCTAAAAAGAATTAATCAAATTTAAGAATTTCCAAATAACAAGTTTGCAATGTGTATTACTTGACTACTCCACGCCTCTCACAACCCGATATTTGGTGGCAGAAGAATTAAGGGAAAATGGAGGGGAGAAGATAAGCTAGTGTTATCAACAAACATTTCTATTCACAACTTTGAATTACTTGTATAACACGACACCTACGTGGAAGGGGGAGAAACAAGAGAGACATGGTGGAGGGTGGACTCTCCTGCTGCTTCATCATTGCCTTTTACTATAGTCGCTGCTAATGAAGGGAGGGCAATTTTCTTCAATTTCCAAAATAGCATCTAAACCTTACAGGCAGCACATTTCAATTTCCCCTTAACCACATCCACCCCAAAAGGGTTTGTTATCCATCTTAGAGAGGGGGGGGGGAGGTTTGACCACTTTTTTTTGGCATGTAGAGACGGTTTAACAGCAACACAACCCTAGGCGTTGTCTATGGCAAACCAAAACAAAGGCAAGGGGAAAGAAATTAAATATCATGCACAATTCAACACACACACAGAGATGAAAGAATTTAGAAGGATGATAGAACAATAAGGAAGGAGATGATAAAATCCAGTCAAACTACCTCAAAAGAATTCCTAGAGATAGGGAAACTATGAAATCCCCCATTTCCAGCCAAGTTTTTGGATGTATAATGTGATAGTCCAATTTTCCTAAATTTATAATTGTTATGGCCAAGATTGATACAATGCATGCATGAATTTTAATTATTTTATTAATTTAGATAATAAGGAGTTTAGCTAATTGTAACAACTAGTTACGAATACATGGCGTATGCATTCAAGGCTTGTTACCCCTAAGTCTTAGTTTCAGGGAGTTCACTTTTATTTTCAAAATGTAATTAATCTTTTAATCTTTTATTAATTTTCTTATTTAATATTTAAACTATGCATGATTATATTTTAATTAATAAATAATACCCCATGCATGTCATTTATTATTAATTGTAATACTTTTATCCACGCATGCTAATTTTTTATATTTTTAAATATTATAATTTACGAACTATCACCTTTAAATTGATTTTATATTTTAATAATTCAATTTTTGAATAATTAACTTATTTAATTTAATTTTTTATTTGATTCAATTACTTTTAATTTATTTAATTATTACTATTAAATTTGTGTTTGCACAGGGTCCCATTCCACGAGTCGTTGTCGACGAGCTATAAAACCCCTCCTCGGTCATATGTCCGCCTTCGACGGTCAACCCTGCAACCACCTCGCACTCGACAAAAGAACGTCAAATCATGATAAAAATTCCTTATATTCCTTATTACATTTAAATAACTAAAAAGTAAATAGTTTTAAATATCGTCATTATCATTTAATATCATTAACCACATAAAAAATAAAACAATGTCATTATGCACATTTATTAGCATAATAATGTCAACAATATCAATGTCTGGCAAATATAAGTAATCTAAAGCTATTTAATCCAAATCAGGTCATGACAAGGAGCGCTCTACCAACAACAATATCATTGCTTAAGTGAGAGAAACTCATTACTTTTCCCATGAACAAAAAAATTAATATCACTTTTCTAATTACAAACACTCCTAACATCCAAGATAACTTTCTTTCTAGAATGACATTTCTTAAAACTCACTTCACCTTACATAATATAAAACTAAATGCCCAAGTCATACCTATTAGAAATACATCCTTATTTCACAAGACATCACACTAATTGATAACAATAACATAAAATATAACATATCTACATCACATTTTATCTCTTTTCCAAAGCATAACATTTCATTATCATAGAATCAATAACTTATAAGGAAATTCATCATTTAAGCACATGTTATACTATTGTTCATTTTACTAAAATTCACAAAATAAATATGCCTTTTCAAGGTCCATTTATGAGAAGGTAATAACATCATCGCTAAACATTTTTACTTGATCAATCACAACATTCATATCTCTTAAAAAGCATGTAGATCTTTTGCAAGGTTAAAAACATTCATCTTTACAAAACAACATGTTGACGACAGTTTTTGACATGCCCACCAACAATCAGGTTGCCAATGTGAACACTCACCACCTCTCCTGAAAAGCAATGAATTTGGGAAAACTCACTACCCCAAGGTCTCTATAGTCGGGTCACGACGGTGATGGGCAACCCAATGGTTGATGTGGTTGTACCTGTTAAGGGGCATGCTGGTTGAAACTAAATCTCGCTGATCATGAATGGCTGAACTTCCTTTTTTGTATTTATAATTTAAGATTCTCTGGAAAATAAACTACGAAGAGTAAAGGGAACAAGAAAATGACAATGAAACCAATATAATAAAAACTTAATTAACTACTCAGTTAGTTCCCTGCAATCCAAGAAATCATCAAATATTATCCAAGTTAGCATTCAATAATTGACCTCCAATAAACCTGCAAAATCATCAATTTCATAGACTTATGGAAATAAAATCATCAACAATATGGTCTATCATAATAATTCTCATACACCACTGATGTGCACAATATGATTCATAACGTGATAAACAAAAAGATCAAACCACATTGCTAACTCCTAATAATAGACATTACCAGATTACACAGAATAATTTCGTAGAATATAGACGTAGATCAGACAATCTACAAGTTGCTTCTTATATTAATCTCAATGAATGCGTAACAAAATAACTCAACTTCTTGATAATCTACAAAATACTCTAAAAATCTCCAAGTGGGCCACAAATCATCAAATTGGGGACCCTTACAAATGAATCCAAATTCTCAATTTATAGAAGTTTTCTGCCTTATTATCTAGGAAATAAATCTAACCTAAATTAAGAACTCAAACTAGGAGTCGCAGTTAACTTGCAAGTTTTTGCCTTGATACTCCAATTAACTACAATGAAATAGGGGCTGCATGAGCACTATGAAGACCATGTTGGGTGAGCCACATTTTTCGTAGTCATGCAGAATTTTTCTCAAAATTGGAACCTGAGTTGGAGCTGCAGTTGAAAATACAAAATTGGGGGTCATGCAAAAACCCTACTATCTTTAGCAACTGTATGTTCATCCTTCAATTTTTAATAAAAGCTCTATAATTATCCATTATGCATGCGACTGCTTGGACATGAGGATCATCTACGTGTTCAATTCTAAATTTATACTTCTTCAAAACTCCATCTGCATGTTTCTTTCCTTTCTCTAACTCCCCTATTGTCTCTGCCACCTCTTAACACTAGGTGATCAAGTATGTGTACCTGTCCATGAGGGCAACATCGAACTGGGCCGAAGGTCCTAAAATCTAGGCCTCCTATGCATCCCACTAATTCGAAACTTCTTGTTGCTCTATTATTCTGGTATTAGTTAATCCTAAACCAAAGGCTCCAAGAATATGTTTTACAAAATTCTCATATTTCAAAATTTCTCTGAGGAGAGGAACATGAATCTCTGCCATATCCTTCATATACTGCTGAAACATCTCAATCTTCAGCTCCAAAATGTATACATAGGACTGCAAGTTTTCACAACTGTCCCCTCCTAAGAGGTCCTCCTCCATCATTGTCTCTTCCCCTAACCACAATACTTTATTCAAAATTCAGAACTGTTTATTAAAAATGCTTAGCTTATGTTCCCATTGCATAGAACAAGAAGCTAAAGCTCCGCTTACCTAGACTACCTCTCGGTATATCCTCATAGTATCCTGTAGAAATAATCTAATTTTAGCCGGATTTACTTGGGCCCATGATTTAGCTGCAACAGCCACCCATCTCACCTCCACTAGTGCCTTCACTTCTCCCTCTGGCAGTGATGAGGTCGAAGGTAGGTCGTCAGCCCTACAAGAGTCTAGAGGTTTGCTCATTTCAATCAGCAGCTGCTTGAATTGCCCCAGTTGCACTTTGAGCTCCATGTTTGAAGCATGTTCTTTCTCTACATGCCCCCTGACAACACTTGTGGCTAATTCTAGAGTATCCAACTCTCCCCACTTGGTTTGTCTACCCAAATTTACCTGGGATATTTGATACTTAGGGGAAGCTTGTCCCTTAGCTCTGAGTGGAATTGCCACATCTGCAATCACTTCACCGGAGCCCATTTTTTATAGATGATGTACGGTTTTTGGCTTCTTAAACTTTGGTGGCTCCTCAGTGATTACTTGTTGCAAAGTGACTTTAGGAAGCTCTGCTTTTCTTTTTTTCTTTTCAAAAGTGAACTCGAGCCATTGCGGTATATCTTCATCCTTGTCACCTTGATGTGACACTATATCTGCAGTTATAACATGGACCCCCCCCTTCTCCTCCAGTTCATCTCTTTCCTCTACCTCTGTTTGCCCGGGATCTTGAGGTGAGATAACTTGGTGGGCTAGATTGGTTTGGAGAGCCTGTTGCTTATGTAATTCTCCCAATTTTCCACTAACCTATTCTCCAAACATCTTTTCTTCATCGTCCATCTCCGCCTCATCTTGCGCGACTGCTATGTCCTTGAGGAGGTCCTCTTGATCTTGAGGGGTTAGAACTAATCTTTCACTCACTAGGTCCTTCGCCTCATCCCCTTCATTCTCACCTCCTAGCGGCTGATGTTGCTCGATATCCTCTTCCTCCTGATCTAAATCAGATTCAATATTCCTAACTCTTATTCCTTTGGTGCTAGACCTGAAACCTTGCAGTCCAGGCTGCCCTACGGGTATATTAACTAGTGGTGGTGCAGGGGCGTTGCTACCTGGATCTTGTGTGGCAACTATTGAAGGTGGTTGAGTAGCTATATCTTCAGTAATTTCTATTTCTTCCTCTTGCTCCTGGGTACCTTCTCCTGCAATCTGCCCTATAGCTGTCCTTGGTGGAAGGACTTTGGCGAGTGGTAATGCTCCTAATCTATCAATCACTCCAAGGTCCGTTGCCTTCTTCAATAGGTCAGACTCCTTCATCTTATCTTTGAGTTTCTTCAATAAGTCCTCAATGCTTTCTTGAGGTTTCTCCTCCTCGTCAGTATCGGTGGATGTATTCTTTCTTGAGCTTGATCTCGTCTTCCGAGCATGCTCCTTATAACCCCTTGATTGGGGTACCCCTAAGGTGGACTCCTTCTATTTTCCCTTTGAGGCACTTGGCCTTACCCTTTGGCTTAGCCATTTCTTGGTCCTATTGATGACCACTATAGAAATATTTTCTATATTAGTGTCCTCATTCGCAGACCACCTTATCGGGGAGAGGGGCTTCTTATCAATTTCTAATCCTTTCTAAGCCGCATCGAACAGGTCTCCATCATCCCTGAGGTCTTTAGGGAGATTGGTCTTAATTTTGAAATCTCTTATCTGTGGCACAGATAACCTATTATAGTTTTTCTCCTTGATCTCAAAACTGTCCTGGAGGTTGGCCCAAAAATCCTCCAGTCTCGGCTTGTGTCCTTCATATGCCTTGGGCATAGCTTGTTTGAGCTTCCCGTAGGGATCATAAAATTCCCTAGCATAATCATATTCTTTCAAGTTCAAATCTTGAAGCTCTGGCTCTGCTAGCTTTGCAACCTGTATCTACAAGCATGAGAAGCATCCAATATATACTAAAAAATAAATGCCTTTTTTATGTTTTGATGATAGGAGAGATTGGAGGCCCAAAAGTTACCTTACATATTCCAACAAAATCACTCTACCATTGTAGTATTTGGGAAGCGACATTGGGTTCCATGTGAATCCGTTGACCCTAATGTAAGTAGAGCGTGGGTTTTGGATAAACCAACATGCCCACTCTCGGATAATAGCCATGGCCTCCGGGCTAATCTGGTATCCTGTGTCTCCTGTTAATTTAATTATTACCGGAAAAATGAAGGCATTATTAATTCTTTTGAAATGAGCCTTTGCATTGGCTAGGGGGAGTTGGGAATAATATTCCCATACCTTCTTTTGTCCTTCCCCATCCCCTAACTGACCCTCTACTTGTGGTCCCGGAAACTTTTCAGCTCTGGCAACCACCCAGATGACATAAGATGTGAAAAAGATTTTTTGGGTCTAGTGGACTTCCTTGATTTGTTTGCAAATATTGTCAAAGAGGATCTACGACCAATCAAAATATTGTTTTCCAATTAGGATAGTGGTAATATACTAGAACATCCATGGATGGAAATGTTTACAATCAGGCTTGTCAAAGGCCCTTCTCAACATAATAATCAAGTCTCTTTGGGGCTCCTTGAAGTCTACCCTCAGGATCTCTATTGCCTTGAGACCTATTTTTCTCTCTTCTTCCAACCATTTTTCATTCATGTGCCTTTTATTTGCTGCAACTTTGTCATTCCATACCTTTAAGGCCTCCTCTTCAGTTGAGAGGAATATCTCTTCTCTGGTTGGGATATCGAACACGAATCCCAGCATGTCAGGAGACAAGTCTATAACTGTCCTTCCTTGTGCATCAGTGTACTTTCTAGTATTCGGGTTGTAGAAATGAGAAATTTTCATTATAAATTCCGATGCTTGCATTGATTGGGGAAAAATCATTGTCTCCACTAAGCCTGATCTTTTGATTCTCCTGTGTAGGGCCTCCAGTTTGGGCTTATCTAGCCGGGTTCTAATATCTTCAATTTCAATATGGTCAATTTCTGTGTTAGTGACCCATTTGACTTGATCATCCAGCTTTGAGGAGTAGACTTGTCCTAGATAGTGGTATTTCATGGTAGCTGGAAGTTTGTCAATATCTTTGCTTCTTTTGCTAGAAGACGAGTCCATCTAACAACTTGAACCTGTAAGAAGAAAATGAGGATCAATCCCTTATCAAAAACATAAAAAGTTAATTCACTTCGGGACTTCGGGGTTCCAGAGTCCTGGGATAGGGAGTTTTCTTTTTAAAACTGGGTCTGGAACTCTGGGGTTCAAGGCTAGGTACTCATGGATGAAGTTCGGAACTTCGGGGTTTTGGGGTTCTAGGCTAGGTAGATAACACTTGATTTTGGAAATCCAGGGTTTTGAGGTAGGGAATTTAGGCTCATCTCGAGATCCTGTGGTCCCGAGCCAAATAACCAATAGGATTTTAGCAAGAGGATTTATAAAATGTAGACCTCGGAAATCCGGGGTTTCGGGCTAGGTGATAGGAATCCCTCATAGAAAAAGAAATAGAATGCAACTCCGAGGTCATCAAAACCAAGCTTCAACAAAATCTCAGAACTCCAGGGTTTCGGGGTAGGGAAGAGCAAACCACTTGGAACTCTGGGGGTTCGGGGTAGGAACAAGGACACACGGGGATACGGAAAAAAAAAAAAAAAAAACCCGTGACAAAGAGAAAAAAGATCTAACCTAAAAATGACCAAAAGAGCAAGAAAAATCACCTACCTGGTGGATCAAAATGCCCAAGAACGCAAAAGGAAGCTCAACAGTTCAGAGGCTGGCGGTTAGGAGGCAAGGAAGAAGGAGCTCTAAATGCACAAATGAAATTTTAAAGTTCATTATTCCTATTTATACCCCCTCCCAAACCTGTCTGTATGAGCGCTTTAAACAGGACCTTGGGACTCTGGGGTTCATAGATTCTGAGCTTGGTAGCAAGACACAAAACAAAACATCCTACCCCGAGACTCTGGGGGTCCGGGGTTCTGGGCTAGGAAAGTAAGCAAGCAAGGATCCACCTCGGGACTCTGGGGTTCTGGTTGGATCAGACACACACCTCGGGACTCTGGGACTCTGGAGTTCTAAAGTAAGGGATTCAAATACACACCTCGGGACTCTGGAACTCCAAAGTTTTGAGGTAAAGAACAAGAAAACAAAAGGCAAAGAAAATGACCTTGGGACTTCAAAATTTTGGGGTTCCGAGGTGGCCAAGGCAAAGAAACAAAGAAAGAGACCTCGAGACTCTAGGACTCTGGGGTTTCGAGTTAAAAGAACAAAAAGAAAAAGGACAAAGAAAAATCAAGCAACAACAATGGACCCATATTGCAACACAAGGAAACTTATGGGGGATAGATATGCAAGGCATAACACAACCAAGAACATGCAAGGATGATTTCCTCTTAATAAGCACAACTTTTAGCTTGCAATGCATCTTTCTTACTCTATAAACAACATTTATTCAATACAAGACTTACTAATCAAACCTCTCAAAATATTTTCTAACATTCTCATGCAAAAAGGTATTCCTCTAATTACTCATGTTATAGGGTAATGAATGCAATAAGGATCTTAGGCCCTCAATCAAAAACTTTCTTAATTCACACATTCCTTTTATACACACTAGATTATATTCATAAGTAAGCACTCAAATATTATAATCAATACAAACTACAACACCAAGTGGCATCCTTAATAATCATGTACCTAAATAGAGAAAAGAGGGAGAAAGATAGAGTGAGTTACCAACCAAACATTATTTATACCAAATCAAGTTCATTATATTCATTATGATACATAGCATTCATACATATTCCTAAGCATGCAAGCACTTCATTTCATTAATATGAAGGAACGATTCATCATTTCGACATAATAAAGTCAATAAGCATGATCATACAGAAATATTTATGCTTTTATATGCATATCATCATTAATAAGGAGGGGTATATACACTTTCATTCAGATATATAAACATGAACATCCATATGTCTAATAGTATCTTTGAATTCAAGAAGACAATAGAAATCATAGGGGCAACTCCAGACCACTTAATATCAAATCAACAATCACTTTAATTATAAGCATACACAAGAGACAAATACATATAATGTTAGTAAACAACTATAAACTAAGAAGAGATAGCACCAATAGATACAATCAAACAAGCTCCAGGGTTTTCATGACCTTTTCCAAAGCATACATGTTGGAGGATAAACACATAGACAAGAAGCACTATCTCTAACTTGCCACAAAAATACAAGACACAAAACTAATGGCAATAAAATTAACCAAATATCCCATTGTAGAAACTTGAGCTCTGATACTAGTTGTAATGCCCCACCAAGGAACCTTAGAAGACAACAAATAACTAAGAAATTAAACATAGTAGTATTTTTTATTAAATTAAATAACATTAAAAACTCGACAAGAAATTAAATATAACATTTACACATGTAGAAGATAATAATTCTCTTGACTATGTCCTCTTGCAAGTTCCCCAACGTTGCTACATAAATAATGCTCAAAACACCATCTAAGCATCTAGAACCATAATGCAATAACATAACATTACATAAGCATATACATCAATATCAATTGCTAGGTTCATTTTAAACACCAAAAAAAGTGTTCCTATGATAACCTTTATATAAGACATAATGATACATAACATCACATGAGGGTGGTCGATACCAACACCGCACCACTAAATACTAATTTAGATTACATTCTTTTGATTACTACATATTGCATTATATTACATCAAATTATATCATTCTCCCTAAGGGAGTGTCCAAATTACAATGATAAAGAAACAATTACAATGTTACAATAACAATGATAATAAATTACATAGCATCTTTTAATACATCATTGAATCATCTGCATCAAGCAGTAACAAAAAACTAGAATGAAGACTTAGAATCCATCCAACGCATGAACATGTCTACTAGTCTCCAATGAAGGTAGGGAACAACATGTTGACCATGTGGAACCCTTAGGTCCACCCCACTATGCTTTGTAGATTGACACGAGGCCTCACATGACACAAGGAGACACAAAGATACACATGGACAATGCAGGACTTAACACAAGGTTTCACCAAAGGCCTTGACACCACCACCTAGGATAGGGTACTAGGAAACAACTAGGGAAGAGTGTCATCACATGGCATCAACATGGGTTTCCATGGAATCTTCTCTAGGCCTCAATGCCCATTCGATCACACATGTAGAACCAAACAAACCTTTCATGAGGACAAGGGAGTTGGATTGTGCTAGCTCCACTTCCCCAAGATGGACATGCCTTCCCAAACCCATCCTTAGTCTAAACTAGCACTCAAGGCCGTGGGTTGGGGCATCACAATTATCTTGTTTAATATTTAATTCCCCTCAATTCATTTATTATGTTTTCACTTGTTAAAGAGACTCCCATTAAGATTACTTGGCAGGCACTTAGGGCCTCAACACCCAAATGAGAGCCACTCCCCCTAACTTGAGCCTAGAGACCACTAACCTAAGGTTTTCATTTCCAATAAGGTTATGATTCATCCAATAATATCTTTCACATAAATTCATAGATGAATCAAGTTTGAAAACTAAATCAAAATACAACATATAGCCTTCCTAACCTTCCTAATCACATACACAATATAGGTACTCCAAATAAACACACAAATTAATATACATCCAACCAACCATAGGAGAAACTCATATAAATAAAAATGAACATAAATCAAGCCTTAGTAACCCCATACATTGATACAATAGACAACAACCTCATGACAAGCCTTTGGAATCCACCTACACACCCGAACTAATGAAAAAAGTCAAACAACAAGTATGGGCCTCAAACTAAAATTTCTCCAATATAGTATTAAGAATTTTATTTAGATTATATTATTCCCTCATAATATATTAATGATTCATTTCAGATCTAAAAATGGATTCACAATTTATCTTGCCAATCCTATTGAAAACATCAAAACCAATCAACTAGACTTGCACAAAGGAACACCAAATAGAATCAAATCTTTATGGACACCATGCAAATTTATTTTCTGATATTCAAAAATAAAATATCAGGTATGAAATCTTATTTACCACAACAATAGATGATATATCTTTTATTTTCAATATCTCTACCAAACCCACAAAACCATGATAAAAATACACTACCCGATTCACTAAAAACACTACAAATTGATTATGTTTGAATAACAAATAGAAATAACAACATATAATATTGATTAAAACCATAATAAGAGAATCATAATTTTGAAGCATATCAACAAAACCCTACTCAAGAAAAAATTCATGCAAATATACTTGAAGATCACTGAAAACAACACAAAGATTTTTTTTTAAAATAGCACCTAAAAATTCAAGTAAGAAGAGGGCATCCAAACATAAAATTACTCATACAAAATCAGAATCATTTTCAGATTGAAAGTAAAGGTGATTAAATTCACATTCTTTCCATTTCTAAAGCAATGAGAACAAATCAAGCAAGAGGGAATCCAACTCTACCTTGAGTCCTGTGAAGAAACCAAGAAATGAAGATAGAAGAGGAAGATCGAATCACAAGGACAATCCATGCACAACCGACAATCCTCGCAATCAAAAACCAAGAATATGTAGCAACAAATTAACCAACAATCCTCCCCAAACAATTTCAATAAAACTCCAACAAGAAACCCTCACCAAGTGTACAAAGAATTGGAAACAAATTCCAACCAAATCCTCTCCTCACACATCAAAATAAAAAAAACCTCTCAAACTCCAACGAAAACCACCATTAATGAGCAGCCTTTCCTCTCCAAAAATAATACATAAAATAGTTCAAAATCCGCTCACAAAATTCAGTATAGGAAAACTCAACAACTCTCACATATAAATTTAAAAATTAAAACATAAACCAATATTAAGTTAATAAATAGAAATAAACTCCCCACCAATCAAAATCAATTAAATACTATATATATATATATATATATATATATATATATATATATATATATATCCCACTTAAAACATATTTACATAAATAAAGCTTTTATATCATTTATTATTTCCCACCAAAGGAACTGAATTAATCATATTCTAATAAATAATTGAACTCATAACTAAATAGTGAGAATAAACACTTTAATAAAAATAAAAATAAATCACATCTTTAATTAAATAATAATACTAATAATTATACTAACAATCATCAATAATTACATATAAAATAATATTATCATCCCAATTAAATATTACACATAAATACTTACTGTAGACACATAAATCTATCCACTAAATTAAATAAATATTTAATATATGTTTAATGCCCTAATATTCTTCTATTAATTAAATGTACATTTAATTAATTCATCTTGACCCCATTCTACTATTTCAATTAAATAAATTTCATAAATTTATTTAAATTAAAATTACTAATTATAGTCCAACTATTAAATAAATTTCATAAATTTATTTAAATTAAAATTACTAATTATAGTCCAACTATTAAATAAATTTATTAAATTTATTTAATTCCCCCCTGCTCATTTAAATAAATTGATTTATTTAAATAAATCCAAAATTAGCATGTACATTTAAATAAATAAACATTTATTTAAATCCTATTTACCCTCACCCACTTGCATTCTCCTACAAAGCCCACTTGCTCACTAACCCTTCTTCTAGATTCATCCAATCCCTTCCATTTTATCCTAAACCCAAGTTTCTAATCACTTGCACAATCCTAACCCCAAATTAACCCTCAACCCATCATCTCACCCATTTAGGACTCTTACAAAGTCTTAAATGCTTCCCTTCTTCAACACACTAACCCACATGGGTCTTGTCCCTTTGACCACGACCTAACCATGGGTAAACCTTGCACAAGATTTTACCCATTGGATAAAGCCTTTATGTAATAACTTAACCACATGAGGTTACCCTTATGTCTCCTCAAGCATTTAATTCTTCTCCCCTCTCCTCTCAAGCCCTCGCATGCCTATAAAAGGAACCCTCATCCTCAAGCAAAGAAGAAAACAACATTGTTATTATAGTGGCATAGGGATTTCTACTTAGCTTTGTCATAGAAATTCTATTTGTGCATTTGCATAGCAATAGGAGTTCATTTTCAACCATTCAATCCTTCATTTGGCATCCATGACAACATGCTAAAACTGTGGGCTACACTCAAGCAAGCTTTTGGATCTTGGAGAGGAGAAGAACAAGGGAGATACATCAAGAGCATTATGTGAGCTTCTTAGGGATTCTTTTCTCTCTTATTTTACTTCTTATTGCTTTTATTGTATGCTTTTTAATCTCTTTTGGTATGCATTTGTAAAGTTTAAAGTTCATTTGGTTTAAGTTTTGGTTGAGACTAACTTATTGACATTTGATCTTTGGTTTTGCTTGTCCCTTTTCATGTGCATCATTTTGGCACCCACCGTGGGGTAGGTACCCCATATTCAACACTAACAAGTTAAAAATTTTATTAAAAATTTTAATAATTTTTTTGAAACTTGCAGATTTTCCACACACAGGTTATGTTTTAGCGCTTTTTTCACACGGTTTAGTGCTTCTATTTAGCGTTTTAAAGATTCTATAAATCCCTATTCTTCAAGTTTCAACGCTTTTGTTAGTCATTTTAACACTTCTACTCTATAATAGTGCCTTTGTCACTTATTCTAGTGCTTTTGTTCTAGTTTAGTGCTTTTGCTCTTTGTTTTGGCAGTTTTCTTTTCACCAGAGTAGCACTTTAGTAATAGGCAGAGAGACAATTTTGTAACTCAAAGGCAAATTTTAGGCTTGTGAGCCCATAATAGTGGCTACTCTTTCAAAGGGATTTTGCAGGTGCTAACGTTTCTTGCAGGTACAATGGAGTTTGATTAGGTTTTTACTTTACTTTTTTAAGTTTTCATTTTACAAAGGGTAAAAATAATTCACACTTTCTTTTCTTGCAAAAGTTAAAAATAATTCCACACTTCATTTGGTGCTAGATTAAAAAGAAATTCACATTTCAATTGGTGCCATAAAAAGAACTTCATTTTCTTTCATTTCTTGCAAAAAGTTAAAAAGACCAACAAAAAGAACCTTTCTTTTTGCAAGTAGCTCACTTTGTCTTTGGTGCAACTTAGTAGATTTCATTTTTTTGTTACAAAGGGTTAAAAGGAAAACCCGCATTTCATTTTGCATTAAAGCCATCTTTTCCAAATTTCAAGTCCTTGTTTTTCTTCCAAGGTTTTTCAAATTTATCAAAGTTCATTATTGCAACTTTCTTTTGGCTAAAAAGAACAATTAAGTTTTCTATTTTGGTTAAAAAGAACACCATGGTTGTTGGATCCACATCTCCAAGTAGCAATTAGATCACATTGCAATGATGGGATAAAAAGAACAAACCATATCTGCTTTGTCTTGTGATAGGCCTATGCTCTCCCCTTAATTGGGTGATCAAAATGCCAGACTCACTTTCAATTTTTGTATTTAGGATAAATTCATTAGCATGCTTTCCCTCCTGAGAATCCCATAAGGCCAGTGAGAGGGGAACAACCTTAGTGGGTAATAGCTAACACCAAGTATTCCAACCCACTATAATCAAATGTGGATTGTGATAAAAATCACATCCAACAGTAGTGTGCATTGATAGCCTTCCCCTAGTATCCTTGTGATACATAAAGCCTTTGTTCTAAAGGTTGGGAATCCTCTTGAGGAATTTTATCATTGACACATTGAACGGAACCCTTTCTACATACCTTAAGTATAGAGGCCAAGTTGAGTCTGTTATCCAAATATTTGCAATATCATAGTGCAAGGGTGGGGAAGAATCCACCCCCAAGACACTCACCATACATCTCCCAAGAAAATAATCCATTTGAAGAGCAATTCTCTTTAGTTAAACTTCTGGAAAAATGCAAAAGAATGGGCACACCCTTAGTTGCGACAAGGCTATTTGAGATGAAGGAGTATCAAGATGTAGGATATGATATTATGAATGACCATTTTAACAATAGAAGATTCTGACTGATTTATATTTCAATTGTTCAAAAACTTGTGAAAAACAAAGAGGATTTGAAAAGATCGTAGAACATACACAGTTCATTAGATTCAATTCAAAGTTACCAAGAAAAGAAGTGTTTATGTGCTTGATGTGTCTTCTTGTCAAAATTAAACATTCAAAATAAGTGCATATCCTCAACTAATCAAAACAAATCACAATAAATTTTGTAAATGCATCATCTCATTAAGTCCCTCAAACATATGAAGAAATCTATTCACCGGAGATTCCAAAAGAAGAAACCTAGCTAAAATGAGCTCTTAAAAAATACAAAAATTCTCTACATGAAACAAAAAACTCTTGTTCAAACATCAAACCTTCCTTCACCATTTTCACGATTATCTACATGGTCATGGAAATGAGTTTGATGAGGAATCTTTAAAAACTTGTGCCTTTCAAGAAAGATCCGCCTTGTCCCAATCTCTCATAGAAGTGGTCAAATCTCACTGTCAAAGCTACCTCAACAATAAATCACGTATTGAGTCATTTTCCCATCTAGGGTAGTCTTTCATCAACTCGTCTTCTTTCAAAAAAACATCCCTCCATCATACATTTCATAACCCACAATCACCTATTAGAGATTCCAAGGTTCAACATTCCCTCTTCTTCATCATTTTCTTGAGTCATTCTAAATGCACATCTTCCATATTTTTCACTCAAACCAAAACACCAAAATTCCATTCAACTCTCACAACAAAGAGGTCTTGTCCTTATTTCTTTTCAATATTTCTCTTCATAATAACAAATACTCTCTAAGAGTGTCTCTATATTTAGTATCCATCATCCTAAGGGGCATTACAAAGCATAATAGATAGGTTAAAACTATCTTTTGAGTGCATCCTCTCATAGTTAGGTAGCTTGTGATTTAGAAACACAGACCTTGCTACACCTCATCTCACAATTGTTGGACACCAAGCAGGCCATCCCAAAGAGGACTTTGTTAAACATCTAACCTTTTGGTGAAGAGATCACTCATCCACAAAAATTTTAACTCGTCATTGCCATCATCAAAATCTTGGAACCATAAGAGGGGATCAACCATCCACTTTTCACTTCCACAAATATGAACTTAAAACATGGCTAGGACTAGGTCTCAAAGTCAGAGGCACTAGCAAAATGAAATACATCAAGAATGGGAAGAGGAGGAAGACCTCAACCCCTTTCATCATAGAGAATTTAAAGAAGGAGAAGAACCAAAAACTCCTACACAAGCAGAAATGGAAGAAGCAACTAGTAATCCCAGGTTCTACAAACTCTTTGATGATATTCTCAAGGGGAATGCTAACACCCATTTCCTAAGACTTTATCAATAGGGTGCAAAACTCCCTTTAGAATTTGATGTATCACGACTTAGGGAAGCACCAGAACAAGCCCAACATAGTCATCGACAAGAAAAAAATAGAAATGAAAGGAGGACGAGGAATACCTGCGATTATGATGACAATAACTATCAACAAGGGAATGCCCCACCTCCTCTCACAGATATGGATATTTTGAGACAACAAGTACAATACCTCACCCAACAATTAAATTTAGGGAGGGCATAAAAGAGATATGCTCTTGAAGATATCTATCCCTATCCATTTGATAGGAACATTGTCATGCTTCCTTTCCCACACAATTTTGAGACTCCAAAATTTTACAAATACAAAGGAAAGGGAGATCCAAGAGACCATGTGAGAGAATTATAATCTGCATTCTTAGAGGTTGCATATGATGAAATGTACTTAATGTGCCTCTTTCCTCAAAGTCTAGGAGGATTAGCTATGCAGTTCTTTTCACAGTTACCCATGGAATCGAGATGTTTGTGGACTTAGTGCAAGAATTTGTTACTCATCACATGCACAAAATAGAACATGGTGTCTCCATGGCTAATCTATGCAACAAAAAACAAAATAATGGAGAGTTATTCTCAATATTCTTGCAAAGACAGAGACACCTTTCTAGCAGACGTTTCTTCCCCATTCCTGAGGAACAATTAGTTGAAATATTCATTTCAAACTTAAATGAGGAGATGGAATTCCACTTGGAAGTAAAATGTTTGGACTCTTTTAAAGACGTAATAGCCCAAGGACTCAAAATCAAGAAATCCCTTATCAAGGAGGGACTTGTCAACATGTACAAAGACAACAAGGACGGTCCTCGACTGATATACAACAACGACAAACCCAAGTTTTGGTCCAAAAACAAAAACATTGTTAATGATGGTATTGTAGATGCAAGGACTATCAAGATTGCCCAACTTGTGGTCAAAATAGCCAAGCAAGTTTCTAATTGTAACAACAAAAACCCCAACCTCTATAATAACAATCCTAACAACAATACCGACCAAGCTAATCCCCCAAATAATCAGGGAAATCAAGCTCTAAACACATAAAAAGAGACACACAAGAGTATGTACTCTACCTATAAACCAAATCAAACATATACACCCTTGGGAGAATCTCTTGAAATGGTATTTCGGCAGCTGATATCTTACAATCTTATGATGTTGCCAAAAACATCAAACTATGAACCACAAGTTAAACCTCCATGGTGGAGAGATAACGAATATTGTGAATTCCACAAGGGAAGAGGATACAAAACAAATAATTGCCATCGATTAAAAAACATCATTCAAGACCATGTTGATCGAGGTGACATAGAAGTCGACAACTACACTCTAAAAACTTGCAATACAGATCACATCATGTTCAAGAATCCACTCCCATTATATGAGAAAGGGGGTCCCTCCCATAAAGGTAAGAACCAAGATAGCATAGAAAATTATACATGCGCATCATATACCTATAACGTCAACAACCCTTATGATGCTAATGAACAAGTTGCAACCATTACAATCATAGGCAAAAATCCCAAATGCAATATTGTTACCCGTCGTAGCAAGATTACCTTACCAGGACCACCATCAAGAGTGACATACGTGCCCAAACAATATAACCTTGTGGACCAATTGGATAAGATGCCAACACTTATTTCCATACTAGAGCTTTTGTACCTATCACCCTCACATAAAACCATCTTGGACCAAGCTCTCCAAGAAGTGTCAGTTCCATCCAACCTAAACGCAAAAAAAATTCAAGCCATGGTTGGAATTCTCAAAACATCACCATGTCTCACTTTCATTGAGAATGGTGATGCATCCATTCAATAACCACTTAAATCCCCTCTCCACATTGAGGGATTCATACATAAACATAGAATCAAGTGATTCTTGATTGACAATGGAGCTGGCCTTAACATTTACACCTTGCAATTAGTCATAATATTGGGATATACAGAAGGAGTTGTTGATTCTATAAAGAAGATCACCATCAAGGCCTATGACGATGCAGAACGCTCCTCTAAAGGGTGTGCTACTCTACCAGTAAGGGTATGACCCATGGCGAAGTATGTGGTTTGTCAAGTACTAAACCTCCCTCTTCCATACAATCTCCTACTAGGTAGACCATGGATTCATGCCATGCAAGTAGTACCATCCACCTACCACCAATGCATCAAATTTCCATATAATGGAGTGGAGATAACTATCCTTGATGATGCTAACCCATTTTCCTTTTGCAACAATATAAGGAATCAATTGGATATCACAGTACCTAGCAACAAAGAAGCCATTGCCTCATCATCATAAGTCCACCCAAATTCTCTCACCAGTACACTTATACCTACACCCAAACAAGATAAGCTAAAGATGAAGGTAAAGGATAAAGGCTTGAAGAATATAACATTAGCCAACTTTTTTGTGTTGGCCAACTACCCCTCTCACCTAGGATTCATGGAAAACCATGAATTTCACTCAAGCCACCTATTGTAGCAACTACTAATACACTTGATAGATTCACCCCAAGTAGATAACAAGAATAAGAAACTATTGATGAAGAATTAGCAGGATGGATTTACAAAAATCCTTAAGATCAAGGTAAACAACATATCAAGATCCATATAGAGAAGTATGGAAAAGGTTTTACCATGATGCAAAAGATGGGTTATTATGGCCATAGTGCATTAGGACCCCACAAGAAAGGTGTACAAGAGCCATTACAACCCTTGTTAAAACCAAGAGATAAAACATGACTCAGATTTAATCCTAGCCCAGGGGGTTCTTCTAAACTCAAGTTTACAAGAAAAACTAGGCAACCAACTTAAGGTTAAAGTTTTTGTCCATTTAAAACACCCAAGCAACATTAACAACCCTATCAAATACAAACCTTTCACACTTGCAAACATTCTTATAATATACAATGACAGAGTTCTACAAAGTGATTCTAATATGGATTCACATGAATATGAATGGGGTTCTTTAGCTTCACGTGAATTTGAAGAGGATTGTTTTGATACTTTTAAAGATAAAAGAGTTGAAGGAGAGGCATGGGTCCATTTCCCCAACTTAGAAATGATATCCATAGAGGATGGGAGTTTAGTATTTTGATTAACACAAATACAAATCCACACATAAACCATTATTTTCCTAGCTGCCATCATTGAGTCAACAGAAAGAAGTTCTTCGAACGAGCTAGCCAAACCCTTAAATACATCCTCATGCCAGAGCTAGTTCAACTTATCACCCCGCAATAGATGGACAGACAAAGAGGGTGAATCAAGTTTTGGAGGATATGTTAAGGATGTACGTGATGGATCAACAGTCTCATTGGGAGGATTATCTCTATTTGGTTGAGTTTGCATACAATAATGGTTACTATAGCTCTTTAGTATGTCTCCTTATCAAGCGTTATATGGTAGACCACGTCACATGCCCTTGAGTTGGGATCATTTAGATGATAGAGTGTGTATTGGATCAAAGATGTTGCAGGATATGGAGGAGCAAGTGGCTCTCATTAGAGAGCATTTTTTGTACGCTCAGGATAGACAGAAGAAATATGCGGATGCCCATCGAGTGGACATGTAGTTTTCTATTGGTGACAGGGTATTTCTGAGAGTTCACCTCTGAAAGAGTTTGATCCATTACAAAAAAGGATCTAAGTTGGCACCTCAATTCGTTGGACCTTTTGATATTTTGGAGCGGATTGGTCCTCTGGCTTATCACCTTGCCTTACCACCTAGCTTGTCTCACATCCATGATGTCTTTCATGTTTCATTTTTGAGGCTATATCATCCTGATATTTTGCATGTGTTGGATTGGAATGCTTTATAGGTTGAGGATGGGAATCTTTCTATGGAACCCATGTGCATTCTTTAGCATAGAGAGATGTCCATCAGAGGTCAGAGCATAGAGAAGGTAAGGGTGCAGTGGGATTCAATTGATGATTCTTCAGCTACTTGGGAGGATGCAGTGCAGAATGAGAGAGTTATATCCCTATTTGTTCTCAGGCTTCCAGGAGTAAGTCTAGGCAAAGGGGGAGAGGATGTAGTGTCCATCCTTGATTTGACTTATTTTGACTAGAGTTGACTTTTATATTATGCTTGATAGACTTATCTAGACTATATTTTAATGATTTGGATGATGTTTACTCATATGCTTTAGTGACTTATGATTGATGTTAGACACTATTGGACATAAGCTATTTTGATTATCTATATGGATGTTGGTACTATCATGAAAGTACTTGACAAGGAGCCTACACAAAGGAAATCCCTTTTCAAAACCACTTGTAAGGCAGGAGGAGAGGTATGCAAGGTTCTAATAGACTATGGACCCACTGAAAATTTTGTATCACTTGAAATGGTAGAAAAGCTAAAACTTAGGAAGTTACAAGAAAAACTAGGCAACCAACTTAAGGTTAAAGTTTTTGTCCATTTAAAACACCCAAGCAACATTAACAACCCTATCAAATACAAACCTTTCACACTTGCAAACATTCTTATAATATACAATGACAGAGTTCTACAAAGTGATTCTAATATGGATTCACATGAATATGAATGGGGTTCTTTAGCTTCACGTGAATTTGAAGAGGATTGTTTTGATACTTTTAAAGATAAAAGAGTTGAAGGAGAGGCATGGATCAACACCTTTTGGGATCCAAATACTTCTAGGAGAGATAGGTCACCTACCCAACCTAATTATGAAGAGGAGAGTACTGATGATGACCTTAATACCTCCATCCTAAATATAACTGACGCGTCCCATGAAATCAACCTAATCGATGAAGTAATGTGAATTGTCCACCCTGAACTCATTGCCTAGGACCAACCAGATCCCCCATGCATAGACACCTTCCAAAACGATGAGGCAATAATAGACTTTCTCGAATTATGAGATAACATACCAAGTCGGGATCATGAGGCTGGGTTTTTTATTCAACTCAACAACGCGACCTATTTTGGAGAGAATGTCAAACCTTTCAGTCACAAAAATATAACAATAAAGAATGGATCTTCCAATGAAAACCGCATTGTGACACTTCTAGATCCCAAAAAAGGAAAAACAAACGACACACCAAAGGTGAATTATCTTTAAGGTGCCTAAGGATGAAAGGTTTGACATTCTCCCCTTCAGTGTCAATCAAGAGAGATCATTCGTTCCCATAGAGGAGACCAAGGAAGTCATTTTGGGATCAGAGGAGAACACTCAAGAAATCCATTTAGAAGCATCCTTAACACACATAAAGGATCCTAGCTTTGTGGAATTATTCAAAAACTAACAAATAAACTTTACTTGGTCATATGCAGACATGCCTGGACTAGATCTAAATCTAGTAATGCATCACTTAATAGTAGCAGAAGCAGCAAAATTGGTGAAATAAAATCTTAGGAAGCTCCATCCTTAGATCACACTATTAGTGAAAGTTAAACTCAAAAAGTTGTTAGATGTTTCTTTCATAAGACCAATTCACTATGCAAATTGGAGCTCCAACATCATACTAGTGGAAAAACTGGCTGGGGGCATCTGTATCTGTACAAATTTCAAAGATCTAAACAAATCATGTCCTAAACATGACTTCCCTCTACCCAATATTGATATGATTGTGGACCTAACATCAGGGCATGCAATGCTCTCATGGATGGGTTCTTAGGATTCAACCAGAATAAGATCTCCCCAGAACATCAACACAAAACTACTTTCGAATGCCCATAGGGAACATATTGTTGGAATGTGATGTCATTCAATCTCAAAAATGCAAGAGACACATATCAAAGGGAAATGACTACCATCTTTCGTGACATGATGCCTACACTAATGGAAGACTATGTGGATGATTTACTAGCTAAATCATTAACAAGAGAGGATCGCCTTAGAGTGCTGGACAAAATCTTCACCAGATTGGAACAGTATAATGTTTGCCTCAATCCAAAGAAGTGTGTCTTTGGATTGACTTCAAGAAAAATCCTAGGAAACATTGTCTCGAACAAAGGAATTGAGGTTGATCCTATAAAAGTAACAACAATCATGGAGATGCCACCTCCTAAGAACATCAACAAATTGAGAACATTACAAGGGAGGCTATAGTCAATCTGTCGGTTCATTGCACAATTGGCTGATAAATGTCATCCATTGACACATGTGCTACATAAGAATGTTCGCTTCAAATGGGAAGAGAACTACCCACAAGAATTCCTGTGTCTTAAGGACTACCTGATTACACCACCATTACTAACACCACCAGCTCCAAATAGGCCCTTGTTATTATACATATCCACTATAGCTACAACCTTAGAGGTATTGCTAACACAACACAATGTAGAACAAAAAGTATGTGTGCAGTTTACTACATCTCTAGGACACTAGTAGGGTATGAACTTAATTATACACCTACTGAACGAGCTTGTCTTGCAGTAATCTTGGCAGCAACCAAACTAAGGCACTACATACTGACACATAAGATACAACTCATCACCAAAATAGATCCACTCAAGTATTTACTCAATAAAGAAGAACTAACAGGCTGCCTAGCAAAGTGGATTATGATACTCACTGAGTTTGACATAGAGTATGTGGACCGTAAAGAAATCAAAGCGAAATTCATTGCATATCAATTGGTTGAAGTGTCACTTATAGGAAACCATCCTCTTATCTCAAATTTTCTAGATGAGGAGATCTTCATAGTCATGCCAACACAACAATGGAAGTTATATTTTGATGGGTCATACACTAGGCATGGTTCAGGGTCTGATATTCTTTTCATCACACCTCAAGGTGATAGCATTCCAAAATCACATAGGCTCACATTCCCATGCACAAAAAACATAGTATAATATGAAGATTTGATCACAGGACTAAGAATGCCCATTTACAAGATGACGATTCACAGTTGGTCATCCGACAGGTTAATGATGATTACCAAACTAAGGATGATAAGCTCATGCCTTACAAGAAAATGGTTGACAGTTTCAAGGAATTATTCACAACTATCACCTTTGATCAGATTCCTCAAGAGAAGAACAAAGCTATAGATGCAATGGCTACAATAGCCTCTCTTCTCGATGTTCCATAGAACTCAACACGCTATGAGTTCTTAGTTGAACATCTTTGGATGCATACTTATGATATCCCATAATCTGAGATAGTATGTCAAGTCATCGGTCCCGATTCCCCATGGTATGGTGAGTTTTATGCTTACCTACACGATCAAATCCTTCTGCCAAACCAATCGAACAATCAATGAAAAATGTTTATATGTCAATCCGCCGGATACATAATCATTGTTGGAACCCTATACTGACAAAGTCTTGATGGTACTCTCCCCTGATGTTTAGAGAAAGGTGAAGTGACCACAACTTTAGGAGTACATGAAGGTATATGTGGAGTCCATTTAAGCATCCCTTCATTGGCTAAGAAACTCATGAGAAAAGGATACTATTGGCGCTCCATGGAAAAAGACTCCTACTTTGTCAAAAAGTGTAGGAAGTGCCAAGTACATAGAGATTTGATACATACACCTGCATAAAAAATGCAACCCATCGCAACACCATGGCCCTTTTATCAATGAGGACTTGACCTTGTGGGTAAAATTCATCCATCTTCATCCGTTGGTCATAAATTCATCATTGCTGCCACTGACTACTTCACAAAGTGGATCAAAGTTGTTCCACTCACCCAAGTCACTGGTAAGGCGATTGCCTCATTCATCCTAAATTACATCATTTGTTGGTATGGTGTTCCCATCATTATAGATAATGTGCTTCCCTTCAAAAATCAAGATGTTCGAGAACTCTATGAGAAGTTTCATATCCAACACCATTTCTCCTTGCCATATTACCCCACAAGAAAATAGTCAAGTAGAAGCCTCAAACAAGAACATATTGAGGATATTAAAGAAGACAATCAATGATGTCGGTCATGATTGGCACATTCATCTGAATACTACACTATGGGCATATCGAACTAGCATTCAAACCCCTACAGGTGCAACCCCATACTCACTTGTTTATGTATCATAATCTATCTTTCCTATTGAGGTTGAATTACCATCCCTATGGATCTCCTTGCACATTTTGATTAATGTTGAAGAGTATGGAGTCTCCCATCTTCAGGACTTGGAATTGCTTGATGAGAAGTGACAAAATGCCTACAATCACCTTAAGGCATATCAACAACGCATGATAAAAAGCTTAAATCATAGGGTCAGACCTCACACATTTGAGGTAGGAGATCTTGTTCTCAGAGAGAATCCCCGCAATCAACCAAATGAGGAACACTAGTGCAAATTTGAATCCAATTGGTTGGGTCCATTTATCATCATTGACGTCTTCAGATCTAGGGCATATCGGTTAGCAACTTTAGAAGGGGAACCACAAGTAGATCCAATCAACAACATGCATCTCAAAAAGTTCCATACATAAGGTGTGTAGAGCATCAAGTTTGTAAAATCTCAAAAAGACCAAAAACAGTCAGAAAACGTCTTGCAAAAATACAAAAAAATGGAAAAATGAAGAAAATAGTAAAGAAAAATCATTCATCCAAATGGGGAAAACCACTCTGATGGAACCTTGGATAAGTATGGTGGTGAAAACTTGGCAAACATGCACCATTTGGAAAGGTTGTGGCTCCATTATCATTCAGACTTGTTGCGATCACATCCATGCATCGGCTCATACACCATATCTACCATGGCTTGTTATTGATCTGTAATTAGGGTTATTGCCTCATGTGTCTCGCATCATTCTTTCACATCGACACCTAACTAGGGGCAACTTTTTTTAATGATGGAAGTGTATTCTCTTGACGGGTGATTCATTGAGTTATTCAATTGGCAAATGTCTTGAAAAAGACCAAAAACATTCGAAAAATATCCTAAAGCAAAAAAAAAAACTAAAAAACATCAAAATCAGGCAAAAACATTGCAATAAAATCGTTCCTTGTACATAAACATCAAGCTAGACGCAAAACAAAATTTTCAGCTAACTAAAAGATGACCAACTATTTAATCAACAAACAGTCAAACATTTGAGCAAAACATATGCAAGATCGTCTTAACAAGGATACATCTTTCCTTACAAAAATACATGATGATATATCTCTTTGACAAGAAGATGTTGTTTGACTGATAAACACTTAGTTAGGTTATTACTTTTTATCAAGTTCCTATGCCACTCTAGGATATCCACAAGTGATTAGAGTGGCCAAGATGGTTCATGATATATTTTTCTTTGTTTTCTATATGCAGATTGTTCTAGGGAAAATACATTGTAAATATGTTGTATGCATGTGTAGTGTCATAAAATTGCGACCCTAGCAATTTTCGACTGCATTAGGTTCCTCACGTATGCGAGTTTGAATCCACTAGCCTAATTGGAGACCAGAGATTGCTTAGCTTTTAGAAATAACTTTTTCATTGGCCTCTGCATCACCCCATCCACACTCTGCCTTGGAGAAAGGGGTAGGACAGGGGTGTGATGCCACTGTGCCCCCTTAGATAGGGGAGTGGCACCCTTATCCTCATCCCTACCATATTTTTAGGTAGGACCCTTCCTAGGGTTGCATTGTTGGTTGTGCATCGGGCAAGAAACTCCCTTGATATCGACCCATGACGAAATTCAAATCCACTAACATGTATTTAAGGGGGCATTCTGATGAATGCTAAGAGGGGGGGGGGGTGAATTAGTATGCCAAAAATCTCTGTACTTAAACACTTAAATAGTTTGAAGATAAATCGGTAAAATAGTCTAACAGACAGACCGGTTATCACACATGCAAACCAAAATGCGAATAAAGCATTCACCTACAAAAGCAATACAACCATAACACAAGATATTTGACATGGAAACCCAATTGGGAAAAAACCACGGTGAGATGGAACTCACAAGTCACTATCTGCAGAATAGAAACCAGACCGGTTAAGGTCTTACAATGTTCTTCACTAGAACATATCCTGTTAGGAATCTCAATCTCTGTTAGGAGATAAGTCTGATTAAAGACTACCTTGTTAGAGGATTTTAGATTCACAGAATTGAACCACCTTGTTAGAGGATTTTACAAAGGCTTTTGGGCCTACCCGGTTAAGGGCTACAGACTTGTCAAAGATGTGAGTAATCAACAAGTGTTTGATCTATCTAATAGCACAAACTGCTTGATTAGATCCAATGTAGCTCACTGTTAATGCGTTTTAGCATTACTTCAATCTTCTCTATCTCTCTCTGTTACAACTTGATCTTCTCAGATAAGATCGCTCTTACAACAACTCAACAACCACCTTAAACCCTAGCCACAACATAAACCCTTTCAGCAACAACAACTACAACAACTCAAAACCCTAGACATGATGTCCTTTTAAAAGAATCTAATTTCATGTCGGTCCAATAGGATTACATTACAATTTCCTAGGTTCAATGAATCTAGACATACTCAGTAACATGACACAAAAAGCACTGTCAGTGTGTCGGCACCATCAATCAATCGGTGGGTTGGTAACTCATCACAAAATGCCAGTTGGTAACTCATCACAGAGTATTACCGGTTCATACAAAATATCGGTTGCCGGTTTGACAAAAATGAAGACTGGTAAGAATGTGTTATGTCGCTTTGCTCCCTTGCACCAGTTAAGATCTACGAACCGCTTGGGGTCGACATGCCACTTTAGATCGGGAAACACATTCTGCAAAATCACCAATAGTCTAAAGACTAGAATACAACATACCGGTTGGAACAAATACCGGTTGAGCTCTAGCTCATACATATAAAGGGGATCTCAATACAGGTGTGTGTCCATCAATGACAATCACAACATAAACATAAAAAATGCCAACACATTCGTCCTCTCATTTTCATAAGTTGGATAGGTTGAAGTTGGATAGATTCAAGTTGCATAAGCAATCAAGCATTCTTTTCTAGCATTGAGCATTGTCAAGTCTCCCTTCAAGGCTAGGTGTTGCATTCAAGTCAAGGATTCAACCATTGAAGAGGAGATTGATTTCAACATTCAATTCCACACAAGCATTTCAATCAACATTGCTACTACAACCTCCCTTGAGATGATTTATAATTTAGTCTTTCATTTACATCTACTTGCAAGTACTTTCTTTCATTACTTGGTTAATTCAATAACTGGGGTTTGGCCTAAAGGTAAACCTCCAATCCCAACCCATTTCAATTTCCCCCCTTTTTCCCAAAATTCAAATTTCAAAATTAAGTGGTTAGGTCATAAAACCTTAATTTTTAAAATTAATTGGATTTTGTGTGAATTTCAAATCAATTTTATTTACATTTAGATTTCTATACATTTTCCAAGGTGTCCCTATCCATTAGGTTTGACCCTTTTCAAAATTGTAATTCAATTCCTTTTTTTCTTCAAAACCCTAATAGGGTCCTATTTTCACATTTGCGCCTTCATTTCGACCATCTAGAGATCGTAAAATTCGCTAATTTTTGGGGGTTAGCTTTAAAATGATCGTAATATCCACCCCTGAAATTTTTGAAAAAAGTTGGTCGGACCATGTACGTTCCTGCCATGGTCCTTGACTTTTTTCCTGAAATTTTGGGAGACTGTTTTTGATTAAATAAAAACAGGTTTTAGGGGACCCAAAACCCTTTTACAATTTGAAAGATAAGCATTAAAGAGACTAAACAAAATAGTTGTGAAACACCAGCACAAAAACTAGCAGCTAAGAAAAAGACAACAAGAAGCCAACAAGAAGTTGGCTCCAAACCCAACATTACAAATTAATTGAACACTTTAATAGATTCCTCAGCATTTTGAACCAAGAGCATCATCGCCTTGGCCACTTCCCTCAGGTCGTTGTTTTCCTCTCTCAGCTGGCTATCTTTCGTATTGATCTCCATCCCAGTAGTGTTTTGCCTTGTTCTGTGCCTGGGAGTCTGGTGGGTGGTGCTGGAAGTTGGAATATCATCAATGACAACTAGATTCTTTTCCTAATTTTTCCTTTCTAGATGGTCCACCAAAGCATTCATGTTCTGTGATGAGACTTTGAGGACCTGGAGGCTATGGTTCATGAAGTTTTTTAGGGCCTTCTCGGTACGGGCGACCCGGGAGTTGATGTTGTCTTTATCCTTTTCAGTCTATTCTTTCAAGGTTCTTATAACATTCAACATTTAATAGCCTAAATCTAGAAGATTGGCTAATTTTATGGATTTTTTATACCTCTAGAATCAGAAATACCTTCAAAATTCAACATTTCAAATTTCAAATTTTTTTTCTAAATTAAGAGGTTAATTATAGTCTGCCCTAATTTTAAAAATTTTGATTTTAAAATTAAGTGGTATTCCCTTGGCCCTAGTTTTAAAATTCCAATTTCCTTTCATTTTTGGAAATTGTGTCATCCTCTTCCCCCAACAAAGTTCAAATTGTGCAATCATTATTTTCTTAAATTTTGCATTAATCAATTTTGTAAGCTTTGTTCCAAAATTCAAAATTCAAGTTTTCCCTCTAGTGCACAAGTTTTACCACTATTAGTCCTACCTATCCTATCCCCGTTAGATGAAGCATTAGAATTAAGGCTTCCCAAGGTTTAATTACCAAGGAGATGGAGCCTAATTTGGGTGACTTCTTTAATGAGGATCATGCTAATTCTTACCATCCTAATCTTGTGCCTATTCACCCCATTGATGACCCCATGATGAAGAAGAAGCTTTAACTAGGGTTTCTTTAGATCAAATTTCTACATTGGACAATCAATTTGATAGCTTTCAACAATGGATGTCCCAAGAATACCCTAATAGTGAAGCTCTTCCATTAATTGAAGGTCTTAAATGCATGCTTCAAAGTAATAATAATGGAATTGATATATTGCATGGCATTGCATATATTGTTGATTCTAATGTCATGCCTATCAAGAGTTGTGCCGAAACCCTAGGTTACTCACAACCTTCAACACAGGTCAATTCTTCTATTCCTTTGACTACTCCTATGACTAGCATTCCTACTTTCACATCTAATATCATGGCTACTTCAACTCAAAATGTCATCCCGACAACAATTGGTCATGGGGGCAATCCCTCTTCTTCATTTAATCCTCCATCTTTACCTATGCCTTCCATGAGTGTTCCTATTATTCCTCAACCAATTAGTGTGACACAAGGGGGCAATTCCTTGAACAACTTTATTCCTCCTTTAAGTGTCCCTTTTCCTACCCAATCATCATCCATGCCTACTTATCATAATGTCCCACCACCTTATTCTCAGTCCATGCCTTCTTTCAATAACATCACACCACCTTCTCAATCACCTATGTCTAACATCAATTCTTCCACCGAAATGACAATTAACAACCTTGCTCAAACCATGTCTTCCTTACGACAACAAATTGCTTCCATTAGTCAATCCAAGTTTAGTGTGCCCACCTTTGATGTTGCGAGCCCACTTTCTCTTGATATTTTTAAAGTTGTGCCACCTAAACATGTGGAGATCCCTCAATTGGAACTCTATAATGGAAATGGTGATCCTCTTATGCATGTCAAAGCATTTCAAACATTGTGTACTGATTTTGCTTATGATCAAAGATTTCTTGCAAAATTGTTTATAAGAACACTAAGAGATAAGGCTTTACAATGGTATTGCTCTCTGCCTTCTTATTCTATCACTTCCTTTCAACAACTAGCAAATGCTTTCATCCAACAATTTCAAAACAACATTGGTCCTAAAATCACTTTGACTAATTTAATGCATTGTAAACAAGGTGTTAAAGAAAAAGTGACTGATTTCATTGGTAGATATAAGAATTTGTGTGCTCAAATTTCTTTTCATGTACCTGATAATGATATTCAAAGAATTTTCAATTCTAATTTACAAAAAGATATCAGGGTAAATCTTCTTTTGTCCGAGTTTACTTCCTTTCCGCGGTTGTGTGTAACACTCCACAATTATCAAGTGGTTGTGAGTCAAATGGAGAAATCCACTCCTATGGCTCCGAGTGATAAGGGGGAGAGTGTTCAACAACCATTTGCGAAGTTCAAACCAACAAAAAGCTTCATCAAGTTCAATGATCCAATGAACAACAACCATGTGAATGCTATAACAGGTGTGCCTTCTATTTCTAAATTTTTCCAAAGAGAAAGATAGTTTACTCCTTTGAATGAATCTTTACATACTATTATGTCTCAATTGTTGCACATAAATGTTATCAAACTTTATCCTATAAAACAAATTGATCCTTCCAAATTTGCATCTCCTTATTTTGATAACAATTCCTTTTGTCAATTTCATCGTCAACCTGGTCATGATACTGAAAAAAAAAATTGCATTGAAAAATAAGATTCAAGACTTGATTGATAATAATACTATATTTGTGGCAGGTGTGAATGATAAAGGGAATAAATCAGTAGCTCCTCCTAATCAAAATCTTAAGATTTTCACTGATTCCTTACCATCTCATACCTCTAACGTTATTGAGATTGTACCTAATTCTCTCTATTATGAAGAATTCACTTCTATGGTTCCAAACTTGGTTAATATGGTAGAAACACAGGATACGCCTAAGGATCCTTATATTACATTTGACCCTAGTGAGACCATTAGAGCACCCAATGGCCCTTTATACATAGTTGTGAAGGTTAAGGATATCCCTTGTCATGGTGCCCTTATTGATCCCTCTTGCATGGTTAATGTCATAGCTGAAGAGTATCTTTTCACTTTACAATTGCATAAACCAATATATGATGCTTCTAATGTGGTTGTGAAGTTATTTGATGGCTTCTCTTGTCCTACCATTGGTTCTATCACCCTTCTTGTTGAAGTTCTTGCTAAATCCATTAATGTTGACTTTGTTATCATATCTTCTTCTGAGCAATTCTATGTGAAGTTGGGCTATCCTTGGCTATCTTCCATAAAGGCTATTGCTTCTCCAATCCACAAGTGTCTTAAATTTCCTCATAATGGAGAAATCATAGCTGTGAATCATAGCTTATTTCATCCATCCGAAAGAAGCTCTGGTGTTCCTATTGATCTCTTTTGGCCTAAAAAATTTCAATATCTTCCATCAAGGAGTGATGCTCTTTTTCAATCTTATAAAAAATGGAAGAACGATATGATATTATCCTTAAGTCAACCTAGATCCCCAACACTTGACATCCCTATTATTCTTCAAGATGACGTTCTTCCCCTCACGGATAGAAATAATCTCCCTCCTAAAGAAGATCGACCACCTACCCCTATGGATGTGACTTTACCTTCTCTTAAGGAGAACACCAATATTCTTCCTAAGGTTAGACCTATACCTCCTCCCCATGATGGACTTGGTTTCCTCCCTACACCTAATATTCCTCCTTTCTATGGCATAGTTTCACCTCCTTCCTCTTATCGAGAGAAGAGGCTTGCTTCTCCTATTGTTCAACCAAAAAGACCTCAACCTAAACCTTCAGTTATCAAGGAGAGAAATATTCCTACTTGGTCAAATGTTCCTCCTCCTTCTTATCCTTCCACTAAGACTCGACATAATCGTTGTACAAGAGAACGTCGATGAAGACGTTATGTTCAAGCTTGTGAAGCTATCCCTCAAAATATTCAATGTCCTTAGACTCCAACAGTTGACATGATTCCCTTTTCTCCTAAGCAAGATGTTCAACCTACATCTCCAAATCATAAGTTACATAAAGCATGTGATGGTTTTACTCCTATTCGTGTTCTTGATCCTCTTTCTCTAAACTTTGATGAAGAAATGGGTGAAAATGTTATTCATACTAGTAATACAACTCCTAATGCTTCTAATAATGAGTATGAATATGTTGATGGGGACAAACATTTATCAAATGAGTTTTCACAAACTCTAATCCTAGCTCCTAGAATTAAACAAAGTGCCTCACAACATAAGCATAATCCTTGTTTGGATCTTATGATAGCTCCATTTTTTGTGCTTGATGTTGCTCCTCTAGCATGTTTCTCACCTTCCCAAAATAGTGATCAACAAGATCGGGAGGTGGATGTCATGCTATACTAGCAATATTAGCACTGTAGATATTTCTCTCTCTCTTTTCTTTCTCTTTTGTGACCATTCTTCTATGTCTATCCATGTTCTTCTATTGTTCCCTTAATGTCTACTTCGGGATGATGCAAAGCATTGAGATCTTTTCTTGGTCTCTTTCATGTTTACTCAAAAGACATCCTCTCTTCCATTTTCTTCTAAGGTAGTGTCCTTCTTTGGGGAATGAAGATTATTATATGCATATACATACATGATATACATGAGTTATCATACAACATACTGACCCCGAGGAAAGCAACACTACCTTGTGTTTTGTGTTCATTATCCTTGGGTTTATTCCTCGATTGGGGGCTAAATCCTTGCGATAATGTGCTCCCTTCCTTCTCTCTCTTGGGTGTATCCTACCTTAAAGCAATCACTCCCAATAAGGCATGTGCAATCATTTTAACATGGGGGCATAAACTCCACTCATACTTTCCTTCTTGTGATACTTAGAATTACTTAGTGAACTTTGTTTTTCTTTGTAATCTTTTGTATCCTTGCTTTCATGACTCATAGTGAAGGGAACTTTGGTACTTGCAGTCATGGTTCTCCCCTTCTTGATCTTCCCTTTTACTTTGTCAATCTAAGTTGTAAGATCCTAAGTCCACTAGGGGCTTGGTGCATCTTGCCTCATTGACGTGGTAAAAGTCTTTCAATCTTGTTTCCTTGAACTTTACCGTCAATATTGGTGTACACTTATACTCCCGCTAAAGTGTGGGCTAAATGTAGTGTCATAAAATTGAGACCCTAACAATTTTTTACTGCATTTCTCAGCTTTCAGAAACAACTTCTTCCTTGGCCCCTGCATCACCCTGTCCACACTCTGCCCTAGAGAAAGGGGTAGGATAGGGGCATGTTACCACTATCCCCCCTTGGATAGGGGTGTAGTACCCTTGTCCTCCCAGGACAGGGGCATGGCACCCCTATCCCTGCCCTATTTTGGGGCAGGACCCTTCCTAGGGTTGCATTGTTGGTTGTGCATCAGGCAGGAAACTCCCCCGATGTCGGCTTGTGCTAAAATTCAGATCCACTATCATGTATTTAAGTGGGCATTCATCCTCTCATTTTCATAAGTTGGATATGTCAAAGTTGGATAGATTCAAGTTGCATAAGTGATCAAGCATTCAAGCATTCAAGCATTCTTTTCCAACATTGAGCATTCTCAGGTCTCCCTTCAAGTCAAGGATTCAACCATTAAAGAGGAGATTGATTTCAACATTCAATTCCACACAAGCACTTCTATCAACATTGCTACTACAACCTCCCTTGAGGTGATTTACAATTTAGTCTTTCATTTACATCTACTTGCAAGTACTTTCTTTCATTACTTGGTTAATTCCAAAACTGGGGTTTGACCTAAAGGCAAACCCCCAATCCCAACCCATTTTACTGTCTTTTCTTTGTGTAGGTTGCATGTGTGCAGCTGTACTTTCAGATTCAGGCTTCATTTGCAGAGGCAAAAAACCCTTTTTGTTTCGCGGATTTTTCGGAGGACCATGTACATTCCCGCCACAGTCTGAGCAAATTTTCCTCAAATTCACACAACTTCCTCTTGACATATCACTACTAGATCCAGGTGCACAACTTCATCCCATATTCCTATCTCAAGTTATAATCAATTCTTTGTCACTTTTACACTACATAATTCAATCAATTCCCTTTCCATTTCAAACAAGGAAGAGGGGATCAACTTAACATTCCCAATTCATTCAGAATTCAATCTACCATCTTCATGTGGAGAGATTGGATCTAGTGAATTATCCTCTCCTCTTCCTAATGTAACATGCTGAAAAGTGTTTGAAGGGTAATCAATAGCAAAACTCTCATCTCTCTTTGAGGGAAAGGGTAGTTTCCTTCTTGATCTATCATTCAGCATTTTTTCACCATTACAACATGCATATGAAAGAAATAGGGTTGCTATGAGGAAGCTACATGTGAAGGAATATTCTTAAAATCATGACAAAGTACTTTCATACACATCACTTTACTTACATCTACATTTAGCATCTACATTTTTAGAAACATTAACCATCTCACTAGGTGCATGAATTAATTCAGATTTTGATCCATTCATAAAATACATCATCCTTACTATTTTAGGATCATTTGAATTAGTGCATTTCATTTCATCCTTCACGTATCATATAGGATAATTGACATTATAGATAGATGTATAACATTTCACATTATCATTAGGACCATTCGCATTACGAACATTCATTTGCATTTACCTTCTACAAAATTCATCATTAATCACCATTTTGTTCGTTCATTTTAAGAGCATTATAGTGTCATCTTTTACTACATGCATCATTGCAATTTTAGGTTCATTCATGTTGCATAATCCTTAATGAGTGCATTCCACACATTTAGGATTGATAAGATTCATTTATATCATACTAGTACATTTGGGGCTAATTTTTGATGGCATATCGTCGGAAGTCTGACTACTTTTCGTCAGACTGTCGACAAATGTAACCATCAAAAACCCATCGTCGGACTTCCCTATGATGCCATTAAATGAAGGAATTCTAACAACACCATGAACTCTTTCGACGGCTTCTATGATTGCTCCTCCAACCAAAAATGTCGTTGGAATTCCGACGCACCCCACTACAATGCATCGACGGTCATCTGACAAGGAAGTGTCATCAGACATACAACATCCTTGTCGGATGTTTCTTTAGTTGTCATCAGAATTCTGACGTCATCAGATGCTGTGGGTCTGACAGTTTGGTCGTCAGTGCATGAAAGCATTACATGAGTTTTACTTTTAAAATTTACATAAAACTTTTTTAATTTATTTGATTGAGTCTTATTTGAAAAAAATATTATCAATGATGTTTCCTTCCTCCAAGAATTGGATCTAGGATCTTTCCGTCAGATAATATGTAACATCCAATGACTAAATCTTTTCTTTATAGATGCTTATTTTATTTAATCATCTGAGCTTGAATTATAATTTATATCTATGCAGAAGCAGAAGACACAAGTTGAAGAGTTGTGTGCAAGTCAATTTCATAAAAGAAAGCAAGTAGATGCTATCTTGAATGATATGGAAACAAGCTCATCAGCTGCCCAGAAGAGAGCAATTGGAGAAAAGAAGAGGAAAGTGTTAAAGGGTAATAAATACATAGAGTATACAATACAAACATACAATGTTTGGAGTGTGTGATGTGGTCTCTAATTTATGTCTGGAGGGACTAACTCATTTTTGAGTTCCTGGGAAACCTATTGGGCCACGCTTGGAGAAAACCAATGTGTTCATGCAAGGGCCACCTTTTTTCTATTATGAGAATGATGCTTTTGCACCAAAGGATATTTGGATGACAATATCTGAAAATTTATATGGTGTGGAACCATAGTTGGTGGACTCGAAGTACTTTTTAGCTTCCAGAAGACCAAGAGGTTATGTACACAATCTCTCAATAGAAGGGCGATTTAAAGCATTACCTCTCCCCCCCATGACTATTCAGGAAGCAATTTCTTAGACAAGGACTATTGGCCTCCATGGGATCAAAGAAACAAATTGAATTGCATAGACTCTAGACGATGTGGTAGTGTCCTTCGTGAAGAACTATGTACTATAATTGAAAATTCACGAGGGAAACTGCAAGATAGTGAACAGAAATACATTCTTGAAAAGTGCGAAGAATGGAACTTGGTTTGGTCCCAATATCTATCTTGTCCAGGGTTTGACTGCTATTTTGGCCAAGGATTTGGCTGATTATGAAATAGGAGAAGCTTTGCCTGAATATTATGGGGAGTTTTATCCGCTTCAGTCATCTGGGTAGCTGAGATCTTGAACCGATAATTCTGAGAGGGCAAGATATAATTCATTAAAGGGTAAGATCCATGTTGTTTACTTGACACATGTTGTTTACCTATTGGACTCTATGACATTTCATCCATTGAGACCTAAAGACATCTACTGAGATCTTTGAAAGTCATTGAAAGCATTGTCTACTAATTCCTCCAGTACTTCTGTATTTCAAATCTTGGACATCTTCCCTCTGAATCAACCTACATGTATGTTGGGTTTTTGTCCACCATCTATTAAGGACAAGCCTATTCTTTTCAAATATTTCCACAGATACAACACAACTTAAATGTATCCCAAGTAGATGCAAAGCAACCTCTGCTCCACCAATTTGATTATAATGTAAATTTTAAGCAATCAGATGTTAATGTAACCAATTTGATTATAATCAGACTGTGTATAAATAGTAATAGCAATAAAACACAAGACACAAGAATAACAAAAACAATAAAACACAAGACACCAATACCCTGGGAAAACCTCCCTCCTGGAGGTGAAAAACGCAACCTTTAAATGTGTTATGTATTATCTCAAATGTTGATAGTGTACAAGACTTATCTCAGATTTCAGTTGAAGAAATCGGTGTTGAATGGAACCCTTTAACAACATATGATAAAGCAGAACAACAAAAGTCTGGATCTGATTTGCACAAGATACTTTGACAACTTTTCTATCTTCAACCTTGCATAATCACCTTGCACAAGTTTGCATTAGAGAGAATCATTGCTAGAAGAACAAATAGAAGAAATATGAATTGTGTTGTGTCTCCAAATGACTTCATCTCGGAGCATTATATATCAACCTTAGGTGCTAATCACCCTCAGGTCGGCTTGCAAATAATAATAAATTATTATTCTATATTCCCATGTTGGACATTGGGTCCATCCAAATAGTTTTTTAATTTCCCTTAGCACGTTACATTTTAGGGCCCAACCCAATGACACATTGAATTCCTTTATCATGCTACATTTGGGTCTAGCCCAATTTAAGATGACTTCCATGTTACATTTTGGGTCTATCCCAATGACATATTTAAATAGAGGATAATACAAGTGCATACAGTAGGTATCTGAGCTAGCTATTGTTTCAACAAACCAAGGTCTGAAAAAGGTACCTATCTATAATAGGTTGGACTCACTCTGAGTGATTTTTATTTGAAGTTCTGAAACAGAAACACGTTGTAGAACATAATGGTTAACCCTATGTTAGTGATCTAGGGCTCAAGTGTGCCCAAAGAAAACACACGAAAATGAATACAAATGTATTAGAGAGCACATATCAATGTCACACAACAAGAGAGATTCAAGAATGAGAAGACACTATGCTAAAACTGTAGGTTGCAAGATTGTTTATGCAAAAGTATCTGCCAGGTGTCTATCTTTGTAGTCTTATATTCTTTTGTCTAGGAACAACTGTATTACATTATTATACAAGAGTAAAGATGAGTGTCATGGAAGTTACAAGACCTGCAACCACTCACTTTCTATCCATTCATGTCCCATGTCTTTTTGTTTTCTTGAAAATTTGTAAACGAAAATAGCATTGTCATTGTGAAAGTTGTGAGATTAAAATGAAAAGGAGTTAAGAGTGCCGCAATGTGAACATGTGTTTTAGGCAATGTGCTAAAGGTAGTGGTGAAGAAATATATGTAATGAAGTACCACCATTTCATTCAAATCCATCAAAGTATTAGATCCTCCTAGATCATTTGCCTCTCCTTGAGAAGCAACAATGGCTACTTGAGCTTTGGTAAACTGTTTTCCTTAGGAAGGAATTTGACATGCATCAAAAATCTAGTAAAGAAAAATCTCTTCAATTTTGGAGCATTTTACCCTACCTTCAATGATTTGATCACTTCTACTGGTATGCCACAACCAGGATTGATATTTGTTGGCTAAAGTTCTTTTGAAAAGTGTCGAACAAGGGTAGAAAGTAATGGAAAAAGAGTTTTGCAATAAAAACGTGATGTAAATTGTTACACGATCACTGAAATTTCAGAAAATAATATGTCAGATTTAATTAGGACCAACCCAATATTGCCTAAAATTATGGCCAACCAGTTTTGTCTTCAATAATATGAATGATTGTGTATTTCAGAAAATAATATGTCAAATTCAATTAGGACCAACCTAATATTGCCTAAAATTATGGCCGACCAGTTTTGTCTTCAATAATATGAATGATTGTGTATTTATATCACTTGCACTTGTCCTCCTTCTCTCATTCAATCTGTGGTAGTCTTCCAGTCAACAACACTGAAGAGCAGAAAATGGCATTAAGGGATTGAGATTGGCATCCTCTACATCAGAGTAAGCAAGTAAATCACGTAAGGCAAAGTTTGAAGTGTTAAAAGAGTTCAAATGCAACAATGGAAACTCTAGTTCAAGACGACTTAAAAAACTCTAATAAAAAACTCCAGTACTTCTGTATTGAAATCTTGGACATCTTCCCTCTGAATCAACCTACCACATCGTCTAGAGTCTATGCAATTCAATTTTTTTATTTGATCCCATGGAGGCCAATAGTCCTTTGTCTAAGGAAGTGGTTCCTGAATAGTCATGGGTGGGAGAGGTAATGCTTGAAATCGCCCTTCTATTGAGAGATTGTGTACATAACCTCTTGGTCTTCTAGAAGCTGAAAAGTACTTCGAGTCCACCAACTCTGGTTCCAAACTATAGAAATTTTTAGATATTGTCTTCCAAATATCCTTCGGTGCAAAATCATCATTCTCATAATAGAAAAAAGGTGGCCCTTGCATAAACACATTGATTTCCTCCAAGCGTGGCCCAATAGGTTTCCTAGGAACTCCAAACCTAGTTAGTCCCTCCAGACATAAATTAGAGACCACATCACACACTCCAGACATTGTTTTTTTTTATTGCATACTCTCTATGTATTTATCACCCTTTAACACTTTTCTCCAATTGTTCTCTTCTGGATAGTTGATGATCTTTCTTCCATGTCATTCAAGATAATGTCTGCTTGCTTTCTTTTATGAAATTTACTTGCACACGACTCTTCATCTTGTATCTTTTTCTTCTACACAGATATAAATTAAAATTCAAGCTTAGATGATTAAATAAAATTAGCATATGTAAAGAAAAGATTTAGTCATTAAAAGTTACATATTATCTGACGGAAAGATCCTAGATTCAATTCTTGGAGAAAGGAAACATCATTGATAATCTTTTTTTCAAATAAGACCTAATCAAATAAATTAAAAATGTTTTATGTAATTTTTAAAAGTAGAACTCATGCAATGCTTTCATGCACCGAAGGCCAAACTGTCGGACCCACAACATTCTCGTCGGTGCAATTTTGTGGTTAGATGGAAGAGGTAAGAAAAGGATGCATGTTGTTAATTGGAAATGGTGTTTCTTGAGTAAGGACTTAGGTGGATTGGGGATCAAAGACCTCAAGCAACAAGGTATTGCCTTAGAAATCAAATGGATTGTCAAGTATTTAGAAGGGAAAGAACCATGAAAGATATTAATTAGGAGATAATTCATGGTTGTCAATCATTATAACATTTTGGGTGGGAATATTGTTGATAATTTCTCATGGTCTGAAATTACTGTTAGGTATGTCTGCAATCTGAGTAAAAAGTCTAACTATTTTTGGATTTTATTGTCTATTGAAATTCTTTGGTTTCTTTGGAAGAGAAGGAATGAGAATGTGTTCCAAGGTAAAGGGAGGGTTATTATTGAGTGTAATCTTAGAATCACGATGCTAATGATTATTGAATAGGTATCATTTACATTGAAGATGCCAATAGGAAGATTCATGAAGATATTGGATAAGGTTCCTCTTCAATATATAAAGAAGACATTTATGATGTTGCCTATTGACCCCAAGGTCTAAGAAAGATAGGGAAGAAATTCTAGGAAGAGTATATAGACTTTCACAATAAATACCAAAAAGAACACCAATATCAATTGAAGAGGGGTAAAGCTATAAGACACCTAGAAATGGCTCACCAAAACTTTGATTGCTCTAGTTGAGAGAGGATCTTTGCGCCCCTTGGAACAGAATTTTATACTTTCCAAATTAGTAGGATTGAACCTAAGAATAATGACAAAGGAAAAGACAAAGAAGATAATAATGAAGATGGAGAGAATGAAGAGAAAGAGGAGAATCCACATAATGATAGTGATAATGAATCTTAATAAGCTATCACAATCTATCTTTTTGAATATGTTATCAATAGATGATATAATATTGATGTAATTTAATGTTGACTCGAAGCTCTACACATTACTCTTAATCGTATAAACTGATTCTTTTTTTTTCTTCTAATTTTAAGGCAATTTAGCCTGGTTGAGGATTTGATGGAGTAATCAACTTGGTCACTATTATTGTAACCTAACTTTGTACTCTAATTTTATTTTGGTAATCGATCTTTAGAAGAAAAAAATACATTCTACAAAGCAAACACACTACACTCACATACACTCTTATACAAACCTTGACATGTGTCTTGCTTTAGGATAACCTAGTGTACCACAAGCCAAATAGAAATAGACACAAGATGAGGGAGCTAGTTTTTGTTTCTACCCTCATTTCATCACTTATCATCAACCAACTCAACACTATCAATGATTAATTTGAGGTGTAAAGATTCAACAAATTGCTACAAATTTCATTGAGTAAAGGCAACATAGGTGACAACCACCCTAACTTCCACAACAAAAGTCTTGAGATAAGATTCCTACCTTTTGACATTTTGTAGTTTGATCTTGCAAGATTTAAAAATTAATATGTGCTAGTTTTTTTATCATATAAGAATCATATATATGATTTTATCCTTAGCCTAGATAATGGGCATGGTCCAAATTTTAGTTGTTTAATTTTATATTTTTTTCAAGGTTGACGATTCCTAGATCTAATAGTTATCCATTGGTATGATGTCAAAAAAATTGAATTATGTATCTAACATTGTGTACTTAAAGGCATCATGCTAAGATTCTTTCACATAAGATAAGAAAGATTCCAACATGGTTTAGAAATCACAAAGTACCAAAAGAACATGAATGTTTCTTCTCTCATTTTTTATAGTTGATATGTGGGTCTTTACACTATCATCATTATTAATGTTAGAGAGTTTTGTGAAGAAGAATGGTCATGAAAGGAGTGACTTTCCTAAGTGCTTGAGACTGTCACAAAAAGTGAGTGTTGCAGCAGTGAATCTTCCTTTGACCTTTGGGTGATTGGGAGGATAAAGACCCACATATCAACTATCTACTTTGACATTCTATGATGGTGTCCACCTACTCTAAAACCTTGTGGGCACTCTCTATCTGATACTAACATATACATTACATATGCCTCTCATATAACCCTATGTTGGCTAGGCCCCACCATAATTAGAAGATCCTAACCACTAAAAATACTAGATTCTCCCCTAAAAGGTTGTTGAGTCATAGAAGACCTAGATTGATAGCCCTATAGTCTCTCATACCTAAAATATCCTTGTGTCAATGATGGTCACATGTGACTACCCTATGTCCCCTACTATGCTCTAGACCTTTGTCTCTAATATTGATACATCTTTGTTATTGAAGATATTGGAGGTTACAAAAGCTATTTCAGGTTTATGTAACTTTTCAAATAAAAAAAAGTCAATCTTCATAACTATTATCAAATTGTTCGTTATTTAAAATGTAGTGTTTAGCTTCATAACTACTATCAAATTGTTTGTTATTTTTTGGCATGATTCATGGAATGGCTTTGAGAGCATCAAGAGTTGTTTTGATGATCATAATTGGATAGACGAGGTGGAAAGATGCTATGGTATATATGTGGTTGATTATGTTGTGGAGAACCCTCGAGGGAGTGGAATTTTTGGGTGGAAAGATATCAATATGGATGGTATGACAAAGGAAACTCAGGAAAGATTTGTTGAAATCATGATACAAAGGAGAATTACTATCAACAAGGAGGAAGATGAAATAATATGGTGTGCCACTCGGTCGGGGGAATATAAGGTCAAGTTAGGTTACCAAATTCAGATTAATGATCATGAGGAATGTGAATGGTCTTCTAGCTTATGCTAGGATAAAATGGTGGCTCCGCGAGCAGGGGCCTTTTTATGGATAGATATGCATGGTAGAATACTCACTGGAGAAAGATTGAAGAAATATGGAATAAATGGACCTACTAGATGTGTGCTATGCAAAGTTGATGAGGAGACAACATGACATTTTCTCTATGGTTGTAGGTTCGCAAAAGAATGTTGGAATTGGATTCATGCAAATCTTGAGTGGTAGACAACTTCTAATAAGGACTTCAAGAGCCATATTATCAGGTGGCCTGCCTCAAGGAATAAATCACTTTGGGGCACTCTATGGATAATTATCCCCTTAGCGGTGGTGTGGCAAATTTGGAAAGAGAGTAATAGAAGGATATTTGAAGATAAAGAATTGAATGTGACCATTGTTATTGAAAAAATTAGAGGAATGGTTTCAGAATTGGCATCCGTTAAGGTATATGGTAGGAGAATTGAATGCATCACAAGTTGGGAAAAAAATGTGCAGATGAAATGGGGATCTTTAATACCACCCAATATTATAGTCAATCCTAAACATAACATGAGGTGGAATGTCAGATGGGAAGCCCCAGAGCCAGGGTACTATAAACTAAATTTTGATGGGGCTGCCAAAGTGAATTTAGGTGAGGCAGGTTATGGATGCATAATCAAAGATAGTAGGGATGAGATGGTGGTAGGAATCTCAGGATACTTGGGAATCTACCCTCTAGAAATTGAAGGATATTTGTAGTTAGTAGTCAATGCAACCAAGAATGGTATTACACAGAATTGGAAACTGGGAAGATGTTTAAAATCAATTGTAGAATTATTGAAACATATTTCGGAGTACAAAGTGACTCACATTTACCGTGAGGCAAACACAAGTGCAGACTACTTGGCAAATATGGGTGTGATGTCTAAATGTAGAAAAGAAGAACACGTCTCTGTAGGACATAGTGTAGAACTCTCCAAGATTGTGAGGGACGATATGGTAAATGCATTGCAGAACACCAGAAAGGGTATAGGATAAAATAAAAAAAGGGGGAACCACGCATAGGTGAGAAGAGTGTCATCTTGGTGCAAAATCTCCTTTATCATTCTCGATAAGTGAGATGTGGTTGAAATTAAAACATAGGTACATTGCTCAAGATTTGGGGAAGATAAGATTCTCACTGTAGTAGAGATATCAAGGATAGTAAGCAGACTGGATGATGCAGATGGGTCTTATCGATTTCATACATTACTCAATGCTTCACAAGTTGATCATTGTATAAGGGTTATCGCGATGAAGGGAAAAAGCATTCGAGTCTTGAGGTTCAAAGATGGTTCATCATTTTGGATTGAGTTGTATGTGTTGGGATGAATCCTTTCAAGTGCAATGCAGAAGGTTGTTTCTCATTGATGAAAGTGTCCTCGATGTAGTTTGGAGATTGGTGGCATCCATCCTTGGTGGAGGTAGACACTAGTGTGACGGTTTCATTTATGAGGTAGAGGATAGATGGTTTTATCCACGTGATGGATGGGCAGGCCATTGCTAATGAGATTTTGAATCTAGATGCGGACGGGTGGGTTAGCTGGTTGGGTAGTTACTTCAACTCAGATAACTATGTTTCCTCAGATTCGAAAGATGACCAGGACCTTGAAGATGAGGAAAGAGATTGTGCCAAGGTAGAGAAGGAAAGCTTGAAATCCCTGATAGAAGATGTTTGGGAAGTCTACCGGATTGGAGTCATCAACAAGAATTTTTCCCCCTTCCAAAGGCTGCTGGACAGAGATGTCTGCTAGCTCATGGGGGCCGTTGCAAGCAAAGTAATAGAAATTGGAGTGCACCTGGCCATCATCCTCAAGGCTCTGTAGATTCCTTTATAGGTATAGCCTCATGATTGGATGTATGGACCTATGTCTAGTCAGTTTTATTTTTGTCATGATGTAAGGGAGCTAACCCCCTTTGGTTAGTACTTATCTATAAAAAAAATGCAGTGTTTAATTAATACATGATTGTAGGATTGTTCAAGGGTTTAGGTCTTGTAAGAAATTCTTCTTTTAAATTGATCATATCATATTACAAAAACCTCTCACCATCTCTACTATTGGCAATTAATCTGATAAATCTATAATAAACTTTGAATCTAGATATTTGAAAAGAAAATAATATTTTTCAACACAATATGTATAAAAATGAATTGGTTGATTATACCCTACCCTTTTTCTTCAACTGGATCTTGGCGGCACCCCAATCCAGAACCGTTTCCCTCCTTGTGATGCCTGACAATTATTTTGTGATGGCAGAGGTCGACGGGACGAAGACGTGGGAATAATGTTTATCAAATGACTTGGTCTTTTTTTTTTTTAAAGTAATGCCCGTGATTGTTGGAATTTCGATGAACATGGGGCACTTTTTCTACAAAACAAAAATTTCATTTCCAATTCCTTCTCCATTGAAACCAAATGTTGAATTATCATCGGAATTCCAATGAATGCGGGCCTTTTTTCAAAAAAAAATCAAATTTGGTCACAATATACCTTCTCCGTCGGAATTTTAGGCCAAATGTATTAGTGTCATCTTTGCATTAACATTATTTATATATATCATTCATTGCATTGAATATCATCATTTATATTATCTTTGCATTCATATTATTTATATATATCATTAATTGCATTAAATATCATCATTACATTTTATCATTTATATCATCTCTCTCCCAAAGAAGATATCATCAAATAGTGTGGGGAAAAATCTGGGTTGTACTCAATCAAACTACATTATAGGATCATTGAAAATTCAGTGGTTAATGAGGAGTGGCTGACGAAACTATGTTGGAGCTCCCCATGTTTACCAAAGGTTGGTGTTTTTACTTGGCTAGTTTTGAAGAAGAGAATTTTGATGAGGGATAGGTTTAGCAGGTTGGTTTTAATGGTCCTTTCCAATGCATTATGTGTAGAGAAGATGACGAATCTCTGCACCATTTGTTGCTAAATTTGTGAGATGGCACAAAGTGTGTGGAAGTTCCTGTTGTTCAAACTTGGATGGGAGATTCCTCTTCTGGAGAAGGTGTTTGACTTATTTAAGAGCGGGTTCATTGAGAAAAGGAAATTAGTTTACTCTAGCATATGAATTGTCTCGCCTTCAATTGTAGTATGGGAAATTTGGAAAGAGAGAAACAAGCGTCTCTTTTAGGACAAGTCATAATCAAGGGAGATGTTGTGTGATAGAGTGGAAAGGGTCATTTCTAAAGTTGTCTCCTTGTTGACTACAGATCATAATTTTAGTAAGTACCCTTTTAATTTGGCGGATAAACTTATTCAATCAAGATGGCCTTTGGTGAATTTTAGGCCCATTCATGGGTTCTTTAGGGTTAATCCTCCTTCCAAGGGTGAAAAGGGTTCTAATGAGGTGTGGACCGAACCGGAGTAAGAGTGGATCAAGATCAATTTTGACGGAGCTTCAAGGAGCAACCCAAGTATTTCAGGTGCAGGGTGTGTGGCTCATGATGAGGAAGGTAAAGTGTTGTTCGAAGGGGCACAAAGGTTGCAAGATGGCACAAATAATGAGGTTGAGGTGTAGGCCACTTTGCTTGCAGTTGAATTGGTAAGTAATATGAAGGTCTCGAGGGTACACTTAGAGTGGGACTCAAAATTTGTGGTGGAAGCAACTATGAAAGGGACATCACCAAGTTGGAGAATAAATAAATTTATTTTAATTATTTGTATCAGGCTTGGTTTTTTCCAGGATTTTCGGATATCTCATATTCCTAGAGCAAGAAATGGGATGGCAGATCTTTTGTCCAACATGACCTGTGAGTTGGACAATTTTCTCATGAGATGGTGGGGTGGAGATGACGTAGATGTACAATGTCCAACTTAGTGGGACTCTTAACCTTGAAAGTTGGCGAATTAAGAAGTGAAGTTAGTTAGCCACGTAGGATTTAGTTGAGCATTTGGGGGGATTGATTTGAAGGTTGGAAAAGAGTAAATCTCTGTTATTCTCATTAATTTCTCTATCTGAAGCAGGGGGACAGGAAAGGGTAGTGATATGTGGAGGAAAATGCATTTAATGCAGGAAGGAAGTATAGTTAGTATGCTCATTTATTTGTTCTTGTTGCTTGATGTTTGGGCAAATTTTCTTCCTGGAGAAGCTTTTGAGTTGGCGAGGTGTGAGGTGATGGTATTTGCTTGCAGAGGCATCATGGAGGAAAATTTTACGCTGAAGACCAAGATGTCATTGTGCCCATTCTTTGGAGATGTTACAAAAAAAAGGCTCTGAGCTTCAAGGAGCAACCCAAGTATTTCAGGTGCAGGGTGTGTGGCTCATGATGAGGAAGGTAAAGTGTTGTTCGAAGGGGCACAAAGGTTGCAAGATGGCACAAATAATGAGGTTGAGGTGTAGGCCACTTTGCTTGCAGTTGAATTGGTAAGTAATATGAAGGTCTCGAGGGTACACTTAGAGTGGGACTCAAAATTTGTGGTGGAAGCAACTATGAAAGGGACATCACCAAGTTGGAGAATAAATAAATTTATTTTAATTATTTGTATCAGGCTTGGTTTTTTCCAGGATTTTCGGATATCTCATATTCCTAGAGCAAGAAATGGGATGGCAGATCTTTTGTCCAACATGACCTGTGAGTTGGACAATTTTCTCATGAGATGGTGGGGTGGAGATGACGTAGATGTACAATGTCCAACTTAGTGGGACTCTTAACCTTGAAAGTTGGCGAATTAAGAAGTGAAGTTAGTTGGCCACGTAGGATTTAGTTGAGCATTTGGGGGGATTGATTTGAAGGTTGGAAAAGAGTAAATCTCTGTTATTCTCATTAATTTCTCTATCTGAAGCAGGGGGACAGGAAAGGGTAGTGATATGTGGAGGAAAATGCATTTAATGCAGGAAGGAAGTATAGTTAGTATGCTCATTTATTTGTTCTTGTTGCTTGATGTTTGGGCAAATTTTCTTCCTGGAGAAGCTTTTGAGTTGGCGAGGTGTGAGGTGATGGTATTTGCTTGCAGAGGCATCATGGAGGAAAATTTTACGCTGAAGACCAAGATGTCATTGTGCCCATTCTTTGGAGATGTTACAAAAAAAAGGCTCTGAGGGATGTTTGTGTTCCAGGACGAACAACTAGTCAAGTGTGTGCAATTAATCTTGGGGAAGGTTTTTGGAAATCTAAGGCACAAGTATCGAATGAACATGGATGTGTATTCACTAATCATGGTGTGGGGATTGGACGCTGGTGAACTTGTGGAGGTGGTAAAAATGGTAATGGACACAATCATGTACAGAGACTACTTAGATGGCATGGACTCAATTCTAGAATGGGTAATTCTAGAGGTAGGAATTGATGTGAGGGAGGGATTTGTAGTGGCGCCTAATGAACGCTTCAAGAAACCAATGTCCTTTATTCGATAGCCAAAAGATTATGCAAGGCACACCGTAGGGAGAAAGCCAAACAAAGGTGGGAGGCATTGAAGGTTTTTGGGAAGATTATAGAGATTTATGAAGTGATTCAACAAGCTAAGGTGTAAGTAGAAAGAGTTGAAGGAAGAGTGTTAAGACCACACAAGAGGATGCAATCAAGCGAGACTAGCAATGCAGATGAAGGGAGCTCTTAGGGTGCATGAAATTTCTTTCTCTTTTTTTGAATTTAAGTTAAATTGTTTATGGTTTGTTTTAATTTGGCCTGCATACTTTATTTCTAAAATTGATGTAATAGGGTAGCTTCATGGGGTTTGAGCAGTCTCGTTTCAAAATTGAAATTGTGAATGCAAAATTTTGAGTATGCATTTGGATAGGTACATAGTTTTGGGGGTTTTGGGGGGTCTGTACTGGTGAACTAGGTTGAAGTTGGGTGGTTTTGGGGTGATTTGTTTTTATTTTGAAAGTTTAGACTTTCCATGGATGTACTCTTTTCTTCTTCGAATAAATAAAAAAATCATATTATCGAGAAAAAAAATCATACATCAACACCTTAATCATCATATGACAAATCAAACATTGCATTCATCACATTCATCACATCAACATCATCATATAACAATATATATCATTAATCACAATAAATCAATTCATACATCTTCACAAAATTATATACATCTGCATTCATACATCAATATAAGCATCATATCTTAAATAAAAAATCATTTGCATTCATACATAAATATAAGCATCATGTCATAAAACAAAATCATCTGCATCATTTACCATATCAAATGAAAACCATCTACACATCATCATATATAAAATGGATTATCGTACAACAAATTGTTGGAATCCAAGAACACTGAGAGGGGGGGGGGGGTGAATCAGTGTTCTACCAGAACTATAAATTTTAACCTTATTAAAACATGCATACACCAACTGGTATACCGACACTTATAGAATTGAAAGAAGTAAAGCAACCAATAAGTCAATCATGTAAATGAATACCACAACACACAAAATTATATGTAGAAAACCTCAAAGAGGAAAAACCACGGTGGGATTTATGACCCACAATATCAATTCACTAGCCATATGAAGAGATATTATAAAATATAGGGGCCTGCACTTGCAGGAAGGCTTATTGCCTAGAGCACACTGCTCAATCACACAAGGAGCTTCACTGACTACATACAAATCTAGACTATAATCTGGAGAAATGATTGAAATGCAAAGATAGCATCTTCTATGCCTGAATATAGTTCTGGGTAAGCTCTGTCTATTCCGGTCTCAAACCCTAAACCCTTTACCTAAATACCCCTTTACATAAATATCCTCACATACATAATCTCTCTCATATATTTCACATCTCCTTCATTATTTCCTTCCTATTTCATATTCTCATGACATTCTCCTATCCATCCATTCCCAAAATGATCTAACCAACTAACCTATATACCCTTTACAAATCATTATGCCTTATGTCCGCTTACAAAGATAATTATAATATGAACATACATGTCGGCTAAATAACATAAATACATGAATATCAAAAACAATTGTCGATGTCGGATCTCCAAATGATGTCGGCCTCCAATACCGATAACCTGATTCTAAACCATGTCAGTCTGCATTGCCAGTAACCAAAGAAATATATTCAACTTGTCGGTGTCGGTGCCAGTGTCTGTGAAGTGCTTGTCGGTACACAACTAACCTAGAATATGAAGCCAGAATAAATTACCATGTTGCCATCAATGACAACATATTGAAACCAACCAATTGAGTGTCAATTGCCAAAAATCTCCCCCTTTGGCATTGATGGCAACACTCATGTAAAAAATGGTCATGGTTTCCAACTGTCGGTTTCATCCAGAACCTGCTCCCCCTGAGCTAAATATTCATCTATGATCATAATAAAAAATACTCCATATCTTCTGAAATTTTTTCACCTATACTCCCCCTAATGTATACAACTGTCATTTTTTTCTTTTTCACATCAGTACTCTCCCCCTTTGACATCAATGCCATCAAAAATACTAAAAAGCCAAAAATCAGGATGAAGAAAGAAAGACTGTACAATGAATATCCCAAAAATACCTTATCGGAGTTGAATATATTTGAAAATTTCCGGATAGGCCTTCTCCAAAAGCTCTAGATAAGTATCCCAACCAGATTTGAAAGTGCCAAAAATAGATACAAATCCATGTAGCATATGGGCAAATGACTCTTTCTCATTTAATTATGTCGGTGTGAGCTTACCAACCAGATCTATACACTCCTTCTTATGTACACTTAATGAATCCAACTGGGGACTCACCAAACCTCTAAGACTTCTAGCTCTTCTTATGATTTTGTCTTTTTCTCTCTCAAGGGTAATATCTTGGGCTTCCAAAACCAAAACTTGACCATCAATGGATGTAGTCAATGAATTAAATCCATCAAAAGTATTGGCTATACCTACAATATCCTCTTGAATATCCTTAATCTTTTTATCTATGAGAAAACCTATATTACAACATACTCTGTAGATATTTGTACACTTCCTTAAAGAATTATCTATCAATTTCAACTTATCATTGATTTCCTTCCTTTCAGACTCAATCATTTGATCAAATGTAGCTCTCTTTGCCTGTGTGAATCTCTCTAGTGCTTGTCGGTTTGATATCTACTGCAAGGACTTAAAATCCTTTGAAATGTGTTCAATGATTATCTTAAGCTTACCAGATGGGCTTGCTTCATTGCCAAATTTACACTCTAGGACAAATCTATGCAAAACAGTTATAGACTGATCAATAATACCTTTATCCATAGATCCTTCCTTCATCATTTTCTCAGCAACCATCATCATGAGTTTAGTAGAAATCATCTCGGTTATGCTTTATTTTCAATCTGTGAGGTGTCAATTGACAACAATGATGGACTCACTACCGGTTCCTTGTCAGATTCCTCTTTCTTCTCCTCTAATGATTTAACCTTTATAGATTCTTCACCTATATCGATGGCTTCACCACTTGGTGCAGTCTCAGTAACTGTCGGTTCCTCCCTAGGAAATGTAACCTCATCTTGTACATTTGTATCCAGAGGACTATTGTCCTCAACATTAGTAACTTATACATTATCAACCTTTACACTCTCTATATTTGCCGGTATCTCAACATTTATCTGTACATTTGTATCTACCAGAGGCTCAATTTCCACTATCTTAATGTTTTTCAAAATTGAGGGTGAAGTACCCGTAATACATTTACCCTTCCCTTCAACTGGGATGTCTGCAGTATCTGTCTTAGATTTTGGTGAAGTATAAAAACCACAGTTCTCTTCAAAGAACTTAACCCATACCTTGTAGGTCTTCTTAATTATCTCATTGACCCTTCCTAACATAAGACTGATTATTCTATGCTTGTTGTTAAATATTTTCCTATTTGCAACTTCAAGTGTCTTATCCATCTTCTCTGCTGCATTAGAAACACAAACAGATAACTCTTGAATCTTTATATGCTTGTCCTCTTGCATTATTGATAGTCTTCTAGCATCTAACATATCATAAAACTATGTCGGTATTTGGTTTTCAATTTCTAACAGATCTTTCTTATAAATATTCAAATATAACAAAATTGCTTCCTCTACCTCTCTATGTTCATCATTATCTAAATGTTCATAATAAAGCTGTACATTTTTTAACATACCATCTTTAGCAATCTCATCAACTAACTCGCACAAGTCTTTGGTAGAATAATAGTTACATTACCAGATACAATTGCAAGATCAATGTCATCCTTCTTCTTCCTTCTTCCAGTATTGGATGGGGTGGAAGGTGTTTCTTTTAATGCTTTCTTCTGTGCCGGTACCTTGATAGTAACTTTCCTAACCAGTTTCTTCTTAGCCTCTACCTTAGTTTCTTTATTTTTCTTCCTTATTACCCTTTTGAATGCCAGGGGTGTGTCATCATCAAATGCAAACTCTGCTGCAATAGGCTCAATGAATATTTTTGGTTCTTTCATCTTCCTACCTTTCTCCGGAACAACATCAATCAATGCTTTGATGTCCTGTGAAAATTTTTCAACAAATTTACTTTCCTTTCCTGCCTGCTTCTCTCTCTTCTTCCAATTGAACCTAACTTCAACCTCTTGTATCTTCTTCTTGGCAGTGCCAAAGCTTTTTACAGTTTCATCTACCGGTGCATCAATTAGAATTTGTGCGTCAACTTCATAACCCATTTCCTCAATCCAAATCTTCTGGGGCCTAACAGCTTCTATCAAAGTTTCATCTTTCTTGAGCATGAAGCATATGTCAGTTGAATACTGCTCAAAAATGTTCGTAGGAACCCTCATCCTAGAATTCATAGCCTTTTGAAATGCTTTATTTAAAGTAACCCCACAGTTTGTCATCTCTATGACTACCCAATGTAGTAATAGACTATTTTAATTGCCTCCTTACCGAGATATCGAATTTCCATTTTCTCTTCCCAAAACCAGGAGTCTCATTGATGAAAAATACCATTAAACAGATAATTAGGTTACCATACTGAAATGTTCCTTTCTTTTCTCCTTTAATCTTACCTAGGTTAATCAGTAGTTCATCCAACATCCAACCACATAGATCCAACTTATCATTCTCCCTCATCATTTTCTAAGTTGCGTAAATGCAGGAGCTAGAAATAGAATTCAATCTATTTGATTGAGTTACCTTGTAACCAATGACCATGCTACCAAATCAGATATCTGTGTCGGTGATAGTACTTATTTTCATTGATCGTCTGTCTGATGTTGTGCCATTAATCTTGTTAACCTGATCATTTGAAACTTTCTTCTTCGGACGTTGTCCAACCTGTGGTAAACTGGTGATTGACCTGATGGCCTCCTTCATAATCTTATATGGTCTATCCAACTAGATAAACTCTTCATGCACTCTGCTCAAAACATACCTAACAATTTAATCTTCAAATTTTGGAATATCCAGAATGTCGGTAAACCCTAGATCAACAATATGCTGGTATTTAGATTTAATCTTTCCAGAATCTCCCATTAACTCATTCATGTACAAGCTCTTGATATCAATCATTCCCAAATCTTCAATTTGATAATCAATGTAGGCTCTTACATCTTCAACATACATGACTCCTTTCAGAACACGGTAAGAAGTGCCAACTGAATCGTCCAGGGTAGCAACATGTGGATATCGCTTGAAAATCGGCCTGGGATAGTCCTTGACATCAACAACAGTTGGATTTGCAACAAAGATAGGTACAAATGATGATCTTGTTTCCATGATTGAAGATAAATACCTGTGAATCATTGCCAATGAAATACCCTAAAGATCTCTTCCAATCGCTCAAGATGATATCAATCGCACTGATTCACCTTAGACTTCCTTTGAGTCACTCTGAATTGCTCTCAATGCAAAGTGATCAGAAATGAAATGAATTCGATCTTTTATCCTCCAAGAAACCCTAATCCGTCATTGATTTTAATGACTTCCGATGGAAGATACTGGATCTCGATAAAAAATCTCCATGTCGGATAAGCATCCAATATCTGGAACATCTTCCAGAACCTCTTCCCAAGGCTTAAGCAATATTATCATGAATTTTGCCCACCCCTAAGGCATCTGCCTCAGTTACTGAATGAGCTTCCTATTGGTGCAGGAGCAACCTCCTCTGTCGGTTGGGTAACCGATGCATTTCCATCTGCTAATTATTCTTCTGACTTCCTGACCCATCTCTGGGTATGATCTTGTCAGATTTCATTAACCTTTTCTTTTCCTTTCTCATTACATGCATAACATGTAACATTGTTCTTTTGAATTGCTTTGCTAAAACTGGTATAATTGCTAGACCTACACTGATTAGCCATATGTCCAAATTTTCCACATGCATAACATTTAACATTCATTCTACAATCTTTTGTCTTATGTCCATACTTATTACATTTAGAACACTGACCGGGAGCAGAATCAGGGTTATGATTTGCTCTATTTATACATTGCCTAGCCATGTGACCAAATTTATTACAAACAAAGCATCTACCATTAAATTTATAAGCATTAAAATTCCTTACTGGTTCCTTATGGTTTTGATCTTCATTTGCAGTACCAGAACTCTGTCCTTGTTCAAATCCAAGTCCACTGGAATCTCCATTCTCCCTTTGTCTCTTCAATAACCCATCTACTTATGTTGGAACTAATCTTGAATTTTTCTTTATACTCACTTGCAATTGTCAGATCATCTCTCAGAATTATCATTTGTCTCTGAAGCTCTTGTTCATTACTCTGGGATTGTACTAAATCATTTCTCAACATATCATTCTCATGAACCAACCTACCACATTCTTCAAATTTGTTTTTCAGAGATGCAACAAGATTTTCTTCTTTTTTCTTCTGGTCTTCAACCTCCTTAGACATTCTCATAGTTATAGCTTGCATTTCATTTCTCATGACCATTTTCTGTCGACTCGGCTTCTAACAATATTCCTTAAGTGCATCTTTCTCTTCATCATCCTGATTCTGCAAAAGGTCCTTCCTCCTAGCTTGGACAAATGACAACCTCTCTTGTAGAACAAGAATGAATTACTGAGCAGAATTCAATTCATTTTGTAACTTCAAGTTCTTCATCCTTTCAGCATCATAATCTTCAAGTTCCACCTCAAGTTGCTTTTCCAAACTCATATCCATGGATTATGGATTCAGGATCTCCCTCAAGCTATTAAACTTCCTCTGAGGTACAAGGCTCTGATACCAATTGTTGGAATCCAAGAACACTGAGAAGGGGGGGGTGAATCAGTGTTCTGCCGAAACTAAAAAATTTAACCTTATTAAAACATGCATACACCAACTGGTATACTAGTACATATAGAATTGAAAGAAGTAAAGCAACCAATAAGCCAATCACATAAATGAATACCATAACATACAAAATTATACATGGAAAACCTCAAAGAGAAAAAACCATGGTGGGATTTGTGATCCACAATATCAATTCACTGGCCATATGAAGAGATATTACAAAATATAGGAGCCTGCACTTGCAGGAAGGCTTACAACCTAGAGCACACTACTCAATCACAAAAGGAGCCTCATTAACTACACACAGATCCAGACTACAATCTGGAGAAATGATAGACCTATAAATATAACATCTTCTATGCCTAAATACAATTCCCGTTAAGCTTTTTTTGTTCCAGTCTAAAACGCTAAACCCTTTACCAAAATACCCCTTTACATAAATATCCTCACATACATAATCTCTCTCATATATTTTGCATTTCCTTCATTATTTCCTTCCTATTTCATATTCTTGTCATATTCTCCTATCCATCCATTCCAAAAATGATCTAACCAACTAAACTATATACCCTTTACAAATCATCATGCCTTATGTCATCTTACAAAGATAATTACAATATGAACATACATGTCAGCTAGATAACATAAATACATGAATATCAAAAACAATTGTTGATGTCGGACCTCCAAATGATGTCGGCCTCTAATACCAATAACCTGATTCTAAACCATGTGGGCCTGCATTGTTGGTAACCAAAGAAATATATTCAACTTGTCCGTGTCGATGTCGGTGAAGTGTCTGTCGGTACACAACTAAGCCAAAATATGAAGCCGGAATAAATTACCATGTTGCCATCAATGACAACATATTGAAACCAACCAATTGAGTGTCAATTGCCAACACAAATAAGATCCATCATAAATCATGCATATCATAAAAATCAATGCCAACATACATCTTGCATAAACAATAAATCATATAAAGGTTTCATATAATCATCACCAAAAAGGAGACCTCGTCATATATCTCTCATCAAAAGAATACATGTGTATCATAGTATAATGATGTCAAAAATATCGGCTACCAATAGCCATCCAAGTGTTAATATATAACAATGTAACCAAATAACAAATACAAGTATCAGGTGACACACTTGCCAGATGTGGATGGGGCACCACTAGTTAGAGGTGGTGGATGATGGGGAGGACCCATGACACCCCCACTACTTTGTGTTCTCAATGATCGATCGGATCTGGTGGCTCGCATTTGTGAATAGCTCATGGCCCGCTAACTCTTGGGCACTACCTACTCATATAACCCCTGCCAATAGTCACTCTTTACACTGGCTCACTACATCTCCCTCATGGCCTCGGTAGTAGGACCATGAACCTGTACCTGCTCTAGGACGTGAATCATGTCTTGTTCATGTGCCAGCTGGTCCACAACATCAACACGCTCTCTCAAAATAGTTGTCACCTCGGCTCCTTGGGCAATAATTGTACATCTCAAGAAACTATCTGTGCATCCCTATCATTCATCTCTGCCTCTAGGGCAAGGATCTGAGCCTCGGCAGTGGTAATACGAACCTATAACTCAATCAACATGACCTCTCTAAGGTCTCTCTGTCCTGTTGGCCCTGTCGCCCCGGTTGCCTTTTCTCCTATTGTCTTGGCTGCCTCTCCCTCTACCCTGCCCATTGCCTCTATTAGCGTTGATGTTTCTACTTGTGCTGGTGGGGCCTATAGTAATCGCACTAGGTGGGCAACCCTATCTCTCCTACCTCCTGCACCTCTTCTTGCACCTCCTCCCCCATCTCCTCCACCTCCACCTCCCCCATCACCTCCTTCATCCAGTCTCCTCCTCCTCCTACCTTGTCGAGGAGCCTGTTCATCCTTAAAAGGCAGTACTGGCTCTATTGGATCTGAAATACGTGGAAAAGGTGCACAGCCAAAAACTAAGAATACTGCTTTGTAACCCTAGCATCTGCAATGTCTTCTCTATATGCCCATGGCCTAGAGACCTCAACTACAAATTATGAAACTCGACTAAGGTCTGATCATAGGGTATTACTGGCCCCCACTGACACCTCTCCCGGACCACACGAGCATACTCATCTGATCTCCTAGGTATACTATAAACACGCCCAAATTGTCTCATTACCTGAGCCGGTAGATGCCTCTCAATAATGTAGGATGTCTGCCCAAACATCAAACCTCCATACATATATACATAGGGATGATCAATCACCCTAAATCTCATACATACTAGTCTACAAATTGGCAAGTGCTCCCATGCCCATATATGCAACAAAGTGATCTCGACACCCAATGAGGTACTCTCATGATACACCATGCCATGTAGGTCATTGTACATATGATCTGGACACATGGGCCCCAAGCATATTGGGTCCCCTTTCTCTCCATCCTCTCGATCAACTAGCCCCAATCGATGGATAGTCCATGTGATCACCGGTCTGGGCATAGAAGACTACCAATAATTCCAACAAGAACAATAGGAAGTGGATCGTATAACTCTATAATATCATCTCATCTCACTGAACTATCATGGACCTCTAAATAAGGAGCCACGAAGATACGTTGCAATACCACATCATCCATTAGTATGTCATATATCACTAACTCACCTATGATAGGAATGTGCAAAATCCTCCATATGTCCTCTAGTGTGACTGACATCTCTCCCATCAGCAAATGGAAGCAGCAAGTCTCATTGTGCCATCTCTTCACCAGTGCAATCAGAATCTTGTGATTCGATTAAATCACAGGTAAGTGCATCATGTCATATAAGTTGGTAGATGCAACATAATCGATATCTAGCTCTGGCAATTGATTTTTTATCCATTGAGTGGTGGCATGCCTCCTTCGAGCCTGCAATACACCAAGGTCCTCCTACAAACACAATCAAGCAATAGTGTCAACCATTTTGCTAACAGACTCAGTTAATACCTAGACTTCAAGTACTTTATGATCAAGTATCTCAAGTCTCAATAGGTAAATCAACTCAAACACACCTAGAATACATCAAGCATTTACATCAATGGCCTAGTCTCAACAAGTACAATGAGTGCAAGCAAACGCAACACACACATCTAAATAACACAAAATGATATCAACCATCATCATCAAAATCCAACTAGGGCAATAAAAAATCAAAGCGCTCAAAAACAGTGTCAAAAGCGCTAAAAATTTTCAAAACAACAAAGCGCTAATCTAAGCATACAAAAGCACTAAAACTGCAAAAGCAAAAGCGCTAAACTAAGCCTACAAATGCACTATAATAACAATAATGCTAAACCTACTACGTAATTGCGCCAAATCGGCACAAAATTGTTGAAATAGGCGACAAAAGCGCTAAAACAAAGTTTTAGTGCTTTTGTCTTAAATTCACTTCACCTAGCGAAAAAATGCATTAAATGAGCTCAAAATGCAAAAATCAAAACTGGACTTATCAGGGGATCATAGTTGACTAGCCATGGGTACCTCTGAATCTGCTCGAATCGATGATATGTTGTCGGCACCACCATATTTTTTGTTGTAAGTTGCTCGCAAAAGGTCTCTGGCAGAGATCAAATTCACTATGGAGTGTAAAACTGAGGCCAAAATTAACCCTTCTCGCCCAAATATACCCTATCCATCCCTTACCCTTCTTCGCCTCGCTCACTGCCCTAGACCCCAAAGAACTTTCAAGGCTCCCCATTTCTCCGTATTAACTTGGTTTTCCTCTTTTCTTTCACCATTTAATCCAATTTCTTCTCCTCTATTATCCCTCCAATTCTTTCTATTTTTTGAGATATCACTTGATTTTTTTTAAAATTCAGCCCATCTCTCGAGGGGGCATACCACCCACTAAACTAACATCCTTAGGGAATTCTTCCCATCCCTATCTATTTTTCTTTGAAATAGTGTGATAAACTACACCATCTCAAAGAGAGGCAAATGTAGACACATAAATCTATCCACTAAATTAAATAAATATTTAATATTTGTTTATAGCACTAATATTCTTCTATTAATTAAATGTACATTTAATTAATTCATTTTGACCCCACTCTACTATTTCAATTAAATAAATTTCATAAATTTATTTAAATTAAAATTACTAACTATAGTCCAACCTTTAAATAAATTGATTAAATTTATTTAATTCCCCCTTCTTCTCTTTTAAATAAATTAAGATTTATATGAATAAATCTAAAATTCACATGCACATTTAAATAAATAAACATTTATTTAAATTTTATTTACCCTTGCCCACTTGCATTCTCCTACAAAGCCCACTTGCTCACTAACCCTTCTTCTAGATTCTTCTAATCCCTTCCATTTTAGCCTAAACCCACTTCTAATAACTTGCACAATCATACATGGGTCTTGTCCCTTTGACCAAGGCCTACCCATGGGCAAACCTTGCAACATAGATTACTCATTGGATAAAGTCTTTGTCTAATAACCCAACCACATGAGGTTACCCTCATGCCTCCCCAAGCATTTAATTCTTCTTCCCTCTCCTCTCAATCCCTCTCATGGTGTCACTTATCACCATTGCATTGGTGGAAGTTGCAAACATGGATTGAGGATCAAGCCCTCCTCATACAATCCTAGCCCTTCATAAGCCAAATCAATCTTGACCTTTCAATCAACCTTTTTTCCTATAAAAGGAAGCCTCATCCTCAAGAAAAGAAGGAATCATATTGATCATTTGTATTATATTTGCATCTAGGCCTTTCTACTTAGCTTTCTCATAGCAATTCCATTTCTGCTTTTTTCATAGCAATAGGAGTTCATTTTCAACCATTCAATCCTTCATTTGGCATCCATGGCTACATGCTAAAAATTAGGGCTACACTTAAGCAAGATTTTGGATCTTGGATAGGAGAAGAACAAGGGAGAGACATCAAGAGCATCATAGGATCTTCTTAGGGAGTCTTTTCTCTCTCATTTTGCTTGTTATTGCTTCTATTATATGCTTTTTAATCTCTTTTGGTATGCATTTGGAAAGTTTAAAGTTCATTTGGTTTTAGTTTTGGTTGAGACTAACTTATTGACATTTTATCTTTGTTTTTTCTTGCCCTCTTTCATGTCCATCACTTACATCATAATCAAGATAAAGACAACATTCACCACAAACTCAAGCAATTGACTCTGTCAGGGTAGCAAATATTTTCTTTGGGGCAAATTCAAACATGTAAACATATGACCAAAGAGAATTGTCCTATTATGGGACAATGGTTAGGGTTAAATCAACATGGACCTCTATGTCATCTCCATTACCACCATCCAGGATTGTTAGGCATGCTCAAACCTGTGAAGCCAGGTGGACTCGATGCCTGGTGCCTGCAACCAAATGAAAACACAAAACACTTGCACACATATACATTTATTATATATCTACATCTAGAAAATAGGACTAGGAACCATAACCAATCTTTATATGCATTCATTTGAATATATGTTAGTACATCATAAACATAATTCATCATCTATCATATAGCCATAAGAGATTTTAATATAAAACCATAACATCGTCATCATATCTCTTAATCTCACATCTAATCATCAAGTAACCTTAAGCATTCAACCCTAATATTTTATTGTTATATCCTCATCAAAGATACACTACTAGGACATCATAGAAGTAATCATAAGCCCTAATATCATTGAATGGTCCTTAAAACATAGATCATTGTATCATACTCATGCCTTAAAACATAGATCCACTATACATAAGCAAGCTACAATAAATCACTTAGCATGCCCACCTTTGATAGGCACCCTGCCACATAAGCCAACACAATTCCATATGATCATAACCAGAATAACAAACATATAAGGCATTATTCTAGATCATGATTCATTAATTCCAAAGATCACATAATAAACACGGTTAGAACAATCCACTTGTTAATAACACATTATAACATTAGAAAAGTATCATTAAGTGACCATCTCCTAATTAGCACAATTGAAGAATTTCCATATTATACCTAGGTATCCACATACACATACAAGAAACCAAAATATTAAATTCATGGGAAGGGGATTTTAACTTCACATGCATTCTGCAATGATATGATATCATCCCTTTCCACATAATCATCCATACAAACATATTCATGCAACCATCCATAATTAACTTTATTAATGGAAATGTTATCATCATAACGACCATAGCTTTCTATATCTACATTGATTACCATTTCAATACTTACATCCTCCACATTTAAGTGTAGGATCATTATCATTATACTTGCTTTATTGTGTGAGGGTTAGAGGGATATTACACTACTCATTCTTGTAAGGAATCCATTTGTCTTAGACCATTGTGTTCAGATATGGGTTTCGATGTAGTATTGACTTCTAGATCTTCCTTGACATTCAAAGTGCCATTTTCTTATCAAAGAGTCTAACTTTCCATGCTAGAACAAAGCACATTGATGTGTAGTTTCATTTTGTCCAAGATATGGTAGAGGACGGGCAGTTTAAATTGGAGAAGGTTGACACTTTGATAAATGTTGCAGATGTGTTGACAAAATTGATGAGCACAAAGAAGTTCATATGGTGTTCAGACTCTATGGGTCTCATGGCCCCTAGTAATTATATTATGATGTAGATACTCCCTTTTCTCTTCCAAGGTGTTTGACAAGTGGTTTAATGTTAGGAAAATGGTGTCTCAACCTTGCATTTACATAACGTTACTATTTATTGTAAGCTTACTGTAGCGTCATAAATTGTACGCACTTGCTAGGGTGGTACAATTTCACACCTAGTTTAGCACCCGCCTTGGTGCATTTTACATTTTGCATTGCATTTCTCCTTTAGCACTTAATTAATCAAATTAATTAGGTCTAAGGTCCTATTTCATCGTCCTTTACATCATAAAGTTGGGCCCTTTCGTCAAAGCGTGCCCTTTTCATTTTATTCCTCCAATACATCATTCAATCAAAAACCCTAATTAAGTCCTATTTTGAACTTGGGGGCTTGGTTTCGGGGTCAAAACATCTCGAAATCACCTGTAACTTCAGGATTCTCTCTAAAATCATCATATCCGACGGCCTTGAAAATTTGGTGAAAAGTTGTCGGGACCGTGGTGCCCGGAGTGCACATGGTCCCGGACATTTTTCTCAAAATTTTAGGAGCACGATCCAATCATAAAATAAAGCTTAACCCCAAGAAATTGGCGGGATATTCAATCTCTAGGTCGGCCAAAAGACGAAATTACGACCTAGGGTTTCCTACATAAGAGCTCTCTTTCTTCATTTGAAGGGATCGGAATTTTGTTTTTAGGAACTTCATATGCAGTGAAAGAGCAGATCTTGGAAGACTTCAACAACATTCAACATCCTTCTATCAAGCACTTATCAATTTCATTCATCCATTTAGGGCTTGGAAGACATTGAAGAACAATAGGAGATTACCGACTGAAGATTGGCTTGTACCCCTCCCTTGAGGATTAGGTATGATTTCATGTTGTTTTCATGTCTTTGCATAAGCTTCAATATATCCTTTACTCATGCTTTAGATCACTTTGCATCTTGATTTAGAGCATTTACATTATCATTTACAAGCAATTAGGGCTTACTTTCCAGGTTGCTCTAGTTTGCTTTCTTGCATTTTAGGACCTTGCACACACACTAGGTCTGCACACACAATACATTTTACAAAAAAAATTGGCTATTTGTGGAGGTGGAAATCACTGAAGTGGGGGTTTGACTAAGGCAAAACCCTACATAGCCACCCATACACCCTTTTCAGATATCAGTGCAGGTTTCGGGACTCGGACGACGCCGCAGGATACAGATTCGGAGAGAACAGGTCGAGACAGCACTCTGCATCAAATTGCAGAGCAAAAGACTGGGACAGGGGCGTTGGGCGCCCTGGTCCTACCAGGATAGGGGCACTGGGCACCCTGGTCCCTAGGACAGAGGCGCTGGGTGCCCTGGTCCTCCGGACAGACAACATTTTCGACAGTTTCCGACAGTGTTCCAGAGTGCAAAACGACAGTTTCCGGTGCAGTTTTTAGGACAGAATCAGGACAGTGGTGCCCGCGCCCCTGTCCCGAACATTTTCAGTCCGATTTTGACTCCGGGTACACATCTGCATTCTTATTTCATCCTTGTATTTACAGTTGTTCATTGTGTAAACTCAATTCTGCAATCTTGTTGTTAGTTCATACTTGCATCTTGGAATTAGGGTTTGAACTTGCATCATTTGATCTTCCAATTTCAACAAGGGAATAGAAATCCTAATAGATATCCCATGGCTCTCTCTTTCACAAAAAGAAGTAGCCAATTGTGCGATATCTCTAGGCTCTTTCGTATTCCGTAATGTGTGTCAAAAGGTAGGATTAGGGCATGATAACCTAGTCTCGCTTTTTCCCCTACACATTTTGGTGAACCCGACGTGAATCTATCATTGCTTCCTCTTGCATTGCATTTGTTAGATCTAGATCTAGATTTAGTGTGTTTTCATTTCATTTTCATTAAAAAGAAAAAAAAAAGAGAAAGTGTGTTTCTTTGCATTGTATGGTTAAATTTTATGCAATCTTTTCAAAATGTCAGATTTTTATTTGCAAAATGTTCATGCTTTCGATGATTATTATGAGTATAGCCAAGCTGAATTAGATGAAGCTTTAGATGAGTTTTTGAACCCTAAAGATGCCAAACCTTCATTTTACCAAAAACTCATAAACCTTGTTACTATGCCATTTAGGTGTGATGAGAAAGATAAGTCGAATGATTCCTCTCAAGGATACATTCCTATCAACTCTTCCCCTGAATCTAGTAACATGGTTGTTTTCAATAATCCCCTCTATGAGGAGATGTCTCCTTTTGAATCAAAAGATAAACCTTTTAATCGATATGATCATGCTTTGTTGGATGATGCTCTTGATGACTTTGTGGCTTTATCGAAATCTTTAAACAAGAACAAAACCTCTAAATTGGTTAACATGATAAACTTGAATGAACATAATAAGCCTCTCTTTGAAGTCCAAGGTGCCTATCCTTCTCCCACCTTTCAAGTTCCTAAATCACCTCTCCTTACTGTCCAAGGAGGGTATGATCATGATTCCTTTCGTACCTCGAATAAACCAATCATCACCGTGCAAGGAAGAAAACCTATAAGTCCTTATAGTTATGCCAAGAAAATAACTAGAGAGAGTTATCATGCGGTTGCCCATACTTATCACACCCGAAATAATAGGCAACCTAATCCTCCTCCCGTTATTCCAGTTTCCCTTCCTAATCCTCAACCAATTCTCCCACAAGCTCCCTGTATCTCGCAAGTTATGGGTAAGGAATATGATCTCATAGAACAACTTAAGGCTACCCCTGCTAAGATATCCCTCTGGGATTTGATTCAAACTTCTTCCGCTCATCATGGAATGTTACAAGATGCCTTGAAAGATTTGAATGTTCCTCCACCGAATACATCTAGTAATATAGCATCTTTGGTTAACTCTGTGATGAATCCTAAAGCTCAAATTGTGTTTACCCAAGATGAGTTGCCAACTAGTGAAATTCAACAACAATATGATCCCTTGATGATTGTGGTTATCATGAAAGACATTGCTATAAGACGAACACTAGTAGATAATGGCTCTGGCCTCAATGTGTGTAGCATTAATCTATTGCATAAGATGAATGTGGATACGTCTCTTATTGAGCCTGACTCTCATCCCATTCGTGGCTTTGATAATGTGCCTAAGACTTCATTAGGTATTATCACCTTACCTCTCACAGTAGGACCTGTTACTTTGCCTACTCCTATCCATGTTATGTCGGGAAATTTAACATACAACTTGTTATTAGGGAGGCCTTGGATTCACAGCATGCAAGTTGTGCCCTCTACATTGCATAGACAAGTTAAATTCATCTATAACAATAAGACATATACCTTGATAGGTGATACTAATTTCCAAGCTTGTCTACAAACATCTACTTCCAAAGGGGATTCTTCTAAGCCATCCTCGTCTAGTGATGACTCTTTAAACAAGATACCTATTGATGAATCCTCGCTCTCCGATGATCAAAATTCCTTGGATGAGTCTGGAGCTCCTGAAAGAGATTCTTCTCGACTTGAGTCTGCACCTAAGAAGGATTTTGATCCTGAGAAGGTCCTCGCAGAAGACGATTGGGGATCTCTGGATTTTAATCCCACCTTTGTAGGTGAATATAAGGTTCCTTCTAGAGAGCTTAAAGTTGAAAAGAAGGAAGAAGCTAAAATTCAATCAATCTTATCTGAACCTATGAGTAATAATTTTGTGGCCGCTTCTCAAACTTCTTCTCCTCACACCTCTAATTATGAAGAGTTTGATTCTTTGTCTTATGAAAAACCACCTTCTCTTCCTGAAATGGCTGATCGTTATGGTCGTGGTTTTCGCATTTTTGCTAAGCATGGGTATCATGGAAATGGTTGCGGTGCTCATGAACAAGGGATAAAAGTTCCTCTAGAGACTAATTTTCACAATTATGCCTTTGGACTTGGCTATAATCCCTGCAAATGCACTAAAGCTTCTAAAAGACCATGCATTAGTGTTAATACTATCTCTACATCTCTATCAATGCAACACCCTAAGTATATTGATGGGGATCCTTCGCATGACTGTGCTTTGGATATCTTCCCTACCGACGATGCTTTAGCTGAGTTCTTGGGAGCCTATGACACTCTCCCTCATTATCATCACAATAGGGGACTCCCTTATTGTTTAAACATTGAAGCCTATTTTGGAAAAGAGATCGATAATGATGAGATTGTGAAAGAATTCCCTCAGTTAAAGGACACTCCTCAACAAAGTAATCTTCTCATAAGCGATACCACTGATGTTAAGATGGATCCTTGCAATAAAGAGAAAGTTATTAAAATTGGAAAATGTTTGGATGAAGAGGAACAAAAACAATATGAAGAACTATTACACGAATTCCCTGAGATCTTTGCTTGGACATACTCTGATATGCCTGGTATAGATCCTAAGATTGTCACTCATAGTATTGTCTTAGTTCCCGATGCTAAGCCCATGAAACAAAAGATTCGAAAAATGAATCCTAAGGTGGCTCTACTTGTTAAAGCTGAGATTGAAAAATTATTGGAGGCTGGATTTATCCGCCCTATTGACTATTCCCCATGGATTTCAAATATTGTCGCTGTGGCTAAACCAGACAACAAAATAAGAATGTGTACCGACTTTCGGGATCTAAATAAGGCTTCTTTAAAAGATGATTTCCCTCTTCCAAACATTGACATGATAGTTGATTCTACGGCAGGACATGCCTTGTTATCCTTCATGGATGGTTTTTCAAGATACAATCCAATTTTCATTAACCCTCAAGATCAATTCAAAACCGCTTTCACCACTCCTTGGGGTACGTTTTGTTGGATAATGATGCCTTTTGGACTTAAAAATGCCGGTGCAACTTATCAACGAGCGATGACCCTTATCTTTCATGATTATATGCATAAGATTTTAGAGGATTATGTTGATGATATTTTAGCCAAATCCTTTCTTCGCATGGATCATATTAAAATCCTTCGTCAAATCTTTGAAAGAATTCGTAAATATCACATGCGCTTGAATCCCCGAAAATGTGTTTTTGGTGTGGATAGTGGAAAACTATTAGGATTCATAGTTTCGCATCATGGGATTGAGGTGGACACTAAGAAAATAGATGCTATTGTCAACATGCCACCTCCTAGAAATGTGTCTCAACTTAAAAGCTTACAAGGAAAGATTCAAGCTATTCGTAGGTTTGTGTCTCAACTTGCGGATCGTACCTTTCCTTTTACTCAACTTCTTAAAAAGGATATCACTTTTCAATGGAATGAAGATTGTCAGCAAGCATTTGAAGATTTAAAAGTGTATTTGGCTAGTCCTCCTATTCTTCAACCTGCCGAACCTTCTAAACCCTTCCTTTTGTATATAGCTGCTTCTTCTCATGCTCTCGCAGCATTGTTGGCACAACATGATAAAGATGGTAAGGAATGTAAGGTTTATTACATAAGTTGTACCTTACTCGATTATGAGACCCGATATTCTGCGATAGAAAGACAATGCTTGGCCTTGGTGTTTGCGACTCAGAAATTGAGACATTATCTTTTAAATTCAGAAGTCCACATCATGATAAAGTTTGATCCTTTGAAGCATCTTTTCTCTAAAACTGATTTATCAGGACTCCTAGCTAAGTGGGTTATGATGTTAACTGAATTTGACCTTAAATTTGTTTCACAAAGAGCAATTAAAGGACAAGCGTTGATCGATCACTTAGTTGAGGCCCCTTCACCTTTCTCCTTCCCTAACCCTGAGTCTTTTCCCGATGATTCCATTCTTTCTATAGAGAATGATGAAACTTGGGAGTTATACTTTGATGGCTCTAAGTGTCATATGGGATCAGGGGCAGGTGTTGTTCTGATTTCTCCTACAAAGAAATCCATTCCCTTATCCTATCATCTAAATTTCTTGTGTACCAATAACATTGCTGAGTATGAGGCTCTTATAGGAGGAATAAAAGCAGCCTTAGCTCTGAACATAAAACACATACATATCTATGGAGATTCGCAATTGATTATAAGACAAGTGACAGGAATATATCAAGCAAAACAAGACAAATTATCACAATATAAAGACCTTGCTATCTCTTTATTACAAAAATTCGATTCTTATACCATGGAACCTGTTCCTCGAAAAGATAATCGACATGCAGACGCAATGGCATGTGTGGCTTCTCTTGTATCTTTAGAGGACCCTGTGGTTGATCTTAAATTTGTTATTCACAACCTTATTTCTCCAGCTATTGTAGACGATGCTAGCTTGGTAACATGTTGTGACTTTGTAGATTCAGACGAATGGTACTCGCATATCGTAAGATATTTGACCGATGGTACCTTTCCTGATTCTGCCAATAGAAACACTAGAGCTAGAATCCGCAAGCTGTCTGCTAGGTATATCATTCTTTCTAATGTTCTTTACCGAAGGGGTTATGATGGTCTTCTCCTTCGCTGTCTTAACAAATCGGAAATCCCCGTTGCTCTTGAAGAGGCACATTCAGGTGCCTGTGGGGGGCATTTTGGAGGCAAATCCTTGGTTCATAGATTGCTTCGTATGGGATACTATTGGCAAACTATGCAGAAGGATTCCTTTTCATTTGTTAAGAAATGTCATCAATGTCAACAACATAATAATCTGATTCATGCTCCTGCTCAAGAACTTCGTTCTCAAGTAGCTTCTTGGCCTTTCTCCGCATGGGGTTTGGATCTCATTGGAAAAATCTCTCCTCCTTCATCTCAAGGACACACCTTCATTATAACCGCAACAGATTACTTTACGAAGTGGGTAGAAGCTATTCCCCTTCGCTCTACTACTGCTGAAGTGATTTGTCAATTTCTTCTAGAAAACATCATTTCTCGATTCGGGATACCTTCCACTATAATCTCAGATAATGGGACATCATTTAAAAACAAGGACGTGAAGAAATTCCTCGAGAAGTATCATATCAAACATCGATTTTCTACACCATACTATCCCCAATCAAATGGCCAAGCCGAATCATCCAATAAAATAATTGAACAAATTCTTCGCAAAACCGTGAATAAGCATGGTAAGGATTGGAGTAACCAGCTAATCTATGCTCTTTGGGCCTACCGAACGAGTGTACGAATTGCTACGGGAACTACTCCTTATAATCTTCTTTATGGTGTTGACGCTATTATGCCCTTAGAGTTAGAGATTCCATCACTTAGGGTTTCTCTCAAAGGTATAGTAGATGATGACTCTTATAGAGAACAACGACTTCAACAGCTTGAGATGCTTGATGAACAGCGTATAAATGCTCTTGAGCATATTCAAGCATATCACAAAACTCTACAATGAAGCTATAATGATAAGGTTATTCAACGTTCCTTCTCGGTAGGTGACTTAGTCCTCTATGAGAATCAGCGCAATGTGAATGCCTTACCTGCAGAAAAGGGAAAATTTAGTCCTAATTGGCTTGGACCATATATTGTTATTGAGGATTATGGATCAGGTGCTTACAAAATAGCGGATGTAGACGGTATGCCTCTTAAAGAACCTATCAATGCTATGCACTTGCGTAGATATTATGCTTAATTCTTCATTCCTTATTTACCTTCTTTTCAGTTCTTCAACATTGGATAATATGTTAGTATCTCCTAATTAGAGGAAAATAGAATTAAATGTTATGGTGTTTAATCTATATTGCTTCGTTCTTGACAAGCGTGTCTTCTTACTTTATAGTTTGTCTTGAATTCCTTTATGTAAATTGTAAAAGATTTACATTCCCATTATGCTAGCATATTATACAATGTCTTTATGTGTTAAGTAGAATCGTATCATGTTGTGTTTAAGTTCAAAATTAAATCACATTAGTTATATGATTCTTAGACTTAATGCATATTTCTTCCCTATCATCAATGTAGTACTTGATTAAATATTTTAATTAAGTCACACATGTATCAATTTAATCATGGAGCATTGAGAAATCAATCACATGGAAATTAAATTCTGAACATACATGTACATTTACCAAATGTATTAGATTTAATCAAAAACAAAATATACATTGTTTTAAGCATTAAAGATAACACATTTGAGATAAAAGAGAAGCATGTATATATACATATATATATGTGGATCGTATACAAATACAGGTCACTGTACATCCAAAATGTGACCTCTCTTACATCATAAAATCATCTCCTATCCCTAGGACTAGTGGCTGGAGAGTGTCGACTAGACGCTCCCTCCTAATCTGGCCGTGAAGGTGGACCCATGGGTGTGTAGCACGATACAGACCATGAGTGACTCCGAGAGGAACTCCTACGATCCCTATCCATAAGGATCACGCGATAGGTGGTAGCCTCGGCCTGAGCTGCTGCTAGATCTCACCGCGCCCACTGAAGGTCCTCTGATAGGACTCTCTCTCCCTCCCTCCATATGTCTACCTGTACTCGAAATGGGGAAAACAAGTCCTCATGCTGACCCACGTTCCCCTGAGGCCTATAGGCAATCTGTGAGGAACTAGGGATCTGTGCTATCGTGGAAATGTCTGTCACTGCCTGCTGAATCAGGGAACGCCACTCCCGCACATTAGCTGTAGCAGTAGAACAGATTCTTGTATTAGTACCATTCTATATCATCAAAACATTAATCAATCAATATAAACCTACTATACCTGGATCTCCCTCACGCCAGTAGGGATCATGATATGGTAGCAGCTATGACTGGGAACCACTAGGCTCCCCTCGCTCGAATAATCTGTGCACGATGGGTGTAGGCTGGATGGTACTAGGAACAGGTCTCTGTATTGCCTCATGTTCCCCCTTTTGGGGAATAAGAGGAGGATCCAGAGCTATGGTATCGTCTCCTGAATGGTGGGGAGCTGCATCCGACTCCTCCTCATCATCTCTATCCTCCTCCTCCTCGTCCTCCTCGTCATCCTCATCCTCGTCCTCATCCGCATCCTCACTTGCATCCTCCTCGTCCTCATCTCTATTTGTGTCCTCCTCCTCCTCCTCCTCCTCGGCACTAGGCTGATCTCCTGTAGGTGGATCAGGATCTTCTGCCTCCTCATGACCCTCTCCCTCCTCTGGCTCCTCTGACCTGGATCCCTGGTCCTCGTCTCGGTCTCCATGTCTCCATGGGCCTGGATGGCCTGTCGGGTGATCTGGTGGAAAGATAGGACCTGGATATGATCTCATAAACCATGAGACATACCTGCGCTGTGCTCCAGGCTCTGCAGAGTAATCAGTGACTACATCCTGATCAGATCCCTCTATATCTGTGGTCTCGATGTCATCTATCGTCGGTCTCGCTACTGCTCTAGGTCTGGGAAGGACCCGTGAGTGTCGAGTATAGATGGGCACATCGGCTGGAACACACTGCTCTAGCCCAAACTGCCTCTGTACTCGATCGAAGTAGAATGGGACTATGATGTGTGAATATCATCCCTGCAATAGGCAGTTCCTCTGTAAGCACGCTAACTGTCTCCCCATCCCATCCCATCTATGCATCCGCAGGTAGGGTCTCCACACTATCACCTCGGCTGTTAGTCTATCAAAAATCACTCTCCAATATAACAAATCTCCAAATCTCCACTCGCTGGTAAGTGGATAAGCAAACACCCTAGGTCACTCGCTAGCTGTACTTAGCGAAAAGCCGATGGGCCTGGTGCATGTGAAGTGCTCTAAAATCCACACCTGCAGAAGTGTGCATGTCATCAAACTGAAACCCTATCCAAATACATACTCCTCAAGGTCATGATAGAGATGTGCAAGCATACTCCGACCCCAAGTATACACTCTCCTGTGTCTCTCCATAGCTCTGATGCACCATGTGAGACCCCCATGCATGTGCGTACCTCGCCCATTAGGGCAGACGGCTAGTGCTATGATGGCAATCATAAGGCGTCTCAGAAGGGGTACCTCCCCTGTAGGATGTAAGAGCCAGCTGACCATGATGTGACCTCTCGTCTCGCTCGGCATGACTCTCCCTATGCAATATACCTGCTCTCTCTGATGATCCTCCGCTGACCGATCGGTCGCGTATGTAACAGTCGCTCCTCTAATAGGAAGACGAAGTATACGGTACACATCCTCGAGTGTAACCGTCAGCTCCCCTACTGGAAGATGAAATGTGCATGTGTCAGGATCCCATCGCTCCATCAATGCCATCAGCATCGCAGGATGGAACCGAATGGCTGGCATGAGGATCACCTACCATAATCCCGCGATTGATAATGTGTCTCTCTCTGCCTGAGTCAGCCGCGGAATCTGATCTCGCAAACTGCGAAGAATATGTCCCGCTGTATGCTCTCTCATGTATGGGAGACCCTGCAACACAAAAACATAACCATAATCAGTACTCGATCATCAAAATCGCTCATGCAAACTGTCGAACATCGTATGCCAACCCTGAAACCCCTCGCCAAGCCCTGATTGGGACCATGGCGCCCTATCAGGGACCATGGCGCCCTGTCAGGGACCATGGCGCCCTGAAGGGACCATGGCGCCCTGGGGGGACCAGGGCACCCTACAGGGACCATGGCGCCCTGGGTGGGCCCCGGGTTAGCCTTCAAGGCCCGCATACGATCACAAAAAAGTCAAAATGCGAAAAATCAAAAGTCAAATGTTCAGTCAACTCACCTCGTCCAGTGGTTCGTCGTCAATCACGGCCTGGCGCAGGATCTCAATCCTCATGGGACGCTCCGATCGTCATGAAGGCATGATGATAGCTATGTGGGCTCCACTACAATGAACAGTATTCAGGAATCAACAAAGTGACAAATGCAAATGTCACTTTCAGGGTATATACTTTCATTTCTTTATTTTTACTTTTGAAACCCTAATTCTTCTCTATCATTCATTTTATCATAACTTGAGTTTGGGAGATGCGATTTTCGAACTGTTTGTTGCGTCAGAATCGTATTTTCATTCCCCTACTCTCGGGATGTTCCAAAAAGTGCTCTGATGAAGCCTATTCAGTGAACATCCCTCATCAATACTCTCTTACACAATTTGTCATAAGTAAACATGCTACCCTGTTTCACCTCTCTAATAAGCAAGTCGAAACAGGGGGGGGGCATATAGCTACTCACAGATTTCATCACTTTCCTTAGTAAGCATTAGGTGATTTTGTGATCTAACGTGTGTTTTGTAGGGTGTGGTTCCTAACTGTGTACTGCAGATACCGCTGGGGGCTTCGTCCGACAACTTATGGATATATCCTTTTTCAAATGATGTTTACTTTTCTGTACTTTAGCTTGCATATGCACGTAGTACTCATATGATCGCTAAAGTGGGGGCTAAATGTAGCGTCGTAAATTGTACGCACTTGCTAGGGTGGTACAATTTCACACCTAGTTTAGCACCCGCCTTGGTGCATTTTACATTTTGCATTGCATTTCTCCTTTAGCACTTAATTAATCAAATTAATTAGGTCTAAGGTCCTATTTCATCGTCCTCTACATCATAAAGTTGGGCCCTTTCATCAAAGCGTGCCCTTTTCATTTTATTCCTCCAATACATCATTCAATCGAAAACCCTAATTAAATCCTATTTTGAACTTGGGGGCTTGGTTTCAGGGTCAAAACATCTCGAAATCACCTGTAACTTCGGGATTCTCTCTAAAATCATCATATCCGACGGCCCTGAAAATTTGGTGAAAAGTTGTCGGGACCGTGGCGCCCGGAGTGCACATGGTCCCGGACATTTTTCCCGAAATTTTAGGAGCACGATCCAATCATAAAATAAAGCTTAACCCCAAGAAATTGGCGGGATATTCAATCTCTACGTCGGCCAAAAGACGAAATTACGACCTAGGGTTTCCTACATAAGAGCTCTCTTTCTTCATTTGAAGGGATCGAAATTCATATGCAGTGAAAGAGCAGATCTTGGAAGACTTCAACAACATTCAACATCCTTCTATCAAGCACTTATCAATTTCATTCATCCATTTAGGGCTTGGAAGACATTGAAGAACAATAGGAGATTACCGACTGAAGATTGGCTTGTACCCCTCCCTTGAGGATTGGGTATGATTTCATGTTGTTTTCATGTCTTTGCATAAGCTTCAATATATCCTTTACTCATGCTTTAGATCACTTTGCATCTTGATTTAGAGCATTTACATTATCATTTACAAGCAATTAGGGTTTACTTTCTAGGTTGCTCTAGTTTGCTTTCTTGCATTTTAGGACCTTGCACACACACTAGCTCTACACACACAATACATTTTACAAAACAACTTGGCTATTTGTGGAGGTGGAAATCACCGAAGCGGGGGTTTGACTAAGGCAAAACCCTATATAGCCGCCCATACACCCTTTTCAGATATCAGTGCAGGTTTCGGGACTCGGACGACGCCGCAGGATACAGATTCGGAGAGAACAGATCGAGACAGCACTCTGCATCAAATTGCAGAGCAAAAGATTGGGACAGGGGCGCTGGGTGCCCTGGTCCTGCCAGGACAGGGGCGCTGGGCGTTGGGCGCCTTGGTCCTGCCAGGACAGGGGCACTGGGCGCCCTGGTCCTCCCAGGACAGAGGCGCTGGGTGCCCTAGTCCTCCGGACAGACAACATTTCCAATAGTTTCCGACAGTGTTCCAAAGTGCAAAACGACAGTTTCCGGTGCAGTTTTCAGGACAGTGGCTCCTGCGCCCCCGTCCCGAACATTTTCAGTCTGATTTTGACTCCGGGTACACATCTGCATTCTTATTTCATCCTTGTATTTACAGATGTTCATTGTTTAAACTCAATTCTGTAATCTTGTTGTTAGTTCATACTTGCATCTTGGAATTAGGGTTTGAACTTGCATCATTTGATTTTCCAATTTCAACAAGGGAATAGAAATCCTAATAGATATCCCGTGGCTCTCTCTTTCACAAAAAGAAGTAGCCAATTGTGCGATATCTCTAGGCTCTTTCGTATTCCGTAATGTGTGTCAAAAGGTAGGATTAGGGCATGATAACCTAGTCTCGCTTTTTCCCCTACACACTTACATTTGAGCATGAATTGGTTTTAAAAATTTCCCCAAAGCTATGGATTGGATAAATATGCATGGTAATAATTTGTTGTTGCAAGATCTTGTTTGCATTTGAGGAAAATAAAGTTTTTTTTTTTTAAAGTTACAATCAAAAGTTTTGAAATCAATTTTTATTGCCTTAGAGGCTTGAAAGTGGTCGTAATTGATGCAGCATGTTATAGCTTAATATCTTCACAAGCTTTTTGGCACAAGTCAAATAATTTTTTAATTGCCTGCCCAATTCAAAAATTATGACCTCCAAAAGTTGGGTCTCCCAAAATAGGAAATATAAAAAATGTGTTGGACACATAAATGAGATATAAAAGGGGGTTGCATATGTTGTTGTGATTTTTGACACATCCTAGGGCATCTTGGATTGGAGATAAGTTGGGTTCCAATTTTTCGGTGGTTTTAGCTCATGGTTTTGTAACATCATTTGACAATTTTATGTATTGTATCTCCTATATATTAGGTGTGTGAGATGGAGGTTGTGTGTAAGAGTCTTATAGCTATTGATTTACCTTTGTATCTCTAGTTGGTGGTACTCTTATGAGAAACTTTCTCTGCAAGTATATTATATTCATTTATTAATTTCTGAATAATATATTAGGCAACTTTTGAAGTGTGAGGTTTTTCTCTTAAAAATGATTTTCCCCATGATGTATCTTGTGTTTATTATTTATAAATTTGAAGGTTTTATATCTCCTTTTATATGTGTTTATTATTCTCTAACATTTTAAGACTTGTAAGAAAATCTGTGTTGTCTACCCCACTAGATTAGTGTTAGGAAGCGTTTTCTGCACCTTTGCTTCCTCTCATTAACTCTATTCAATTTGCACCTACCCATGCCTTTGTCATATTTTTCATCTTCACTTTTTGTAAGGTTTCATCTCCCATCTAGACTCCATGTTTCCATCTAGTTGGAAACTTTAGTTTTACATGCTTTTCCCTATGGCGGTCCATTCCTCCTTCCCTAATTTTTAGTTCTTTCAAATATTTTCCCTCCATACATATGCAATATTTACTTAATCAATTGATGCTTTATTTATTTCCTCATCCACATGCACCTTTTTTTCATGTATTTTCCCTTCATTCCCCTTTATACTTCACCTTGAGGGTTTTCAACTTATTTAGAAACTTCTATTTAAATACAACTCCACCTTCACTTGGATATGAAATTTATTTATAAAGAAAAATCCATGACAACCATTTTTTCTCATCTTTATATTTCCTATTGTAGGTTTCAACCCTCCAATAGGATGTAAAAATTTCTCGTCCAACCAAATATTTTTATATGTGGTTGAAACCTCCACTTTAGCATCCTATTTCTACCACTACCTTCTGATGAGCCTAAAAAATTGATGTTTTAATTTTTTTCTGAGATACTCAACATATTGAGCATAATAATTTCATTTTTGCTCATAAAAAGATTAAATAGATCATGTTTATGAAAATGTTACTTTTGCATGAAATATTATGTTGATGGTAAATGTTTCTTCTTTTTTGCATAATACATTTATCATTTTGACTAACCATTGCAAGAACACACAACCCCTTGAGGATTAAAAAGAACTATTGATGAATTTGGAGTTAATCCATCTACCCTTCCCCCTACAATAAATGCCTTAATTACTAAACAACCATGTGTCACCTTTTATTGATATGATTACAAGATGACTTAATTAGGGTCAATTCCAAATTAGCCATCTAATAAATGTTGCATGTTGATTGGGAAGACATTGCCTTCATCAATTTGGGAACCTTTAGTTCTACCCACCATCTTACTCAATTACCATTGAACCTATGGATTACTCCAATTTAATTCTGGAAAAAAATTTGTTATGCCTAAATTCAAACCTTTAATAGAATTTTTTTGATGTAACTAACTTGTTCACTATCAGTATTTCTTCCTTAATATTTTTTATTTTTGAATAATGACTGAATATTTAGATTTGAGGTCATCTTCCAAGTTTGGCTCTTAGTTTGAAGTTTGAAGTTGTTATTCTCGTTTTTAGAAGGAAAATATTCACTTATAATTCACCCCCATTTTGGGCCCATTGATGAAAATAAGAAGGAAAATTTTCATATTTTATTGAGCTCCAAATCCTTCTTGAAGGAGATTTGGGCCTAAAGACACTAAAAAATGACTAATGCATTTCATCTTCTTAAATTAATTAAATATTCTTATTATTGTATTAAGCTAACACCATTTCTTCATTCATGATTCAAATTTGTTTTTTTCTTCCATTTCCACTTTAATTGAATAATTTTAATTGTTTAATTATTTCACTAATTATTCATTTCTTTCATATTAATTAATTAATTGATCTTAATTATATAATTAGTTTATCAATTTTCCATCTTAGCACATTAATTAAATAATGAGTTAATTTAATTTTTTCTTTAATTAATTCCTCATAAACATGAATTAGATAGTTTTGAATTATTTAATTCTATCAATATCTTCATTATATGAATTCAACTAACGCTCGCTTCTAGTTTTCTCATCAATCATTCTTTCATGTAATCAGTTCACTAAATTAGGTAATCAGTTAACTCCTCAATCTTCTCAATCAGTTCCCTTCATCAATTATGATCTATTAATTTTCTAGTCTATCTCAATTGATCTCCAACATTGATTGATATATAAAAATATTATAAATTCAACGTTCATCTATCACCATTCTCTAACCACAAACTTTGAGCTTTCATGTGATCATATTGCTAATTGTCCTTGTGCAAAAATCTAAGAGCAATAATACTATCATTTAGAAAGAGCTTAAAGAATCCATGGAGATAAGAAAGGTGTTTGTGTGAGTACAATTCATTGTTATCCATTTACTTTGCATGCTTCATAGGTAGATTAGAATTATATGTGGGCTTGAGGGTTTTAATGGTTGAATCCTTTGATAATTTGCATTGATTTTATTTTTTATTGACATTTTGACATGCCTAGTAGGACCCGCATCCCTATTTTCTAGTACTTATTTTGAATAATTTTGTGTTTTAAGCACCTACAAGTCAAAATGATGCAGTTGATAGGTTCTTTGCTGCATGTGATCAATATTTTGACACATTTGAGCATTCTTTTGCCACAATTGATTCTAGAGATAATATTAAAAATCTAGTCTTTCGACACATTTAATTGATTGTGTTATACAATTTATCAAAGTTTTGATGCAATTTGTATATGCTGGAATTGGAAACTAAAATTATTGTAAAATCTAATAAGATTCAACCACATAAAACCTAGTTCTACAATCAATCCACCATACAACAATGAAGAACCTAAAAACATGCAAACAACAAAATAGAAAGATTATACCTTCACATGCTCATAGGGTTTGATCTCCATTGTTTCCTATCTCCATTAATCTTAGTTGATATTGATTATGTTTGCTCTCAGATTTTGTATTGTGTACAAGAGCTCAATAGAGAATGGATTGTGGTTGTGTATGCAATTTGATAGTACGTAGGCACTTCGCTTGAATGATTGATTATGAAAGGAGAGGGAAATGATCTTTTTTTATAGAGAATACCTTAGAAATGGAGGGCTAGGATTAAGAGGTGGAGGGAAAAATGGTCGGTTCAGATTAGAGGGTAGGTATAGGAAATAGGAAAATATTAGAGAGGTGGTTAAAAGTAAATTAAGAGATGAGTGACAAGTGTCATGGAGGGAAAAAGCTAATGAACTAATCAAATAAATAAAGATTTATTTCGTTAATAGAAGAGGTGGGACCAATTAAATAAATAAAATATTTATTTAATTTAGGAAAAGGATAATTTAAATAAATAAAAATATTTATTTAAATAGGGAAAGGCTAGAAGAGAACCAGTGAATTAATTAAATAAATAAAAATCTATTTAATTAATGCCTATATAGGGGCATGGTTGGGTTCAATCTAGAAATATTTGTCAGCCTATACAGAAGTGGGAGAGACCTTCGGAGGGATGGTGGGAGATAAATTTTGATGGTGGCTCTAAAAGTAATCCTGGACCATCTGGGGCAGGGTTCATTGTTCAAGATTGGAAGGGTGATGTGGTGGCTCTAGGTGCTCAAAAACTCAATACAAAAACAAATAACAAAGATGAAGCATCAACTGCATTGATAGCAGTTAGAATTGGTAAGAAATTGGGTGTCGAGAAGTTACATCTGGAGGGGGATTCTTTCATCATCATTCAAGCTATAATGAAGGGGAATATAGGGGCATGGCACTTGCAAAATTTGATTTTCAGTATAATTGAGGAGCTTAAATTCTTTGAAGATTTTCAAGTTAGTCATGTTAGGAGAACAGGTAATGTGGAGGCAGACATCCTTTCTAAATGGGCATTATCTTTCGATGAGATTGGCGAGCTTAGGCTTGAAGACTTTTGGTATAACTTATTTGAGGGGGTCTAAAGTATTAAGAAAACTAATGATTATAAAAAATATCAAATGCACGGACCAGGGGTAAGAGGCAACGAGCATTAAAAATTTAGAGGATCATTAATGAAGGAAGTCGAGTTTATGGAACACAACATTAAGTAAATGTCCCATCATTTCATCAAGGTGTTATCTCGCATTTTCTGAGAAGAAAGCCTATTTTCTCTACAAAAGGCTTTTCGTAAGGGTGGTATGAAGCAGGGTGGAGTAAGGTGGTGGAGCGGAATGAGCAAACGAAATGGAGGCAAATTTTACATTGTGCACCAAGAAGTAATTGTGTCCTTTTTGTGGGGATTTAACTGTGAGAAGGCTCAGGAGTATCTTCATATTTTCAGATGAGTTGCTGCTAGAATGTGTGTCTCTCATTGTGGGTAAAGCTTTTGACCTGGTTAAACATAGGTATAACAGGAGAATGGGCATTTACTCGTTGATTATGGCATGGGGTTTGGAGGTTGGGGAGAATGCAGGTACGGTGAGGCCGGTGATGGAAATGATAATTCACAAGGATTTTTTGGATAGGATGGATTCTTTTATAGAGTGGGTTGTTCCTGGAGAAGGTTTCAATGTTGGTAAAGGTTTGGAGGATGGAGACTGTGGTGACAGGGCAACGTTGATTCCCTTTGTAAGGTGGCCACGAGGTCTGTGTAAAGTCCATCGCAGAGAAAAGGCAAAGCATGGTTGGGAGGCTTTGAAACTCTTAGTGGAAATCAAAGAGCTCGAAGTAGTGATTGAAATTGTGAAGGCCGAAGCTAAAGGTGTGGGGAGGAGAGTGTTGTGCCCGAGGAAGCGGAGGGAGACAGAGATGAAGAAGCCTAGCGGCGACTCTAGCTTTCCTAACATGAAAAGATCGTGATTTGATACATTTATAGTTAGTTGGTGTTGTTTTTTGTCTTTAGTGGGTTTATCCACTCTATGGTCTTTTACTTAGTTTGTAATGTTACCAATTAAAAGGGGTAGTTTTTGGTATTGTAGCTTTAGTGTTAGTTTGGGAGCGTTTTGAAAAAAACTCACTTTAGGTGTGGTGGGATGTTTTTTCCGAGCATAATGTGAACTTCTATGGAAAGATACTATTTTGGTTTTGTATTTCTCTTTTCGAATATAAATAAAATACAAATTTTTACCGAGCAAAAAAAAATCTATATAATTAATAGAAGACAGGATAAAATAAAATAAGTAAAATATTTATTTAATCAGGCTAGGACAATTTTAGGTGTCTACTCAATCAATCGGGGTTTTGACAAATTTGATTAATCTTTTTTTAATTGCTTCTTTAATTGCCTACTCTTTTTGAGTGTTCAGTCTTTTCTTTCAGATAGTAGTAACCCCTCTGATAGTGAATTCTTTTCTTTTTAGGGTTTTTGTGTTCTTTTTTTATGATTTTTCTTTGGTATAGGTCTAGGATGATGCATTTGAAAAATTATTTGTCATATCTAACTAGGGAAACTATGCAATTGACAACAAAAATGATGCATTTGAAAACATAAATGATGCATTCGATAGAAGGCGTGACATAATTGATTGTTGGAACGACATAATTGGGTAGGTAAAGTAGACAAGTGAATTATTAATTTTTCCAATTTTTTGTGTTTGGTTAATTACATATTGCAACTCATTCTTTTTGTAATGCATTTGATCTAATAAATAATATAATTAATTTTATCTGAGATTTGAACATTTGGGGTACCAATTAGATTTGTGCAACTTGGAATTTGTTAGGAGAAGACCATAAAGATGAAACTACTAACAAGTATTTTGTACAATTTATGTGTCTTTGATTTTTAGAATAGCTCAAATTTTGATTTCACAAGGGAAAAAAGTTGTTTGTCGTGTCTTGTGCACTTGCACACTTTGTGTTATCTCGTGAGTGCTATGTACATAATATTGTCCCTTGCATGTTAGTGCAAACACGGGTGATATATAGTAGCATTTTTATTTTTTTATTTTTAGGAGGCTTGCCTTGGGATTTCATCACCCTTGTGTTCAACCTCAAGCACATTTTTTGGTGAGCTATATATAGGGGGGGAACAAAATTTGTACTCAAAGGTGTGGCTAGTGTTTTTCAAAGCCAAGATACAAGACCCCCAATTCTTCAAGACTAGCTAGTGAGAAGAGAAAAGGAAACCCCCCAATCTCAAGCTCATATAGATGGGCTCATTGTTCACAAATTCCCCCACTACAAACCTTGTTTATTAGATGAATTTAAGGCCTTTTTTTGTTATTCCAAGTGGTACATGACTTATAGGGAGGAGAAGTGCTAAAATTATGTCTACTTTACGCAAGGCTATTCCTCCAGGATAATATGTGTATGGTGGTACATGACCCTACATTCTCTATCCATCCTTTGCTTGGTAATATACACTAAGAGGACAGATGTCACTATTCTCATAGAGTGGGAAAAAATGTCATCCTTGTTAGTCCACAAGGAATAACACACACGATTGAATAGAGATGTTAGTTTGCTTGTCATGTATTTCTTATGCAAGACTAGTGAAGTCGGTTACTCGGCCTTTTACCCTAGAAAATTTTGTTAGCAATTGTGTCTTTCCAATTTGATAGTGTCTTGCCAAAACCAAACAAAAAAGTTTTTTTTTTTTTTTAATCCAGTAGCCACATTTGATTCATATAGTGTCACAATTGGCTTTACCTACCACGTCTGATTATCCAATGACAAATTTGACTTTACACATAGAACTTAAAAATATAGGTTTTGACACAAAACACCATAATTGACTCACCCTACACCACATTTAATAGCTTAAGTGACACAGTTGATTGATCCTAAAAACACAAATGACTATCAAACATTGCATTTGACCTTTGTTGTGTAACTATTGTTTTGTAATCTACAAATTGATCTAAACAAAATTCTAAGAGAACAACATAGCTGAAGAGTTTCCTATGACACATGTGACTCATTTTGTGTCCCATTTGACCTCTATTTTAATACAATTGATCTAAACTATCAATTAGTTGGTTTTTATCAAGAGATCCTGTTATCTAAATGAGATGTGCATTCAGACAAAATTAAGACTAAATGTAAGAATGATTAGATTACTACATTCAAGCTTTGCATATATTAACCATATTTCATATATTTTTATAATCATATTCATAGACTTTAGTAATTTTATTTATGCATAAATCAAAACATTCATCAATGTCAAATTAGTAAAACTATCAAAACGAGTCCAAATTATTTCCATTGTTATCTAGATCTTACATAAGTCATAATTCTAAGTTGTCCTTTTTGTTTAGAAGTTAATCTTCTCCAAATTGAAGGTCAAGTCGGCCATTAGTGCAATGAGTTAGATTAGGAGTTTTTACTACTTCTAAAGTTTATCTATTTTGCAATATCCTATCTATTGGCTTGTACTCATTAGTCTAGTCCAAATTCAACACACGAAATAAATCTCAATCATTATCATTGTTGCCCATTTTTCTTGCATGTATGGTAAAAGTTGGTTTGTGTATAGTTTTGAGCCGTGAATTTTTTTTTGTTTCCCCTTTCATGAACTTAATGCTTGGACTAAAGCTCAAAGTTTCTAGTAGCAAAAAGGAGAAAAAAAATTAAAAATTAAAAATTAAAAAATTAAAAATTAAAAATTAAAAAAATAAAAAAATTTAAAAAAAATATTGACTTTTCTTTTAGCCACATAAGGAAAAGGGGAGGGAGGAGTTTTGCAAAGGTAAATTGATCACTTTGACTAGGGCAACCTTTAGTGTTTTGCCTTTGTCTTATCTTTCAAACAGTTGAGCCAAGGAAATAATGGTAACCAGAGCTATGGTAAATCAGTTAAAGAGGCTTCATTTTCGTAGGGAAGGATGAAAGGGTCTTAACAACACGTTTCCTCACTCGTCTGCATGCACGTGGAAGAAGGGAGTTAAGGAGAAGCTACAATGGCGGTCATTGTTTTGATGAAATGATTGAATGGCTATAGTACCATAAAGGGAGATGAAAGCACACGTTGTAATCATAAAGATATCTATTCATGAGGGCTGGTGACAGATAAATATGGAGATAACTGCTACTCTAGAGGGAATGTGACAAGTGCATACCACGTCGTGTAGATTTAGAGAGGTTTTAGGAGGAAAAAAGCAAGCCATGTCTACGTGCCTCAAGGGTTTTCTAGTTGTAGCTCAATTTGGAGTTCATAATGACAAGCCAAGGTCTTAGGGGTTGTAGAGGAAAGAATATAAAAGCAATAGTGATCCAAGCACAGAATGTAGAATGAATAGTCTATGTGACAACATGATAATGGCCTTGTGAACAACAGTTGTGATGACAATATTGAGTAAGCAGTAAGCACCAATGATTAGTAAACTAGATAGAAATTTAGTGTATGACAGCCATAGGAAACTGAAAGACAATAGAAATAGTGTCTGGTCTAAAATGACAGTCATCAAGATTGATTGATGAAGAAAAACAATAAATACCATGAAAAGAAACAGTGGCAAGGTCTTTGAAGATTAATCCAGCTTGTAGTGGTTACATGAATGTTTTTTTCCAAACTATTGTAACTGTCATTATCAAAGTCAAGCTATTTCTATGGAAGTATGAAGCTCATGATCGTTAGAGATTTTGTGCATTACCTATGAATTTGCTGCGAATGTTCCAATTTCCTATGTATTCTATGGCAGCTTATTGATAGTTGATATATATAAAATTTGTCATAAATACTGTCAAAGACAGTCATGAGAAGACGATGTAAAGATAATGAAGATTGTTCTTGACATGGTGAGTGAACAAGTTAATAGAGTGAAGGACAATAATGGACAGAGATTGCAGACCACAATCATCAAGTGGCACAAATCATGAAACCATTTAAATGGTCTACTAGTGCTGAGTAAGTTTAGATACACTTTCCACATAGTGGACCACCAACCACTTTAGTATCCAACTAATCTGAAGAAGTGCAATCAGAAGAGTCATATGCAGATAAGTCTTGAAAGGTTGCTAATGATGGGTGAAAGACAAAGATATAAAGATTCACAAGGATGGACATCATTGCACTTTGCCTGTGGGTATGAAAATGCAATATATGTGAAAACGTTGCTCAAGTTTGGTGCCTCAATGCATGCTGCTGCGGAAAATATCAATGAGTTGGAACATGGGGTTATGAATCTTAGTGATGAATTGAAAAGGTTGAAGAATAGAAATATAAGCTTGAGTTTATTGAAGAGGATAGGAAGCTATATAGTCATAGTGTAAATTTGGGTGAAACAAATAAAAGTGAAAAATCAAGATGGTCTTGTTGACTGTGACTCTTAAAGAACAAAGGACAACAGTCCTTCTTTCAAACCCTATATGTAAAGTTTATTCATGGTATTGATGAAGAGTTTCGTGACCTTCAAAGGGATAGTATAAGGCATGTATGGAAAATTCTCTTCATTGTTGCATAAGGTAATCTCTCTAGGCATAATTTTTTTTTCATCACCATAACCTTGTTACAATGAACAATCTTGAGAGATGAAGATGATGAATAGATTAAAATCCTTTCTATAGCAGCAAATCATATGGAAAGATGTCATGAAAAATGACAAGTAACTTCAAGGACAATAATCAACCTCCTAAAGGCAACTCGTGGCTTTTGTCAAACCTGAAATAATAATGAAGATGTCAATGGCAGTCCTAAAGTGTAGACCTTTTCGGAATTCAAGAAGAAAAATGAATGACAATCTTATGAAGAGGAAATTTGTTTTGACAACCTTGTTAGTGGAAGGTCTAAGGGAAATTTATTATTCTACAAGGGGTGTTCATAGTAGCAAGGAATGACAACATACAAGACAAGTTTTGTGGAATGACATAATGAAGGGTAAAGAATAACGTCATAATGAAGAAGGCCACATCAACCATCATTGGTAATCTACTCAAGAACATTAATTACAAGATGATAGTCTTAATAAGGGTACTATCATGAGTGGTCAAGTGGAAGTTCAAATGAATGAGAAGGTAGAGAGATATAGTCCGTTATACTCATAAATAAGGGTAGTCCTTAAGGGTTGCAAGTTAAAATGATTGTGAGCATACAAAGAGGAATGAAAATATGAGATCAAGCCAAAAATGAGCATGACAAAACATGAAATAGTGTCATTCTTGATGCTAGATGCAACTCATATGACATTCCTTGCCAAAAGGGGTGTAATGTCACATAGAAGAATCCTTCAGGATAGTAAAAGACTCTAAGAGAGTATGTAGAAGGACACCCATGAAGGATTTTTGTCAAGATTCATAGGTAAGGCACTAAGACCTAGTGATAGGCTAAAAAAAAGAGGTATGCCACATTTAAATGTTGCTTCTTATGTTAAAAAAATGACACCAGGGTAGTCTATTGAATCTAAGGAAGCATATGTATGGAGACCATTATGTGAAATGAACATGACACAACAAGAGATGACATTATATTGTCAAAAGGACTTACCATGCATAGTTGAAAAGACATGGATAATCATATGATAATAAGCATAAGATGACACACAAAGGAGCAAAATAGTTTGGGACAACTTGTAGAGATTGAGTAAGAAAAATATAAGAAGACAACAGAGTGGGCTATACGAAGGAAAATGGAAAATTTTAGTCATGACAATGACAGTCCTAAAGTGAAAATAGAGCAATAAGCTCATAGCACAACAATCAAGTGCTTAGTGCAATAGTTACAAGTTAGTCCCTTATCATGAACATGGAAATGACAATCCAAAAATATTGTGAAAAGGAAGGAATTGTGATAGTAATAAAGCATAAAGACAATCATCAAGGATATTAATAGAAGCTTTCAAGTGATGACATGACAAATTACAAACAATGTTACTAATGTTTGATATTGAGACATGATAGAACAAACAAGTGTAGGTCATATAAGCAAACCTTTATCACTATTATGTAAAGAAGCAAGATCACATAGGTCTTACATAGTTTTAAGGAAGGTTGACTACAAATGTGAAAGGTACAACAATGAATGTAGAAAATAAGGGCAATTTTGGTCATCATAATGACCATTTTAGTTTGTTTTGACGTGCCCAATGGATAAGGATAAGGTTGGGGATTAGTTCGATGATGTTAAGAGACTTTTCTAGAGTAGTTATGATTGTTGTAAATGCCTCAAATAAGTTGCATCCGACCCACAATAGTTGAGTGAAGTAAAGACATCATGAAGAGAAAATTTAGGGACACATTGATGAGGTGGAGAATGAATAAGTTTGTGGAAGAAATCTAGTAGTAGTTGAAGACTTTTCTAGCTACTTCCAAGCATCTAGAAGAAGAATTAAAGGAGTTACATATAGACTAGTCAAGGGGGGGTTGTTCTTCATCAATTTTGCAGTTTGAAGGGGTCTTTTGGCCAAAAAATAGTTATATCTGATCGAACAATGATGGAAGACTTCTTCAAGTATTCAAGGTAAGACACATGTCACACTTCTTCAATTGCACATGTTGCAATATGTTCATGCAATGTAATTTATAAATACTCAGGTACTAGGCTTTGAGTTTTTTAGTTCTTGCTCTATATTTTAGCTTTTAGAGCTCTTTCAAGAAAAAAATATAGTTTTGTAACTATAAATCAGCCATGTGTGATTAAAACAACAATTGTATCATTGTTTTCAAGCAAATTTGAATAAGTTTTAGACTCTATGATTCTAACATCATCTTTCTAAAAGTTCAGATTATTGCATTCAAGAGTTCTCATTCTTTGTGTGCAAACTCATGTTAAATGTGTATTTATGTGATTTCATCAAATCCTCAAGTGAATGTCTTTCTTGTAGCAGCTTAGGATAGGAAAATGTACATACATGTTACTAATTGTGTAGAGAGTGAAATCAACTCTAGTTCTGAAATAGTAGTTTTTCCTTCTGAAGATTGATAAAATTTAGAACCTTCATATAAAATGTTGATGTTTGAAACTATACATAAAACTCAAGTTGTGCAAAATCTTTCTGAGTGGTTAAGAAATTATATGCCAAAACCTTACTATATTGTCTAAAACATGTTTGGTTCATCACCTAGGTAGTTGTAATTTCTATTTTCAAGGCATTTTAGAAGCATTTTCAAGCATTTTCTTCCCCTTTTCCTTTGAAAGATAATATTTTAGATTATTTTTGGGTGAGGAATCATAAGGGAGCCAACCCTTCAACTTGGAGGTTTGATCTCACATGAGGAACCCACACCTTGAGATCATTCCCATGTTTCATTAGATTGTGGAACTTAATGTTCAACAAGGTGCAATTTGAATGACACCAATCACTTAAGAACTAGACACACCTTTGAATACCATAAAATATTCATCAAAGTTATCAATCCAACTTATCCAAAAATCCCAAAACATAAAAAATTCCAAAAATTCTAAAAACATCTAAAAAATCCAAAAAAGTCCCAAAAATATCAACTAGTTTAGGTTTAAATTTAACCCATATCATACATCCATCCACATCAAATCATTTCAAAATTCTCTAAGTCTTTTGCATGCTAGTTTTCACTAGGTCTCAAAGCAAGAAAACAAAAATAGATCCTCAACAAGATCCCATGTTCAACACCTCAAGCTTATACCAATATGGAATCTCCCCTCATTTATCTTAAACACAACAACCACCTTATATTGAAAGTAAATCAATTAGAAATTTGACACAACATAAGCTTGACGTAGCACACCAAGACCCAAATGTCCATAAAAAAATTAGACTCACTCCTAGTTGTAGATCCAAATTATTATTTGTTGTTGTGGGCACAACAACGCCCTAAGTTACCATATGAATTAGACATTTATAATTTTAAAATTCCACAAACGAAATGAAATTAGAAAACATAGGAATATCATAATCCACATCAACACATGATAGTTCAACATCACAAAAACTCTATGATAGTTATGATACTTAATGTAAGTACAGATCCAATAGCCAACAAGATGAGAGGGGGGGGGTGAATCATACAAACTTAATCTTCCATAAAAACATCAGATTCAACCTTGGTAACATATACTTCAATAATATAACCAAAACTGCTAAACATGCAAACTCAAAAGCATATAAACATCATAAACCTCATAACACCAGATTTAACGTGGAAACCCAAATAGGGAAAAACCACTGTGGGATTTCAGACCCACTAAGAAATATACTCTTCTAGAGTATGCTCGGTTAAAAGCAAATCCTGTTAAAGATTACAAACACATTGCTAGATGTGACTCGGTTAAGGGATTTCCCTCAGATCTGTTAGGATCTTCACCTTGTTAGAAGTGACCTTGTTAAAGGATTTCAAACACTCAATTAGAATGTCACCTTGCTAAAGGGTTTTACAAATAAGACTATTAAGTCCACTCGGTTAAGAGATTTTCTGTCACTTTCACAAAATAACAATAATAAAAATCTATCTGCAACTTCACATCTAAAATGCTAAAGTAGATTCTTATTTGCTCAATACAATCTAGACATAGAACTAATCTTGTCCATCTGCTAGGCTTCTATACTCTGTTATTCAAATAGGTCTTCAAGCTTCTGTGCTCGGTAATCACTATGTAGCATCCCTGTGCATACATTTGCCCGCATGAATTGTTTATCAATAGTTCCCTATTTATAAATAATTCGCCAACCGCTTAATCTCCTTGATCACACTTCCCATGATCAATCATAGCCATCAGATCTTCAAACTTGTCCAAGTTCAATGTATCCTTCGATCTGAAAAATGTTTTACCCCGCCTAGGAACTTGCATACATTTCTTGGAACTTGTGCTAGGATATTGCGGTTCAATCTAAGTTGTAGATCTTCATGCTGATTTTTCTTTGTCATAGATTCATTAACAAACTTCATGCACGGCATACCAATCATTTAATCAGTTCCAGCTCATCAGCTTCCTTCATTAAATAATGCATGTAACCACTTAATGTATTTTGTTGCAGCTTGGTTACAACTCGGTAACAACTCAGTTACAACTCGGTGAATACTAAACTTTACTCGGTAGACATTCCGCCTTCATTAACCAATAGCGATAACCTTAGGGTTTATCGACTAGGTTCCTTAGGGTTTACCGACTAGGTTCCTTGCTTGGTAACATAGTACAGTATTAACCTTACAATTTACAACATATGTATGATGTTAAAACAATCTAAACATCATGATCTCATCATTGTCTAACTCGGTAATAGTTGCCCATCGAATACCTTATTCATCCCCTTATTCATCATATTCTTTCTGTGTCTTTTACCGACATCTTTATACTCATAAAATCATACTTCTCAAGATATGGCAACATCATACTGAATTAGAAAATCAATTTCTTGACATCAATGACAAAATGATAATATCAAGACAGTAAATCATCCTTAATCAGTTATATCCATAATCATCAACAACCTTCTCAATATCCTTATTGAAATTCCAACAATCTCCCATTGTCTGTTATAATGCCAAATGCCAACAATCTCCCCCTTTGGCATTGATGGAAAAACCAATTGATTTGACCTAATAGATTCGGATTGTTGTGAGTTGTTTGTGAGATTCTGAAATGCTCTCTTCTCCTCTTTTCTCAGTCTTTCTTTTCTGTTTTTTTTCAATCTTCTCAATCTTCTCCTCCAGTCTTCTCCCCGTTTGACAACAATGCCAAAAAGTAAAGAACTAAAACATAATTTCCTCCTGTATAAAGTGAATTCCTGCTGCAATGTGTCAACTTAGTCTCGGTCAGAGCATTTTGTCTTCAATTCTTATTTCCTGTATTGTATCCTACACTGTTTCCTGTACACCTTTAGAAAACATCCTAAAGTGTGTAAATCAGCATCAACTCTTAAAAGATATTTGATAGAGTCATCAAATTGATACTTTCACCGAACTCGGTCAGTGAGTAGAAGATAGGGGTAGGACCCCTAACTTAATTTTGAGATATTCAAAAGTGTCCCTTGGTAGTGGCTTGGTGAAGATATCTGCTATTTGTTCCTTTGTGCTAACATACTCCAACACCACGTTCTTCTCTTGAGCTTCTTCTCTAAGATAATGATATTTGATAGAGATGTGCTTTGTCTTAGAGTGCATAATAGGATTCTTCAAAATGTTAATGGCACTAGTATTGTCACAGAATATAGTTACTGGCTTGGTAACTTTCTCATTTATACCTTCCAACAGTTGTTTGATCCATGCTATGTTGGTACAATTCAATGATGTAGCAACGTATTCAACTTCTGGTGTTGATTGTGAAACACATCCTTGTTTCTTGCTAAGCCAACTTACTAGTCTTTCTCCTAAAAAGAAAGCTCCTCCACTTGTGCTTTTCCTGTCATCAATGTTGCCCACCCAATCAGCATCAGTATAAACTTTTAAATCAAAATCATTTCCTTTCTGATATACTAAGCCATAATCCTCGGTGCCTTTCAAGTATCTAAAAATTCTCTTGATTGTTGTCATGTGTGTTTCCTTAGGATCTGCAGAGAATCTTGCAACTATACCTACTACATGTGCTATGTTTGGTCTGCTATGAACAACATATTGCAACTTTCCAATCATGGATTGGTAAAGTGTCTCATCAATAGATGCAGATTCATCATTCTTTGATAGTTTACAGTTGGTAGTCATAGGAGTACTCACTGGTTTTGAATCCTCCATTCCAAATTTCTTCAAGATTTCCTTTATGTACTTGGATTGAGTAATGAAAATCTCATTTTTCATTTGCAATATCTGTAAACCTATAAAATACTTTATCTCACCGATTAATGACATCTCAAATTCTTTTCTCATTTCATTTCCAAAGTTCTTGCATAAAGAGTCATTTCCACAAAATATAATATCATCAACAAATATGGCTGAGATCAGTATTCCATTTTCATCATTCTTCATGTACATATTGATGTTCTCACTTGTCCTTATAAAACCAATCTTAATCAAATAAGAGTGCAATCTTTCATACCATGCTCTAGGTGCTTGTTTCAGACCATATAAAGCTTTGTACAATTTACATACTTGATCTTTACTCTTGTCTTCAACAAATCCTTCAGGTTGTTCAATAAAAACTTCTTCTTCTAATATTCCATTCAGAAATGCAAATTTGACATCCATTTGATACACCTTGAAATTCTTGTAAGCAGCATATGCCAACAATGTTCTTACTCCTTCAAGTCTAGCCACAGGTGCAAAAGTTTCACCATAATCAATTCCTTCTTCTTGAGCATAACCTTTGCATACTAGTCTTGCTTTATTTCAAATGACCTCACCTTTTTCATTTAGCTTGTTTCTGAAAATCCACTTTGTACCGATTACATTTTTGTCCTTCGGTCTTGGGATTAGTGTCCATGTGCCATTCTTCTTGATTTGATCAATCTCTTCTGTCATAGCATTTATCCAATCTTCACTATTAAATGCCTCTTTCACTATTCTCAATTCAAATTCAGATATCAGACATGTGTTCTGTCTCAGTTTGTTCCTTGTCATCACTGGATCATCCTTATCTCCTATAATCTAACTTGGTGCATGATGTCTTCTAACATACTTGGCTAATATAGGCTTGGTAGGCTCTGTATGATCTTCTTCATCACTCGGTAACTAGATATTCTCTTCATTTTCTTCAACAGTTTTCTTGGTAAGACTTGTTAGTTGAACATAGACACATTCATCATAATCTTCTGGTTCCTTGGAATTTCCTTCATCATTTCTTTTTGCAAATTCATCAATTTTCACATTTGTACTTTCTACTATTTTGTTAGATGATTTGATTAGACATTTAAATGCTTTACTTCTTGAAGAATAACCTAAAAATGTTCCTTCTTCACTTTTCTGATCAAACTTGCCATTTCTATCATCTTTGTGTACATAGCATCTACTTCCAAAGATTTTAAAATAACTTACATTAGGTTTCTTGTCATACCAGATTTCATATGGTGTCTTCAAAGTACCTTTCTTCAGTTGTACTCGGTTTAGGGTGTAAACTGTTGTGCTTATTGCTTCTCTCCAAAATGTTTGTGGCACTATCTTTTCAATCATCAGTGTTCTAGCACAATCCACAATAGATCTATTTCTTCTCTCAGCTATTCCATTTTGTTGTGGAGTTCTTGGTGCAGAGACTTATCTTTTAATACCATGATCATTACAGAATAAGTTGAACTCATCAGATGTGAACTCTCCTCCTCTATCTAATCGAAGACATTTTAGTTGTCTTCTTGTTTCATTTTCAACTCTTGCCTTCCTTGTACCATTTAAACATTTGAAAAGCTTCTGATTTTTCTTTTAAAAACATTACCGATATCATCCTTGAATAGTCATCCACAAATAATATGAAATATTTATCACCATAATAACTCTAAACTTTCATAGGACCACAAAGATCAGTGTGCACAAGATCTAAAATTCCCTTAGAAGTGTAAGACTTACTTGTAAAGCTTGATCTTGTCATTTTACCCATCTGACATCCTTAGCACATAGCATTCTCAGGTTTTTCAAGACTCGATAGACCTCTTACTCGGTGCTTCTTACTTATTTTGATCAGATTATCAAAATTTACATGACAAAACCTTTTATGCCATAACCAGGTATCATCTATCTTTGCATACAAACACTTGTTCCAAGTTGAGTCAAGGTGAAATGTATTACGTTTTGTTTGTGTCCCGGTAGCAGCTAACTTTCCATGCTTGTCATGAACTTTGACAATTCCTTTCTGAAATTCTATTCGGTAACTTATATTGTTTAGTTGTGCTACACTCAACAAATTGTATTTCAAACCTTCAACCCAATAAACACCATTGCATCTTGCATTGTCAAGAAGTGTTATAGATCCTTTACCTCTTACTGGACATTGTGCATCATTACCAAATCTTACATAGCCTCTATCATAATCTTCTAACATAACAAACTTGTGTTTATCACCTGTCATATGATGTGAGCATCCACTATCTATGATCCAACATTCATTAGTATTTATGTGAGATATCAAGGCTTTTTCTTCATACCTTTCTTCATCTGATCCATCTTTGATAGCCACATAAACTACTTCCTCTGTATCAGTTTCATCTGATTTAATATCGTTGGATTCCTCATCGGCTATTAAGCATGTCTTTCTATCTCTTCTTCTGAATTCTCGGTGTCCTCTGTAATAATTATCTTTCTATCTATCATCTCGGTAATCTCTCTTTTCGGTAGAATCTTTGTTAGGACAATTAGAAGCCGTATGTCCTATTTTATCATAATTGAAACATTTCAAAGGTAGTTTTCCTTTATACTTACCTTTGCCTCTCGATAACCTTCTGGCTAATAGTGCTTCAAACTCTTCCTGCTTTCTGATTTCCTCATACAGTTTGTGTACTTCTTCCATGTTCTTACGAAATCTTTCACTTGCTCCACTGTGATCTCCTTCAGAGTACTTATACTTTCTTTCATTGTAATCATTAGATTCATCAAGATGAAAAGAACTAAATGCAGATTCAACTTTATTTTATCGAAGATCCACTGTTATCAAAGTTACTTAACTCAAATGCATGTAGCTTACCAATAGTAGCATCTAAAGAAATTGGCATATTAGGTACAGACCTCAATTCATTGATTGCAGAGACTCGGATTGCATAAGTCGGTAGAAGGGTTCTTAACAACTTACTTGTTATATCATTTTCTTCAATAGTTCCACCTGCTCCTTTGATTTGATTGACAATCTCCTTTAGTCTTGTACTGTACTGGGTTATGTTCTCACCTTCATTCATCCTCATAGATTCAAGTTGTCCTCTTAGACTATCTACTTTTTCTCTTTGAACATGTTCATCTCCTCCATACACTGATATGAGCTTATCCCACATAGCCTTTGCATCATTGCAGCCTTCTAGATCATTAAACTCTGAGTCGGTCAATGCAGATGTTATTTCAATCATTGCTTGGATATGTTCTTGCTTTGCCTTTATTTCTTCCATAGTCAATGGATAGGTGCTCGGTGTGATGAAATCATTCTCCAGATAATATACAGCATATTCTCCAATTCCTGATAAGTGCAGCTTCATCCTTTTCTGCCAGGTAGAGAAACTTGACTTGTTCAGCTTCGGTGCATCCCTCTTATACATCTTTGGATCTTTGCCTCAAGTAACTTTAAACTTTTTCTTCCAGAGTCCAAAGCTCTGATACCAATTGATAGTTCTGATACTTAATGTAAGTACAGATCCAATAGCCAACAAGATGAGAGGGGGGGTGAATCAGACAAACTTAATCTTCCATAAAAACATTAGATTCAACCTCGGTAACATATACTTCAGTAATATAACCAAAACTGCTAAACATGCAAACTCAAAAGCATATAAACCTCATAACACCAGATTTAACGTGGAAACCCAAATAGGGAAAAAACACTGTGGGATTTCGGACCCACTAAGAAATATACTCTTCTAGAGTATGCTCGGTTAAAAGCAAATCCTGTTAAAGATTACAAACACATTGCTAGATGTGACCCGGTTAAGGGATTTCCCTCAGATCTGTTAGGATCTTCACCTTGTTAGAAGTGACCTTGTTAAAGGATTTCAAACACTCAATCAGAATGTCACCTTGCTAGAGGGTTTTACAAATAAGACTATTAAGTCCACTCAGTTAAGAGATTTTTTGTCACTTTCATAAAATAACAGTAATAAAAATCTATCTGCAACTTCACATCTAAAATGCTAAAGCAGATTCTTATTTTCTCAATACAATCTAGACATAGAACTAATCTTGTCCATCTGTTGGGCTTCTATACTCTGTTATTCAAACAGGTCTTCAAGCTTCTGTGCTCGGTAATCACTATGTAGCATCCTTGTGCATACATTTGCCTTCATGCATTGTTTATCAATAGTTCCCTATTTATAAACAATTTGCCAACCGCTTAATCTCCTTGATCACACTTCCCATGATCAATCATAGCCATCAGATCTTCAAACTTGTCCAGGTTCAATGTATCCTTCGATCTGAAAAACGTTTTACCCCGCCTAGGAACTTGCATACATTTCTTGGAACTTGTGCTAGGGTATTGCGGTTCAATCTAAGTTGTAGATCTTCATGCTGATTTTCCTTTGTCATAGATTCATTAACAAACTTCATGCACGACATACCAATCATTTAATTAGTTCCAGCTCATCAGCTTCCTTCATTAAATAACGCATGTAACCATTTAATGTATTATGTTACAGCTTGGTTACAACTCGGTTACAACTTGGTTACAACTCGATGAATACTAAACTTTACTCGGTAGACATTCCACCTTCATTTACCGATAGCGATAACCTTAGGGTTTACCGACTAGGTTCCTTGCTCGGTAACATAGTATAGTATTAACCTTACAATTTACAACATATGTATGATGTTAAAACAATCTAAACATCATGATCTCATCATTGTCTGACTTGGTAATAGTTGCCCATTGAATACCTTATTCATCCCCTTATTCATCATATTCTTTCTATGTCTTTTACTGACATCTTTATACTCATCAAATCATACTTCTCAAGATATGGCAACATCATATTGAATTAGAAAATCAATTTCTTGACATCAATGACAAAATAATAATAACAAGACAGTAAATCATCCTTAATCATTTATATCCATAATCATCAACAACCTTCTCAATATCCTTAATGAAATTCCAACAATCTCCCATTGTCTGTTATAATGCCAAATGCCAACACTCTACACTAACATACCAAAAAATAACACATCCCATAATTCAATACATGTTTCTATATGATATTCACATTCATATGACCTACAATTCAACAACCTAATTTACCAATTACCACCTTGACCTCAAACATCCGTACCCATGATAAATCCACAACAAAACCTTAACCCTACCTCCACCTCATCTAGTCAAAACATAACACCACTAAACCAAAATTCTATGCCTCCTAACCGACATCATGACATACCACATCCACACAATAATGAGTTATAATCTTACCATTAACACCATGTCCAAAAATTACATACTCGTTAGCTAACCACATGTTCACATACCTCTTATTCAACCCCAAACTCATATACTACATAACCAAAACCAAAAAAATTACGCCTCCACCTCAATACCAAAACTCAATTACACCAAACAACACATACAATCCAAACCCCAAAAAACTTTCCAAAACATTATTTCTGAAAATAACATTTTAGCCAAACAAAATTCCACATACCAAAGCATTAACCTAACAACGCATTAATAAAATCTAGGACTTAACCAAAACCTTTCACATGTACCACCTCAACATCAAACATCACAATAAAAGTCACACAATCAACACCAAAAATTTTCCACTTAAAACCAAAATGTGGCACCATATAACTAATAATTCATATACCATTACACAAATCCATTATAGACCCTCTCTGAGGTACATCACATAACAAGACATATATACCAAAGAGTCACAATAAAAAAATCCAACCATCACCCATGGATAACTCAACACAACAAATATAGAAACTTCAACAATGAATTGCAAAGATGCAACTAGGATTGACAAAGAAAACTTACATGTTGGAGGAAATGTGTCCTTACGCATTGAACAAAACTATTCTTATGCCACCTTTTCCTCATAATTTTGACATGCCAAAATTCGATAAATAAAAAATGAAAAGGTGACCTAAGAGAACACAATAGGGAGTTCTACATAGTATTCATAGAGGAAACTCACAATGATACATATCCCCTGCACCTCTTTTCATGTAGCTTAGGTGGACAACTTATTGAGTGTTTTTTCCAACTTCCACACGACATTATAACCTTTCGTGAAATATAAAATAAGTTTATTGTGCATTTATCATATAACATAGAGTATAAAATCTCCATGACCAACATCTATAATACAAATCCAAATAATGGTGTATCCTTCGCCTCATTTCTACAGAGATGTAGAAACTCATTAAAATATTCATCCAAAACCTCAATTGGGAAGTGTGGTTCCATTTAAAAGTTTAATGATGAAACACTTTTGATGAAATAATTGAAAAGGGTTTTATCATTGAAAAGGCCCTTATATTTAAACGACTTGTTAAATTCTTCAAAGAAACCAAAGATAACCCAAACACATATATTGATAACAGTTGACTTTGGTGTACAAATAAGAATGTAGTCAACAGCAATGTTGTAGATGCAAAAATGATCCAAAAGGAACAACTTATGTTTAACCTTCAAGCACATGTACCATTTAATGCCCAAGCATCATGTCGTGCCCAAACTTTTGGGCAAAAACGGAACAACAAAAAAAAAATTTGACAACATAAACCCATAAAATAATCTACATTTAAAATGAAATCAATTAAGTTTTGTCTTAACTAAGGGATAAATAGAATTGTTTACTAAAGTTGAAATAATTAACTCAATCAATATAGCAACAATAATTAGTGATGACTAATTATTCCCAAAGAAGTTCATCGCCACATAATTAACTATTCTAATCAACCTAATTAATTTTCCACTTATTAAAGTTGAAAGATATATAAATATCTTGATTGTATTAAAATTATTCCAGGCTAAATAAAATAATGATAAAGTTATCTTACATTAAAATTAATTAATTGAGCGCACACAAATTCACTATTTAAATATACCCAATAGGGTTAACTAATTCAATAATGATAATTGTCAATTACTTATACTTTATATTAAAGTCAATTTAAAATCCCCAAAACATTCAAATTTTAACTATTAAATTCTTGGCCAATATTGACCTCATAGGCTAGATTTCGCATAAAAGCAATTTTTTAATATCCATTATTAATTTTTTCCCAATTTAGATTTAGCCTCACGTCCATATTTAATTAAAAAGGAAATTAACTATATAATAACCCTAGTGAATAAAATTAAACCAATTGTGTGAATTATATAACTATATAAAATTAATCCCCATTTTAAAATATACCTTGATAGAAGCCTACATTAAAATTAATTTTCTCCCTAGCCAAAATTAAATGGGGGGAAATTTTTATTTTTTTTTTTAATTTAAAAAAAAATGATTTCCCCCTCTTCTTATTTTAATTATTATTTTAATCTCAAACCCTAATTAGGGTTGAGTTATTCCTCTTCTATATTTTATTTTTAAAAAAACAAATCTAATAATTCTTTTTTCTTTATTTGCTAACCCTAACCCAAATATGGGCTAAGGTTGCATATCTAATTTACTTTTATTATTTAAATGCTAACCCTAACCCGAAATTGGGTTAGGGTTGCATATTTTTACCAACTAAGTTCTTTCCTTCTCTTCTGCCTTTACCCTAACCCGAAATTGGGTTAGGTTTTTTTTTTTTTTTTTTGTGTGTGTGTGTTTTTGACAGGGTCTATGGCAGCGACCATGGCAGAGGGCGAGGCATGATGACCAAGGTGGGGCGAAGGGGACCACAGGGCTCCACTGTGGATACCCACAGTGGCAGCCCCGACGCCACCCACAGTGGCGGCCCTGATGCCGCCCACTATGGATGCCCACAGTGGCGAACGTGGCTCCGCCCATTGTGGGAGGCGTCGCCGAGGACCTGCGTCGCCCGAGGGGGTAAGGGTTTCGGCCACAAGGAAAAAAATCTCCTCTTTTTTTAAAAAAAAAAATTTTATATATATTAAATTACTCATTAAAGAATGCATAAATCAATGTATAAGACTGGTAAATAATAAGGAAAAACAACAACTTAATAAAAGATATGCATCTCTTTTTTTTCTATATAGATTTATAATGTGATCCATTTAAATATGAGTATATTAGATTTTGTTTTTGTTGTATTCCCTTTTTGTTTTTATACAGCAATAAAATAAGCCAATGGCTGATAGAAAGCAAATAGGACATAAACTCAATAGTTATCCTTTACTTTCATTTCTTATCTATCTGTAATTCTGGTTTTCTAAATCTGGGTATATATATATATATATATATATATATATATATATATATATATATATATATATATATATATATATATATATATATATATATATATATATATATATATATATATATATATATATAATCACATAACAACAGACTTTTTAAAACTAACAGATTTATCTAGCTGCATTTTTCTTTCATTTTAAACTGCTAATAGTTAACCATAGGAAAAGATAAATTTGTCTACCTTAACTTTCTGCATTTTTTGAAATGGATAAATGACATAAATAATAACATTACAACAGCTTTAAAATAGTCTGTAAAACACTTAAAAACATTATCATTTTGTACAATGTAAAATTGTTATACTTCTAAAGCCTATTTAACCATATTTGCATTTGGAATAAATAAATAACTAGGACTAAATATTTATTTCCTACTTTTCTACTTCATAATATTTCCATTTTACTTTCTGCATTTTTTTTGAATAAATGACAGAGATAAATAGATGACAGATTTCAAATAAATGACAGATTTCAAATAAATGATAGATTTCAGATAAATGACAAATTTCAAATAAAAGACAACAGCATTAACATTACAGAATTTATTCAAAATGCTTTCTCCTTACAAAAAAAATCAACGTCTTTAGTAAATACACTACATTACATGGTAAGCCTTTTTGAATAGTACATTTCCTTTTCAAAGTAAATACAACATAAAGCTCTTCTCTTTCATTTCTGCAACTGAAATACAATATTATAATCCCTATTCTTTTTCTACAACTAAAATAGAACCAGCAAGACCATATCCAAGCTTTTCCTTCAATCCCTTCCCAAAGCAACCTGCAATACAAAATCTTAAGGTTGTGATGATGGAGAGCTCACCTCCTAGCCTAGGCTTACTAGAAGCCACTCTCGAGCTTGGAGAACCAAGACCTAGATGGGTTACACTCAAGCAATACAAAAACAAGCAAGGAAAAGCTCAAACACATTCCCATCCCAAGGCTGAACTTCATCACATAATGTGATGTTTACATGGGTGGAAGTGGACCAAGTACCTTGAGGAGAACTGCAAGATAGTAGATCACAGTCAACTCATGGCAACCAAGAGCACAACATAAGTCCATCTTAACCCAACATCCTTATGACCCCCAAGGCATACATGCCATACTTTCTCCCCTTATGACCCCCGAATGCATAAACAAAACTAAGCAGCAAGGGTCACATAAACAAACCCTTGAGATCACTCTCTTGAAGAGAGTCTCTCACTCTAAGGTTGTCAAACACCTTCCACCCCCAAGACCATTCTACCCTCCCAAGGGTAAGATGACCTTGGATACTCCCAAAACACAAGAAAATGCATAACAAAATGGAAGAAGAATCACATAATATTTTCACAATTAAAATACAAGGGGAGGAACATCCACATTCAAGCAATCTTTTACAAACAAGTTTTCAACATATAAGAAAGAAAATGAACCAACCTTGAATCTGCCAAGGGTTTACTAGGGATAGCTTGGAGAAGAGCAACCCAATTCCACACTTCTTTTTTACAACACTTAGCCAAAAATTCCATTCTAAAGCTGGTTTTCAAAACTGCAAGATCTCATCTCCAAAGATGGAGAGTGGGTGATTAACTTCCTTAGTCTCAAGCTCTTGCCTAAGAAGGCTTCTCTCACTCTTTCCAACTTCTTAGATAGAGTGAGAAGCTCCCATTGGTTGGTCTTCCCTAGGTATTACACACTCCCTAACCAAGGCACCTCAAGAAGAGGAATGAAATGGGGAAGAGGAATGACACATACCAAGAAGGTTGTCTAACCAAGGATGGCAATCCTAAAGATGGAATTCGGCCATCTAGGAAAATCCACTTTTTTGGGAGGTTAAACAAGTCCTAAGGGGTGGACACATGGCCAAATTTGGCCTTCACCCATAGGTACCTCATGAGGCCCAATAAAAATGCTCCAAAATTGACTCTAAGAGTTGGTTTAACCCTTTGAAAGTCCGCCTAAAGTTTAGCTACGGGTCAACTCTGAGTTGACCCTCCTAATGGCTCACTATCCTAGATTTCTTGGAACCTTCAAGGATAATTTGGAAATGTATCATTTAAACAAAAATACATCTCTCAAAAGGTGACATGACAATGCCAACACAACATACAACATATGTGTCAAGTGACACTACAAAAGAATTTCACATCACTAATACACACATGGCAGTTATCTCTTGTAGGATTTACACAAATAAATAATTACAATTTAACACACATGCAAACATTTACGTTTACGAATAAAATACAATACATATGGGGTGTTGTCTCTCCAAATAGACAACCTCTGGTTTTACAAACGTACATAGGCCTAGGCTTGATTCTCCATAATGTTTCCATGGTCACATGGATAATTTTCCTGCGCATCTCAATTACACATCAGTACTTCCCAATAGCCTCATATAATATTAAACACATAAATAAGAATACAAATCAATCACTTTGCATACAATTGACATCATATGAATCAATTTACCATATATCAAAGCAATTCACATAAGCAATTTACCATAATCCTGATAAATTTAATACATTCATAAGATATGCAATCATATTTCTAGCATCATAATAAAGTCCTGCAAATCAAATAAATGACATACACCGTCTCAATGTTATCCTATCATAGAATCATGTAAAATTCTATATCCATAATGCATAGAAGTGAAGCATCAATATATCAATGTTATCCCATCTTGGGATCATATAAAGTTCTATATCCCTAATGCATAAAAATAAGGCATACATAATAGTTCCAACATGAAAATCATTGAAATGCTAGGATGGGTCGGGGTAGGGCCTCACACATCAACTATCATCTAAAAAACTTCACTAAGAGGTAATCCAAGACAAAACACAAATACGCAATGCAAATATACACCCTTAGGAGAATCAATCTAGTCAACATTCCACAAATTGGTCCAATTTAACATGATTACACTATTAGAAATTTAAAAATACAAACCACTTGAGTCAACATGATGGTGGAAAGACACTATATTTTTTGTGAATATCATAGAGTTAAGGGACATTAAACCTTCAAATGCTTCAAACTAAAAAACTGAAAAACTTTATTAATGATCTCATAGACAAGGGAGACATAGAAGTATAAAATTAAGTAGGTACCTCAATTAATAATCATGTGATCTTCAAGAATCCCTTACACAATCATTATAAAGTAAATACCTTTGATGAAGGGAGTAGGGAGTACCTCAAACAAAGTTACAATAATATGGCCTATGAATACACAATCAACTAAATCTAACATACGGACAACTAAGAAAAATAATCTTGAATGTGTAGTAACTACTCATGTAGATTCAAAGTGACTCTTCAAGGAGCCATTTCAAAATCCCAAATTCTAAATCAATACAACCTCTTAGACCTTTTAAGAAAAATACCCACACAAATATCCATTTTAGATCTCCTTTGTATATCTCCCACACACAAGGCTCTTCTAGGTAAAGATCTTTAAGAGTCATCCACACCCGCTAACATAAATATTTATCAAGTTTTAGGATATGGTAGGGCATCTCACATTTATCAACCATCTTACATTAATCAATAGAGATGTCCCATCTCATAAACTCATTCACTATGATGTTCTTCACTTAGAATTACCCATACATAAATATAATATCATACAAGTGTTAATAGATGGCAAAGCAGGCTTGAATATTTTCACTTTAAAATTGGTCAAAATATTAGGATACTATGGGGGAGTAATTGATTTAGCAAAGAATATTGCTATAAAATCCTAAAACGATGCAAAATGTAATTTTGAAGGTGTAATCACACTTCCCATCAGATATGGTACAATGCTAAAAGATACAATGTTTTAAGTCTTGTACCTTGATCTTCCATATAATCATCTCCTTGGTCAACCATGGATACATTCCATGCAAATAGTTTCATCCACCTTCCACCAATGCCTCGAGCTTTTGCACAATGGAACTAAGATAACAATATCATGTGATTAAGACACCTTTCAATATTGTTGTAATTTAAAAGGAACTATTGAATGCCAATTTCTCATTAATGGTGAAGCATCATCCTCTTCATCATCCTAAAGATATCCAAATTCATTATCCACATCATCTGCCTCATCCACTTCCATTCCCAAGATCAAGTTCCAAGTTCAATATAAGTGGTGTGGCAAGTATGACATTAGAGAATCATTTTGCATTGTTAAGCTACCATCCTCACCTAGATCATATGGAAGACCTCACCCACCCTTACCTAATCCAACAAGACTCAAAGGTTATTATTCAATATAAGCCCACCACATTCACAAAGTGGGCCGACCTTCATAAGGAAATTATAGAATAAGACATATCCTGGTGGTTATATAAAGATGATGAAAATAAGGAACTTATCAAGTTGCCTATTGAAAAATATGGTAAGAGATTCCCTATTATGGAACAAATGGGATATGATGGTCACAATGGCCTTGGTCTCCAAAAAAGGCATAAAGGAACCTATACAACCTATTGACAATCCAAAGTGCAAAGGGCTTTGGTATGACCCATTGGAAACTATGTCATGTAGTATTAAGTCAACCCTTGTCGATGAAGCTAAAGTTTCTCTCATAGTCAAGGCTGCTAATGAAGATACTTATGAAAGCCCTTATGTGCATATTGATGTATTATTTGGATATTTTTCTCTATCCACTTTAAATTCCAAAAACATTGCCTTCACACAATCCAATGATAACCTTCCACTAGTCCATTTGCAACTCATTGATTGAGATCAACAAGGACCACCGAGGTTAGATTTATTAAAAACAATGAAGCTATCATTGATTTCAAGGAACTTTGAGAGGTTATACCCTTAGGTGATCATAGAGATGGATTTTCTATATATCTTGATAATGCAAGATTCTTTGGTAAGTGTGCTCATCCTTCTAGTTGCAAAACATGAAAAATCAATAAAAAGTCTTCTAGTGAAAATCAAAAGGCACTTTAAGATCATGAAAAGTCAAAATAAAGGATGTATTCAAGGGTGAAACACTTTTTAAAGTTACTTAGGATGGAAAGCTTGACACTCTCCCTATTAATCAAGGGATATATCCTCTTCTTATAGAGAAATCTGAAGAAATCAATATCATCACACCAACAAGTCCTTGAATCATCTACTTTGTAGCTTCCTTGTCAAAGAAAGAGAAAGAGGATTTCATCAAATTCTTCCAAGAAAGATAAAAAAAAAAAAATCATGGTCATATGCTAATATGTCTGAACTTGATTTTGAATGAGTACTACATCATTTGATAGTATCTTCACTTGTGCTAAACCCGTCAAACAAAAGTTTCAAAAAATGCACCATCAAGTTGCATTCCTAATCAAAGAAAAAAATTAAAAATTGTTAGACAGTAGTTTCATTAGACCCATCGACTATCTAGAATAGGTTTCAATTTTTTTTCTAGTTTCTAAATTGACTGGGGACATTCACATATGCACAAACCTCATAAATATCCACAGGGCTTGTCCCAAAGATGACTTTCCATTACAAAACATAGACATGATTGTAAAACTTGAACATGAGATGCTATCTCTAATGGATTGTTCATCAAGATACAATTAGATAAAAATAGCATCTGAAGGCCCGCATAAGATAAATGTCACTTACCTATGGAAGACATTTTGTTGGAATGTGATGCCCTTCGCTCTAAAGAATGCAAGAGCAACATATCAGAGAGATATGACCATAATCCTTCATGACATGATGCATATCCTTATGGAAGATTATGTTGATGACTTACTAGACAAATCAATCACAAGGAAAAGTCATCTAGATGTGCTTTGTTACCCGAGTTTTGAACCTGGTGAATTTTAAACTTCCAGATCCTATCTTTATCCTACGAATAATAATACTCTCGCTCCTCGCATGCGTCCTTAATACTCTTGGAAAGAACTTGGCCAAATCTTGCAAATTCATCTGTAAGTTTCATATGTTTCATATGTTTCACAAAGGAGGTGAAAAATGTGCATTTGCAGCGGTCAGTAGCCTTGACATGTTTAAAAAAAAAAGAGGCATTATAGTAACTTTGAAGCCCATGAATATCAAGGAGTGGGTAGTGAAGAAAAATCTGGAATTGGTTATGGTTACAGTGCAGGTGTCTATACAAACTCATCAATCGGGCATTGGCAGCCGTCAAAAGATGCGGACCCGACCAATTAAAGTAAGATGCATTTTTATGAATATTAGAATCCACTTTAGAAATCGGAACTTCCCAAGTTATGCGACTTGCTGATATCACACAGTCGGAGTATCGGTCCTTTTAACAAGTGTGGAAGTTATGATCGAAGCCGAGTCACTGATAATAGATGCGTTGTTGGATAAGTGCCGTGTGGTTTCCGACATTGTTATAAGAAGCATAGAAAAGGCACAGGCAAAGTCGCAGCTGTAGGGTGGTTTCAGCTATGAGGAATAAAAATACAGGCCAAGATCAATGTGGCAACATGACTCTACGTCCCTCAATTCGATGACGGCTTCTTACCATAGATTGCCAGTTTCAACAATGCATTGTATAGTTGGCGCAATACTTGAATAGCCTTGGCATTTTCGGTAATCCCTGTCGCCACCAAACTAAGTCAAATACTTGTATGTATAGTGGAAATGGTAGCAATTACATTGGCAGCAATCGTTCATGACCACAAAGGGATGTAAGCAATTGGTTTTGTGAGGTGTTGACTTCACCAGAAACGTGGATTGCCGGCAGACATTCTGCAACGCCATTTTCACCTCCAAATTTTTGTGCTCCACTTCTATCCCTCGACAAAAGTAAATTACTGCAAATTTTTCAATTGATCGATGTAAGTAGAGTTGCAAACTGAGAATGTTGTTATACATGGTGAACAATTAGTAAACGGGGAAGCGGGTGTTTTGGTTGTGAATAGTGCTGGTTCTAGCAGCTACCAATCGAACTTTTACGGCAGTTATCAGAAGGTTTCCAAGGAGTTTAATGGCCGATCTTCCTGATGTTGGGAATCGATCTAAAATTCTTAAGGTTATCCTTGTGGATGAAGACTTGGCACCACAATTTAATATGGAAGAATTGGCCACTATCACTGATGGGTATTCAGGAAGTGACTTGAAGAGTTTGTACACAACTGCTGCATATAAACGAATACGTGAGCTATTAGATCAAGAGTCTAAGGAGATAGAGAAAGCAAAATCTGAAGGACTTCCACCTCCAACAACCACAAAAACACCAGAACTCCGGCCCGTAAGCATGGATGATATGCACAAAGCTAGGAAAAGGTTCGTTCCAGTGTCTCTGCAGATGCAAGAAGTATTCTTGAATTACAGCAGTGGAATGATGAATATAAGAAGGTGATGGCATTAAGTTATTTCATGTGAAGTTGACTACATCCTGTAGGAGATGCTAGATAATCATGTAGATAAATAAGAGAACATGATATTAAGAATGTTCATCTGCAGATCTCATAAATATTATAAGAGGTTGTTTGCAAATTTATGCAAAGTTGAGTGAACTATACAGTGAAAGAGTGAAAAGGGGTAGATAATTCCATAATCAAGAAATCTTTCCTAGAGGCGGTTTTCAATTTTCAAGAATCAGTTATACAACTGAAAAGTCATGAGAAACTGAAAGGTTTCCGGAAAAGCCTATTTAGAAGTCTCATCAAGAGAAAGAAAGGGGGAAATTCGTTTCCTTCTGGAGTTTTGGCTACAGGGAGGGGATTTTTCTGATTTTTTATGGTAAAAGGGAAATAGGATTTTTCTGATTTTCTATGGTAAAAGGGAAATAGCCGAAGATTTTCTGAGAAGCGGAATTTGACTGATTAGTATATTCAGTTTTGAGTCTTTAAATTGTTAATTTTGTTTGGGAAATAAAGAAGAATACCTAAAACTTTGTGTTCATTGTATTGTTCCTGGGTTGTCATTTTCTTATGCTAATCACAGTTTCTCAGGTAATTTCCTGATGCTCCGATCATAAATATAGATATTTGTGAACTTTGGCCGAAGATTTTCTGAGAAGGGGAATTTGACTGATTAGTATATTCAGTTTTGAGTCTTTAAATTCTTAATTTTGTTTGGGAAATAAAGAAGAATACCTGAAACTTTGTGTTCATTGTATTGTTCTGGGTTGTCATTTGCTTATGCTAATCACAGTTTCTCAGCTAATTTCCTAATAGTCCGATCATAAATATAGATATATGTGAATTTTGGGTCTGTAATGTTCACATCCCCTTTGAAAGTTTTGAAGGGGTCCCGAAACCCTTTTTACAGAGAGATAATCAAAAGATAGAGCATTAAAGACCTGCTAGAGAGAAAAAAACACAACAGAGAGACAACTGGCAAAGACAAAAAGCCAGCAAGAAGCCAAAAAAGGCAGAGGGACAGCACAAAGAAAACTAAGGGACGGCCACAAACAAGAGTCCCTAAGAAAGATTTATGATAAGCTCCACCATGTCTTGCTCCAACAGGGCCATAGAGGCAATAGTACTCTTCAAATCCTCTAGCTCTTTGGCATGCTGGATCATCTTCCTAGTACTAGCACTCAGCATCAAATCCTCTAGCTCTTTGGCATGCTGGATCATCTTCCTAGTACTAGCACTCAGCACCTTATCCTCGCTAGTATCAATAGTGTTCTTTTCCTGTTGGACCTATTCCAGCTTGTTGATCATCATACTGAAGTTATCGGCAGAGGCTTTCAGTATTTTTTGGCTTTGTTCTCCAATCATCTTCAGGGTATTCTCATGATTGAGAACCCGCTTCTCCAGATCATTGAATCTATCCTCCACAGCCTTGAATTGAGAGCCATACGCACCAGTACCAACAACTTCAAGGGTAGTCACTACTGTTATTGCTTCTATTTGCTCACTTAAATGCTTAATGGATGGGATTTGTATCATTCATTTTCATTTTGTATCATTCATTTTCATTTTCTTTTAAATCTGAATTTGGATTCACGCCTATATCATGGTTATGTATAGATGTTTGTCTTTCATCTGTTAGTTTTTGTTTGTCTTTCATTTTGGGGCACTCTGAGTCAATTTTAAGGATTATTTTAAGGAGGACAAATATGTTAACTAGCATGCTTAAAAAGATATTCACTAGATTGGAGAAATGCAATGTCATAGTGAATCCTAAGAAGTGTGTTTTGGGGATTATATCAAGAAAACTCCTTGGTTACATCATTTCCAACAGAGGCATAGAGGTTCATCTAGAAAAAGTCAAAGCAATAATTGATATGCCTTCTCTAATAATTTTGAGTCAATTACCCAATCTACAAGGGAAGCTACAATTAATCTAAATATTAATTCCTTGGTTGGCTGATAAATGCCACCTCCACTCAAACGTCCACCTTCAAATGGAGGTTCATGGAAACCTTCAAGTAAAGGTAAGCAAGCACCTTCTTTCAAAGGTTGACCTTCAAGAAAATTTCCTTACCTTTGCTTGAAGGTTTTAATGGATTTTTACATTATGAAAATTACCTTTGATTGAAGGCATGCAATATTTTTGCTCGAAGGTATTTTCAATCCAACATCCTTATCTAGGCCTCTTCCCCCATTCTCTTCAAAAAAAAAAAAAAAAGTGACTTTCAAAGCTTGGGTTGAAGGGAATTAACTTGAAAAATCAACTTGTAGACTAGTAGCCCTCAAAACAAGTTTTCCAACAAGTATAGTTTTAATATATTTTAGTTTTATTATTATTTTTTAATGTTTTAAAGGATATAGGTTTTTCACTAAACATCAAGTTCTATGTTCTCCATGTCGAAAAATAGTAAATTAATCAAAACAAATTTTGAAAAATATCTACCATACAAAACAAGTTATGCATGATGCCATACACCTATGTCTAAATTATAATTGGTTTTACTTTAAAAGTTAATTACAAACTATTCAACAAAACAATATGAAACCAAATGCAAATTTAGATATTGGTGTTGTAAATCTAAATTCAAAAAAATCACAATTTTATCCTTTGTAGAAAAAATGTTATGCTCAACGTCATAAATTTTACTTTTTAAAAATGTTATATACTATATTAAGAAGTTATTAAAAGGTTGGTAAAAAAATTACGATTTAATTCCAATTTTTTTATAAAGAATACATTTAGAATCTACAAAAAAAAAATCTCACAAATCACCAATTCACATCATCTTCAGATTCCAAATGGTTTAGCTACTATATTTGTCATAAAGTGAAGGTTTACTTCAAAATGTTGTTTTCAATGTCAAGTTTGCCCAAACAATGGAAATCATTATTGTGGGATGACCCTTTCAACATTTACTACATAAGGGTGTCACAAATAAGTGAGATGCAAAATGTCAAGAATATTTTCAACAACTTAAAGATAGGTTGCTCTCCTCTAGTGCTCATGCCATCGATTGAAGGAAAACCATTACTACTTTACATATTTTCTACGACATTTGTATTAAGAAATCCTCTAGCAGAGCATGATTATTTAGGAAAATAAAGAGCTATATACTACATTAGTCGTACTCTAGTGGAATAAGTTGAATCATACACCTATTGAAGACACATTCCATGTTATGTTCACTTCTAAAAGCTTCATCATTACATGCTAAGTCACCAAACAAATCTCATTTCCAAAATTTTATCCCCTAAAGTACCTGTTAAACAAATTGATGCTTACCAACAAATTAGCTAAATAGGTCATGATCCTTAGTGATTTTGACAATGAATATGTTGACAAATGTTTTTTTAAAGAATAAGTTATAATTGATTAGTTAGCTGATATTCCTACTATAGCAAATCATCCCTTACTATCTAGTTTTCTTCATGAGTTAGTATTTATAGAAGTCTCCTCGAATCAATGGCTTTGATGGATCATATACTCATCATGGTTCTAGATCATGAGTCTTATTTGTCACCCCACAAGGAGATTGCATCCCTATGTCATCTTGCTTAATGTTCCCTTGCACAAATAACATTGTAGAGTATGATGCTCTCATAATTGGACTAAAAAAAATCATAAAAAGGAAGGTCAAGGAACTTCATGTCTATTGCGATTCTCAATTGGTGGTAAGACAAGTCTATGATGAATATCTCATAAAATATAAAAACATCCTATTGTACATGCAAATGGTTGATAGTTTCAAGCAATATTTTAATTTCACATCAATATCATTTGAGTAGATCTTAAGAGTGAATAACAAAGTAACATTTGTGATGTCAACCATTAGATCTCTTCTTGAAATGATTCATGATGTTAAGTGTTGTTTCGCATTAGTATCATTTGAGCAAATCCCAAGAGTGAATAACAAAACTTAAGATATATCATGTCAAGCATTAGACCTCTTCTTGACATGATGGACAATATACAACATTATGAGTTCTTAGTAGAACAACTCTTGATCCCAACATTTAATGTTCATGATATTGAACTTGTGTGTGAAATTGTTGGTCTCAATTCACCTAGTACAAATACATACTTAATTACCTCCATAATAATATCCTTTCACTTGATATATCCAATAATTAATATAAAAAAATTATCTGTCAATCATCCTGCTACGTAATAATTGATGATACCCTTTATTGAAGGAGTTTTGATTGTACATTTCTTAGATGCTTTGATGCAACAAAATATCAAATTGCCTTACATGTGAGTTTCACAATGGTATATGTGGAGCTCATTATAGTGTCCTAACTTAACTAAGAATTTAATGTAATTGGTTACTATTGGTCCACTAAGGAACATGATGCATATTGATTTGTAAAATATATTGACTATGTGTTATATGGAGATTGCATACATGTAAGATATATTGACAATGTGTTATATGGAGATTGCATACATGTAAAATATATTGACAATGTGTTATATGGAGATTTCATACATGCACCAACATAAGAGCTTCAGCCAGTTACTCCTCCATGGCCCTTTTCTCAATGGTGACTTGAGCTTGTAGGTGACATCCCCCCCCCCCCCTTCATCAATGGACATAAGTTCATCCTTATTGCCACTAAATACTTTATGAAGTGGATTGAAGCCATTCATTCTCCTCACCTATATTACCATTTTATTTTCCAAATTCATCTTGGATTACATCATCTTTATGTATGGTGTCCCCTTATCCATCATCATAAATGATTGTCATCCTTTCAAAAATCGGGATGTATGTGAACTTTTTGATATATTCCACATCCAACACATATATCCACTCTACACTGCCCCTAGAGTAATGATCAAGATAAGACATCTAATAGAACCATATTGAAAATCCTTAACAATATTATCAATTAATTTGGTTGTGACTGGCATATCCAAGTAAATCCTATCCTATGGGCCTACCGAACTAATATATGCACACCTACAGGTGATACTCAACATTCCCTAGTCTTTGTAGTCAAATATGTCTTACCTATAGAGTTCAATTTGCCATCCCTAAGAGTCACTTTGTAATGCTTCATTGATGATGAACAATATAGGGTTTGTAAACTTCATGACCTAGAGTTACTAGACAAGAAGCATCAAATACATTGAATCAACTACAAGCCTATCAAAATCTGCTTCATCATAACTACAACAAGAGGGTCAAAGTTCATAAGTTTGATATTGATGAACCAAAATAAAATGCAAGGAACTAGTAAGATAAAGAGAAGTCAAGGAAGTTTGAACCTAAATAGTTGAGTCCTTTCATCATTACAACAACGTATCAATATAGTGCTTACCAACTTGCTACACTCAAGGGTGATCCATTAGATGAGCCAATCAATAACATGCACCTTAACAGATTCTACACCTAATTAAATTAATTACAAAACTATAAATCACTCTCTGTAGAAATCCATTTCAATAGTGCCTTAGGGTAGTCACCTTGATGAAAACCTGGCAAATAAGCATCTTGTTTGAGTTTATTTATTTTACCAAAAGTAAAGAGAAATAATCCCTCTTATGGTGAAAACCACTCCAGTGGCACCTTGGATAAGTACCATGGTGAAAACCTATTTTCAAGTGCAATGAGTAGTAAGTCTTTCCCTGCTATCCATTAGAATTCTATTTGGGCATCCATATCCATTCCAAATAAAATCCATCCATCCATAATAAAGCGTATCCATACCTATCATGGTCTAATAGTTATTAATATTTAGCATCAGCTATTCCATTCTATACCATAATAAAGTCAATCCATCCCACTCATCCCATAATAAATAGGTCATTTACCTAACTAGGGGAATTTTCTCAACCTACTATTTGTTGAGAAAATGGTGTCTCGACCTTGCATTTACATGAGGTTACTATTTTTAGTAATTTTTTTGTTTGAGCATGAAATGGTGCAAAATTCTCCCTAAAGCTTCAGATTGGCTAGATAAGCATCCTGGTAAATTTTCGTTGCAAGATCATAGCTAGTTTTGAAGATATTAAAGTTTCCATTTTTTAAGGGTGTGATGAAAGATTTAAATTTAATTTTTAGGACTTTATACCCTCCGAAACACCCTAAAAAGTGGGTGTAACTAGTGTGGCAGTTTATGAGGTGATAGAGGACTTCCCAAGATTTCTGGTACATCAAACAATTTGTGAATCAAACACCCAGTTCACAAGTTATGGCCTCCACAAGTTTGGACTCTTAAAATAGGAAATATAAAATGCATCAGACACATAAATAAGAAGTAAAAGGGAGGAACATGTGTTAATGTGTGTTTTGACATGACATAGAGCATCTAGAATGGAGATAACTTTGGCTCTACTTTATTGGGTAGTTTTAGCCCATGGTTTTGTAATATTGTTTGACGTCTTTTTGTATTGTATCTCCTATATATGAGGTGTGTGAGATAGAGGTTGTGTGTGCCTTATGGCTATTGAGTTACCTTTGAATCTCTAATTAGTGGTAATCCTATGAATAAATTTCTCTACAAGTATATTGTAATATGTTATTGATTGTTGAATAATATATGGAGCTACTTTTGGAGTGTGGGGTTTCTCTCCCAAAAGGGTTTTCCCCACATAAATCATTGTGTTGTGGTATGCATGATATTATGTTTATTTCCGTTAAGTTTTTATAACTGTTGTAATGATCTATAAAACCCTCCTCTCAAGGTTAGTGTGGAAATTTTTTCCACCTTTTAACCTCCTTACAAGTGGTATAAGAGCATAATCATCTTTGGTTTCAGTTGTGAGTTGGGTTTCTTGAACTAATCCAAATTTGAGTGGGAGTTTGTGCAAAAGATACTTTTTGATCTTGTTGCAGGAATTTTTAGATGGAAAGTTCATCAGGGAGAATAGAGGTGGAGAAAATTTCTTCAAGTAATTTTGAGATGTGAAAGCTGAAGATGTAAGATTTGCTAATAGATCAAAATTTGTGGGATGTTGTTGATGTGAATGTCTCAAGATCTGCAGATCCTACTACGGTTGCTCAAAATAATGTTATGGTCCGAGAAGTCAAGGGTCTAATCCAATTATGCTTGGCAGACTCTATTCTAATCAATGTCCATGAAAAAAACTCTCACAGAAGCTATGGACTAAGCTTGGTGAAATGTATCAAGGGAAATATTTATTGAATCATATTTTACTAAGGAAGAAATTATATTCCTTGAGAATGGAAGAGGGTGGACGAATTGAAGGAAAACAAATGGACAATTAAGAGGGGGGTGAATTAGTGGTAACAAAAACTTATTAAACTAATCAAAAATTTAATAATTGAAAACATAACCTAAGAGCATAGATATAAAATATATCTATACACATAAAGAAAACACATAACACCTGATGTACAAGGAAAACCCATAATGGAAAAAACCTCGGTGAGAAATTCTACTAGAGTCTAGTGCTCTAGTCTAGCCTCACAATGAAATTGTTTTGATTACAAAGTTTATGGGCACCAACCCAAAGGAGCACCTAGCCCTAATCTGAGCACCCACTTAGATGATACAATAAAGATAAGAATTACAATTACAAGTTGAGTAACTTGTTACAAATGATGTTTTGTAACTCATAGTATTATCTATGCATGAGAATGATCTTGCTCTGTTCAACTCACAAGATTCATCCTCTGCTCTATAGTATCTGATCTTCTGCTTTCTGATATCAATCTTTGATTTCTTCCTTCTATTCTCTTTCTCCCTCTATTCACCAATATTTGATTTCTTCTTTGTATATATCCTTACTCTACTCCCATCCTAAGTATATTCCTTTTAGAGTTCTTCACCGACCACTCTTTTATGCCTTCTTTGCTTCATTCTGTGTATATTATTCCTTTTCTACTCTTCTCTACTTATATCCACATACTCTTCTCTATTTATGTCTCTATGCATTGTATTTTTTTTGTTTCACTCTATCTATACTCTCTATTCTCTCATAGCTTTGTTCTCTATTAGTTTTGTTTTTTTCTTTTTCCTTTTTTTTTCTTAACCTTCCTGCCAGGAGTTGAATTAAATGTACATCATTGCATACATGTTGATTTGATCCTTTGTTTATTCCTTTCAGAACAAATAGTTGCCACTACCTGCTTTGCAACTACAAGCATTAAATGTATCCACCTTCTCAACTTCAATCACAACAATCAGATTAATGTATTGGACTGATAACCACCATTTTTAGCATATCTACATGGCTCTTTTATGTCAGCAATTTGGTCTCATTTATCAACGGATGGAATTTGATTCATCTCATATAGGCCACATCTTTGACTTCTCCTTTTTTATCATCGAGTCATCTTCGGTCAATGACTATGTGAACCTCTTTTATGTCAACATCATCTTTGTCTTCTTCTATCGCTATATCACAAATGGCTTGGTTGTTCTTATATGTAGTTTTGCGAAACAGTGACAATTTTTACCATTTTTTCCATATTGCAAGCGGCTTGGCCTTCTTTCATGGTCTACTTGTGAAACTGCAAAAAATCTTTCTTTTCTCCCCGCACTCTTTTGTCGCTATATCATAGATAGCTTGGTCAACAAATGGGTTGACCTGCGAAATAGAAAAAACCCTTTGGTCTTCTCCTCGTGGACCCTTCTTTCGTTATATCGCAGAAGACTTGGTGGTCAAATAATGTTTGACTATGAAACTGTGATAATCTTCCCCTTTTTTGTCCTTATCGCTATGCCGCAGACAGCTTGGCCAAAGTTGGGTCCACCCTTGCGAGATTGTGATAACATTTTTCTTCTCATCACATTACCATCGAGAACTTGGCAATCATTAACTTTTTTGCCATATCACAAGGAGTCAAGTAGTTCATTAACCATTGACTGCGAAATTGTGACAACCATTTCCTTTATCACCATGTCATGGGTAGCTTAGGCAAAGTGGGGTCCACCCTAGCGAAATAGTGATAACCTTTTTATCGCAATTAACATTCTTTTTTTTCATGATATCAGTGCAACCCTAGCAGCAGTAAATGCAACACTCGCGAAACTATGAAAACCTTGACGGTTACCTCTATTTCAGGAATATCTAAGAATGTTCATTTGTATGTTTCCTTATCTTTTGGCATTATGTAAATATAACATTTACTCCATTTTTGTTGATTTGTAGGTGTGTTCTCATCCCTTATGTAATCTATAACTCTACTACACAATGTAGTAATAATCTATCTAATTGGTGAAGGTTCAAACCTTTTTTTATTATATCATCTCTTTTTAGTTGTAGACTTGTAGTAGGTTATACTTTACCATTCTTGTATGATTCACTATTGCAACTAATATGTAAGGCCTCACCTTGTGTGTAACCATGTGTGAGATCCATATTTTGCCAATAAACCTAATAATATTTTGATATCCCATCATTACTTGCATGGAGTTATGTTCAAGATGTATAACCTTCGTGTTTGACAATGTACACATTTATCATGTGTAGAATAGCTTGAATTTCATAAACTCTAGAAATGATATAAATCATTGATGGTTAAGTTGATTAAATTATGTGATGATTGTGTGTTATGATTTCCTCTTCTAATTCACATGAATTTGTGGTTGAAATATAGTTCTTAGTATACCTTGAAATAATTCTTGTTAACATAATTCAAATGACTTGGAATCGGTACAATTATATACACATTGTGTATTAGATATCATTTTCTTATTTTAAAGTTTAGATCGAATTAATCTCCAATGTAGTGTGAAATTGGTTAAGATTATTAGGTGAAGTATGATTTGTATAATATATGATCATATCTATATCTGCTATGTATGTTTCTTTGACTATTTTTTTATATATATTAATGGTTGTACTTTACTTTGCAAGTGATTTTTATACCTAATAGAAATTGGAGGTCCCTAAAGAAACCCTAGTCATGTGATTCCTAATGAAGCCTTGACCTCAATCTATGATGGGGGCTAGGTTCTCTAAATGTAATATTTGTTGTAAAGTGATTTACTTCATGTTATAAATGTATTTTGTGATTGTTTTAATGTTGGTAAGTTGTTATTGGGTCCCTAGGTTAACATCTTATGGATTTTGTAGGACCTAAACCTTAGGCTTTGACCTTGACATGACTCTTCCCATGTCCTTTGAGAAGTGGGTGAAAAAATTGAAGCTCGTGGGTGAAGACAATTCATGTCACTTACAAACCCCTTGTCTTGAGTTCATGTATAGGGATTCCCAAGACCTCACATGTGTGAGTGCATACCAAGGAACCCCAATGGGAAGGAGTATACAAAAGTTAACCTCTTATACCAATTCTCACACATGTGTGATCATTTGTGATGACCACCTACCCTTAGGGTTTGGTGGGAAATTAAGAGAGGTAACTACCAACACCATACACTTGAACACTACCTTGGCATCAATAGATCTCTATAATGCATGCTACGATTCTATAAATGGATTACATCCATCAAAGCATAGAAAACACATAATCAAACTTACAACATACTCTTGCACAATATCAAAATGGCTTTCCACACCATCAATTGATTGTGTCCCAAATAAAATGACTTAAACATTGCCAAATCCAATTCTTATTCTCTCCCAAGCATGGAAAAGATGTAACATTACTCCCTCTTGATTCTCATACCAACAAACAGAAGAATAATCCCCAAAATAGACAACAATCTTTGAAAACTCTTTATTTCCCCACTCATAATTGGACAAAAGTCAAACTATCCCTTTACCAATTTTATGTATGTTGAGTTGTATATCAGATGGCCCTTTACCAATTTGTTTACTAGGGCATATGCCAATCACCAAAGGCAAATTCTCTATTTAACCATTTTTCTTATGTCTTCTAGAGGCTATAAGTTTTGCATCTGAACATTTTATTTGCATTGCACTATTTCTTGAGGGATATCTAAATATGCAATTAAATCCAACTAGCAATTTCTTTTATCCATTTATTTTATGCATGAATATGACTACATTTATGAGGCCCCAACTAAGTGAAACCAAAACTAAAAATGGTCTCCTCCACCAACGAAGAATTTGAGATGTTCTTACCATCCCAAATCATCCATATGCATTAAAAAAATTGGCCTATGTTGAAAATAACCATATTAGAATGATTTGAAGACTAACTCTGTCATTGATCTCCCTAGTAACACTCTAGTCCAAATGTCAACTACATCTAAATTTTTAGACCCCTCCATCTCACATAATCCCCCTGTAATAACTAAAATAAAATAGTTCCATAACCTGAAAAATACTAAATGTTGCCAATATGATGATAGATTCAAAATCATTGGTGTTGATTTCATGAGCATCATGGTAATTTCACAATCATTGATAGCAATTTCATAACCACCTCTACAATTTGGAAATCACCACAATTGTAGAGTAATTATTTTGATGATTAAATAATTGTCATAACAACTCCATTAAATGTACTAATAACAATTTTGTCACAAAAAATAGATTTTGTCAATTACAACCTTTTTAATAACAATAATTTAAACTTTTGCCACAAAGGATGTTTTTGTGATTAAAGATGTTGTGATACAGGATGTTGATGTCTCTTCTGCTGAAAATGGTTTGTTGTCTCTTACCGCGCCGACTGCTTCACCATGTGTTGACACAACTATTGCCCCATCTGTTGGATGTGGTCATGTGGCCACAACGGTTGTTGCTCCCTCTATTGATTTTCTTTCTTCCAATCCGGATAGATCAATGATGGGCTCTTCAGATTGGTATGTTGTGGTAGCTAAAGTTGAAGAAGGATGGATTACTTTAAAGGGGAAGCATTCAAAGGCGTCCAAGCCTTCTTTTGATATGACTCTTCGTTCCCATAAGGCCAGTTGTAAATCTTGAGGACCCTTGTAGTTGGTTGTTTGGGCTGATTTTTCTAGCCTTGTCTTTGGTTCGGTTGCTTGTTGTCTTTCTGGGCAAACTCTATTTTTTTGGTTGGACTCTCTCCTCTTTGTTGAGCGGTCAAGTTCTATCCCTTGTTTGATTTGTAAAGGGTTTTGGGTCCCTTCAAAACCTGTTTTTCACGTAATAAAAAACAACAATTTAAATTTTAAATTTTAAAAGACTCATCCCAACTTTAACATTTTAATCCTACCTACACCATAAATTGCCATCAACAAAAAAAAATGTTACATTCATTATCAACATTTCCCCTGTAAAGGGAGGGTTTTGCTGATATCTCGCCAAACTGTGGTGTAATACCCTAAAAATGGTCACCTAAACCATGGGCCCCTAATCTCAATAACATCACCAAGGTCCTAACCAAAGGCAATTAAATAAACCTTGAGCACCTAATTAATTAATCATTCCAAGTAAATCATTTTAATCAATTATCCTATTTTATTTAATTAAATATCCTATCATATTTAATTAATAAATAAATTTATCGTTTAAATCATAAAAAAAGGAATTAATTTAAGGAAAAAGAGGAATTAATTTACAAAAACAGATTAATCATAAAAAGAGGAATTATTCTGCAACAGAAAGAGTTAAATTGAAAACAAAAGAAAAGAATTAAATTGATAGAAGAAATCAAACTTAAGATATTTTTTTTTCTAAAATTGAGATAACTTGAGAAATCAATTAAATTGAATTAATCATTTTCTCTAAAATTAAAACTCAAAGCTTTTCTTGAGGAAAGAGGTGAAGATGCATTGAAATAGGCTCTTTCTAAATAAAAATCTTGAGCAAATTAAAGAAATGTGCATGGAATCACCTATTTTTATCTCAAGTGCATGGAATCAACTAAATTTATCTCCAATACAAACTCAAACTTATAATTTGAATGCATTCAATCAAGCTATAATTGGAATCTATCTCAAGATTAACTTAATCTCATCTCTCCATTATTTCAATTAACCTGGATTGTGCTTTTTCTTGAGAAATCTCAACCGCTCATTGTTAATCGATCTTGACCGTTGGTCTTTCTTTTGAGTCTCTATAAATTCAACCGTCATCTCTCATTCAAAACACCCTGGAGATTTATTGTTATTATGCAGTTTTTGCTCTAGAGTCATTGAAAATATTGTGCTCCGAGATTATTGCATCTTAGTTTAGCTTTTTGCATATTTAGTTTAATCATGATTGCTTGAAATCATTTAGCTTAATATTCATTCATTTAGCTTAATATTCATTCATCTAGCTTAATCTTGCATACATTTAGCTTAATTTTGTGCTCATATAGATTAAATCCTTCGCCTTGGTGTAGTCTAGTCACTGGTATTGCTTAGACAAATCTGAGAGCAAGTCTATACTCACATATTTTAGAAGGCAATAGGTCGATTTGTTATGGTTTTTATATTCATGATTATATATGTCTAACCATGCATGCATTGACTTAATTGAAGTGTTGTGTCTTACAGCTTGTAGATACTTATTCTACTTTTCACACACACATTTTTAGTACCCACCATGGGGCAGAAGACTACATCTTTCGGCCTTACAGACCAGCTTATTTTTATTTTTCAGAATTTTTTTGTACAATTACTGCTAAAACTCGTACGTGTTTTCACAGAGGCCAAAACGACAATATGCAGGTTCTCGTATGACCCGTGGTGAATTATCATATGACTGGGTGATAATTATTGTACGATTTTATGGTTTCTCATATTAAAACATATTTGCATTTTAGGGTTTTTCTTATTGAATTTTGATGGTACTAATGCTAACCCTAGCTTATTCTCTATCTACCTGAGAGATTTTGACAGCCTAACCAGTTTTTTCAGAATGTTTGTCGAAGAACACGCCTGTCGCACAAAAACAATATTACTATTGATTCGTTGTTTTTGTAGATTGTCTGAGGAGATTCAATTGAACTTCGTGTATTCTTTATTATTTTTTAGGCACTTAAATTGCTATCTGGTTAATGAACAAATCTGTCTTTTGTGTTTTAAGAAAAATCTAAGAGGTAGGAAAGTATGCTCTTGTTTGCACAGATAATCAGAAATCCAGACCCTCAAAGCTTTTTCTAAGTTTGAGATTTGTGTACCTTTAGCGGGCCTATCACAGTGGGAAAAAGTAATCACCCTATGAGAACGACCCAAGTGAGTACAACTACACCTGAGCATTCCAACTCACTATAATAAATAGGCCTTTGGTGATTAAAGTCTCAGAGGACGGGATTATTTGAGTTTTCTCTTTGAGATCTCTCATATCGAGCATTTTGTAGGGTCTCGTGGTCTCAATCACGTTTACGTGACTATAGCTTGTTTCATTACCTTGTCAGGCTATAGGCCTCAATCATGCTTGTGTGACTTCAAGGGGTAATTTTGAATGGAATTCCTTACTAATAACTTTAAGATAGAAGCTACCCGATTCACCTCTGAAAGGGGGATAATCTTTGTGCAAGAGAGACAGTAACTCTCCCAAGATACTTGTCATTTCGTGTCCCCATTAGCATTTGAAGTCGGCTAATACGGCATTGAGAATCCATTACGTGAGACTCAACGATCATATTCTGATTAGCTATTGGGTGTGTACCTGAGTCTGCATGAAAAGGTTTTCTTCTCTCAGCCAACTTCCGTAGTGTTAGCGTGTTGTGCTTGAAGTCATTATACATCTTGTGTGTTTAATGTGTTTTCATCCTTGAAACTAAAATTGAAATACTGAAACTGGAGAAAACAATCAAAAACGTCCAAAACTCAGTGATCAAAACTCTGTCCTTGTCAAAATCTCGTCTTTGTCCAGTCTTCTATCGTACGAGTCTACTATTTTGTCATCTAGCTATATACCTATTTTTCATAAGATTTTGAATTCATCATGTCAGTTTGTCATCTGGCTATAGACCTATTGTCGTACGAGTCTAGATTCATCCTATGAGTTTGGCGTCTGGTCCTATCAGAATTATCATCTTGGTCCTTGAGAATTGTCGCCTGGCCTAAGAAACATTGTCGTACGAATACTCATTATCCTCATTAGATTGTCATCTGGAGAACATTAGATTGTCGTGCGAGTATAGACAGCAACTCATACGAGAAACTACCTGTATCGTCTGGAAATAGTTAAATTGTCGTCTGGGTCAAAATACTCTATCGTACGAATTTATGATTTTTCTTAGTCCAGAACTTGTATGTTTGCACACTTTTCCAGAATTGTCATACTTGCCTAATCAGTCTACAATGAGCGTATATCTGGTCATTTTTTTATCTTGAGCATAAACAATCTTGATAGTGTACCCTTGTCGTTGTGTTGCACGATTTTGTCGATCATCTTTCAACTAGTTCAATCAACTACTTATCAAACTTAATCAACCTAAGTTACTTCGATCACGTCTTATACAAGATAGATCATTCCTAAAACCAGACTCAATCTTAGTCACTTATCTTAAATCACTACGTCAAATGAACAACTAGCTTCAATTTGATCTTGACATTTGCATCACTTCTGGCTCTCGGTCACATCAATTGTAAATGCCTATTCAAACCAGAAGTTCTCACAAGAAAGATAGCAAAGGTAAAGGATAGTCCTTTTCATTACAAACTAATCCATTCTTTGTAGAAGAACCCGTCTCTGACAAACCTTCATCGACAAGTATACCAATTTTCGATCAACCCTTATCTCCCACCATGTCTAGAGAAAGGCAAGAAAGAGAAGTTGCTAAACACGATACTCATGACAATATCAGCACCCATGCTAATGACAGTGATTCCTCATCTAGCGAGTCTGAATCTTCCGAACCTACAGAAGTTGTTATAAATAGCTGGCAAAACGATAAGGATTTCTGAAAAATGATGAAAATCATCATGGCCAGAGAAAAAGAAGAGCATTTCCTAGAGCTAGCAAAACAAGGTGCTAAACTTCCAACTGATTATAACATTCAAACTCTTATCACTAAAAAGGAAGAGACACCACTAGAATTGGTAAACAAACAATTGCAAGTGTTACAGACTAAAATCAAAGAAATGAAAAACAAGGATAAATTATCTACACAGTATTCTTTAGACACGATCTGCCCGTTCCTATTTGACAAGAACCTTCACATGCCTCCATTTCCTTCAAGAGTGGAAATTCCAAGTTTGACAAATATGATGGTAACGCAGATCCTCAAGATCATGTCAGAAAATTTTGTGCTTTATGTATGGAGTTCATGCACGAACAAACATATCTCATGCGCCTTTTCTCGAGGATTTTAGGAGGACAAGCTATGGAATGGTTTTCAACCCTACCTATGGGAATTAAATCTTTTGAGAAATTAGTTGAATCATTTCTCCAACAATACTCCTATAACATTCGTCATCCAATCACCATGATCGAGCTTTGCAATACCAAACAGAAAACAGGAGAACCTTTTCTCACTTTCCTTCAACGTTGGAGAAAGATGTTCTCTATATATTCATGACCTATTCCATATTCTGAGAAGATGGACATCTTTGTCAATAACCTGATCCCTGAATTGAAATACAATATCCAAATGCAAGTGTACCCTTCATTCAACAAAATGGTAGATAGTGCCCTCAGAATGGAAGATGTGCTTATAAAGAAAGGAGATATATCACTTAATAAAGAAACACAGCAAGACTTTAGTTCCAAAGAGAAGAATAAATACTGCAAATACAGAAAAGATAACAACAGAAATGTTGTTAATGATGGAGTGGTAGATACCATTAAACCAAAATCAAAACCTGCAATATTTAATCTGGCTAGAGGCACACAAGCCCTCAAAGCAGCTGAAATTGTTGCAGAAAACCCTCCTAAGAAATCAAAAGAGTGGTTTAAAGCGAAGCCTTGGCTTTCAAAGCCTAAACGCGATTTCACTCCTTTGGAAGAATCGTATGATTCAGCTCTTAAAACTATATTGGCAAACGAATTGATCATATTGCCAGACAACTCTAGACCATATGATTCAGAAGTTAAACCCAAATGATGGAGGGAAAACGAGTACAGTGATTATCATCAAAACAAGGGTCACACAACAAACAACTGTATGAAACTCAAACACGAGATTCAAGACCTCATTGATACTGGCAAAATTATTGTTAGAAACCACAGGACTAATGTTGATCACAAATCCTTCAAAGATCCTTTACCTGCTTATGAACAAAGTGATTCCTTAAAATCCAAGGGAGGTGCCAAAGTCAATTACACCTACGCCAACAATGACAATGTGATCAACATGATTGAATCTTCTCAATCAGAAAATTGCAACGTGATCATAGTCAAAGATAAACCAAATAAAACGCGAACTGCAAATGTTGTAACCCAGGCTCAAAAGAAGGCTACTCTCAAAGGAGCTAGTTCCTCAACTTTTGACCAAACAACATCAAACCTACCGATTTCTTCAAACAGACAACCAAATATGATCATGGCTAAATCTAAACAACTGGCTTCATCATCCTCCCCTAGTTACAACATTGTCGAACAATTAAAATGAACCACCTCTCAAATCTCCATTTTTGAATTGCTTAAGATCTCTTCTGCTCATAGAGAGATCCTGGAAAAAGATTTGCTCACTACTAACATCCCTAAAGATTTAGATGTGGATTGGTTTCAATCTATGGTGGGTCACCTGACTTCACCTCATTACCTCACCTTCTCTGAACAAGATGACAATTCATTGAATCACCCAAATAACCAGCCATTACACATCAAAGCTATGATCCATAAACACCAATTCAAACATATTTTGATATATGGAGGCACTAGGTTGAATATTTGTACCTACAATTTATTGACACAGTTGGCATTTTCTGAAAATGTCATTGATCCAGCAAACAAAATAACAATCAAAGCTTATGGTGAAGAAGAGAGAACATCTAAAGGTCTGGTACTATTACCGATCAGGATAGCACCTATAGAAAGAGATGTTATTTTTCAGGTGCTTGACCTTCCTCTTTCCTACAATATCTTGTTGGGTACGCCATGGATTCATGAAATGAAAGCAGTGCCATCTACATATCATCAATGCTTAAAATTTCCTTATAATGGAGTTGAAGTCAGTATTCATGTTGATACAAGCTACACCTGTAATGCATTGAAATAGTTTACTGATACCTATGTTCCTCATAACAAAGCAGCTTCTGCAACTGAAAGTTCAGAAACTTTGATGAAAGACTTAGAAAAGAAATTGACAATCATAGGTACTAGCATGAATGGATACAAGATAGAACCTGTACTTTCACTAATGTCTCTTCCCCCATTGCCAAGACAGTCTAGAAAACCATCTGAAGCTATGAAGCCACAAACTTCAACTCCAAATGTCATTTATGATGGTATTTTTGTACAATCCTCTACTTCCCTTGTAGATGAAATAGAAGAGGAGGTTGTTCTCAAATGGCTTTTCAAAGAAGAAAGTGAAAATAAAGAAGTGCAACACTATGAGATTTCCCCTAAACAATATGGTCCAATTTCTAGGATGATTTAGCGCATGGGATATTCAGGTACCGGTCCTCTGGGCAAGTGTCAAGAAGGAATTGTTGAACCTATTAAGCTATAAACTAAGTCTATAAATGATAAAATCTAGACTTGGATACCATCTAGGGGAGTCATCAAATCAAAAACACACTTCTCGTCATCAGTCTAAGTGGAGGAAAAATTTACTACATCAAACATCACAGGAAGTAAACACTCAGCAAACTAAGGATGAGTATGAAAAAGAAAAAGAAGAATTGGTAATCAAGAGAGAACAAGCAACTTGTAATCAAGTTCCAACTATATTAGCAATAACACTACAAGGAGTAGAAATCCTAAAAGATATGAGAGAAGAGATGGAAGGAATTAAATAATTATTTGCACCACTGAACATTCTGGTCACATATACAGGAAGACTGCAAGTAGAGGATTCAGAAACAGACTCGAATGAGTATGAATGGGGTCAAGGGCCTTTATCAAATGCATCTACTTAAGAAACTCCTAAAGAACCTAGTCATATCATAGACAAAGCACAAGAGATAATACGCTTGAAGCTACAAAAGGAAATAGAGGAAATCAGACTAAAAAGACAAGAAGACTATGAAAAACGGTTGAAAGAAGGAAGAACACGGGAAAATTCTTCACCTACTATATCTCCCTTTAATGAGATAGAGAAAATCAGGTATGGGACTACAAATGAAGAATTGGAGGCTATAGAAGCAGGGTCAGTCATTAGTCCAGAGGAAGTTGAATGGGACATACGACGGAGACTAACAGAGCCATGAAGGTTATGTCAACAGGTATGTCAACTACAAGTGATCATTGAACCAAATCACGAAGGAACTTGTAGCATCAAAGATGTAGATATTTATACTATACATGCTTTCACTAAGCCACTTGAAGAGGAGTTGAAGGCTTCATCTTCTAGCTCTGATCACTTTGAAATAAGATCTATTTATGATATTACCTATTTGATACCAAACTATGACTACTTCGTCATAAATGTCAAAACTTTGTATGTTGAACCTGTTACTATCGAACCACGATATGTAGTCCAGTCCAAAGTAGAGGACAATGTTAGTGGTAGGTCTACTGGGTTAGGTCCCCTAAATACTAATGTAAACTTTGATAATTGTGTTCTAACTCTTCCTGGTCTCGAGAAGCTTACGCAAGGTAGTCTTCTGGAACTCAACTTGTCAGTCTGAGGTTGTGATGACAATTCCGTGAATTCCCTTGAAATTGTTAAATCTTTGTCCCTGGTACATCTTGAGCTTATTGATCGTACTCTCCAAGATCAACCTTTGAATATACTCTCTTTGCCAACGACTATGCATTAGCATGTTATCTCAATGCAATTGAACAAATGGTCTCTTCCACCAATGAACAAAGTGATAACATGATAGCAACAGATATCAAGTATCTTAGTGTCAAAAATAATTAAAAATAAATAAATAAGAGTTATGATGGCGAAAACCACACTGTGGTGGTGTCAGATCAAAAATAGAAAAAATAAAGGACGTACCTAACGATGAAAACCTCTCTAAGGCACCTGAAGGTGAGATACTTGATATTTTGTGTGATCACTTTCAAGAGCGATCATCAGTTCCAATTGAACCTACACAACCAATAAACATTGGAACAGAAGAAGCTTAGCACACCATACATGTAGCTCAATCCTTGTCTGTCGAAGAACTAAAACAATTTGCTATTTTTTTCACAGAAAAGAAGATCAATTTTGCATGGACATATGCTGATATGTCGAATCTAGATCTTGATCTCATAATGCATCATCTTTCCATCACTCCCAGAGTTAATTCTATTAAGCAAAAACTCTGAAAAATGCATCCTTGTGTTTCATTACTTGTTAAATATGAGCTAGAAAAATTGCTTAAAGTTGGATTCATCACAGAAATGGATTATGCCAAGTAGATGTCTAATATTTTACCTGTTTCCAAACCTAACAAATCAATACGTGTTTGCACAGATTTCAAAGATTTAAACAAAGCTTGTTCAAAAGATGATTTTCCACTGCCCAGCATAGACATGATAGTAGACATGACTGTTGGCTACGAAATGTACTCGTTAATGGATGGTTTTTCTGAATACAATTAGATCAAGATTGCACCTGAGGATCAAGGGAAAATAGCATTCACCAATGCATGGGGAGCTTTCTACTGGAATGTAATGCCCTTCGGCTTAAAGAATGTAGGCACTACTTATCAAAGAGATGTAACAACAATTTTTCATGATGTGATGCACAAAAACATGGAGGACTATGTCGATGATACTCTAATCAAATCTATGAAAATATCAACACATCTATCAAAACTAGGTCCAATCTTAGACAGGATGGAAAAATTCAAACTCAAACTAAATCCTAAGAAATGTGCATTTGGAGTTACATTTGGTAAGCTCCTAGGATAGATTGTTTCAGCGAAAGGAATTGAAGTGGATCCAGAAAAAGTTAAAAGCTATAATGGAAATTCCACCTCCAAAGAATGTCAGTCAAATCAGGACTCCAAGGGCGGCTCCAATCCATAAGACATTTCATCTCTCAGCTAGCAGATAAGGCTCAACCATTCACAAAGGCATTACGGAAAGGAGTTAGATAAAAATGGGATGAAGACTGTGAGAAGTACTTGAAGCAGATTAAGGAATATCTTTCTAATCCACCTATATTGATGCCACCAATTCAAGGCAAGCCATTGATTCTCTATATATCAGCTACTGATACATCACTGGGGGCACTTTTGGCACAACAAGATGAGAATAAAAAGGAAAGAGCTATATACTATATCAACAGGACCTTGGTGTCCTATGAGATGAACTATACTATCATAGAGAAAGCTTGTTTGGCATTGGTCTTTGCATCACAGAAATTAAGACACTACATGCTAGCACATTCTATCAAATTGGTGGCTAAGATAGATCCGCTCAAATACCTTCTTAGCAAGGCAACACTTACAGGGAGATTGGCTAAATGGGTCACAATTCTTACAGAATTTGACATTGAATATATAGAACACAAAGCTATCAAAGGACAGGTCATTGCAGATCAACTTGTCGATTCTCCTCTTAAAGACAATCAACCTTCACACAGAATTTCCAGATGAATCCATCATGCACCTTACTCAGCAATCCTGGAAAATATTCTTTGATGGGTCTTTCACTCAACAAGGTTTTGGTGCTGGAATAATTTTTATCATTCCTCAAATATATTCAATCCCAAAGGCGTACAAGATTCTCTTTCCTTGTACCAACAATATTGCAAAATATGAAGCTTTGGTAAATGGAATCAAGCTAGCTATTGAATGGAAGGTTGTTGAGTTACACATCTATGGAGACTCTCAATTGATTATCAACCATATCAATGATATATCAAACTCGGGATGAGAAATTGATGCCCTATAAAAGAATGGTTGGTGACCTCAAGAAATACTTCACCTTTGTATCATTTCAGCAGATTCCTAGATCAACAAATAGAGCAGCAGATTCTATGGCTACCTTGGCATCTATATCACAGCTACAAGAATCTAAGTTCCACTATGAATTCTTGGTGGAAGAGTTACATTATCCTGCTTATTATTCCCCCGAGTCCCAGATGGTTTGTTCTATTATTGGACATTATTCATCTCGCTATAGCCACATTTACTCTTACTTATGTGACCAAATTATTCCTGCTAAGATTCTATAAAATTAGCTAAAACTTGTGAGAAGTGTCAGCTACATGAGAATCTCATACATGCTCCAGCAAGGGATCTAATACCTTTTATCACACATTGGCCTTTCTAGCAATAGGTGTTTGACCTCATCGGCCAAATCTATCCTGCATCATCTAATGGACACAACTTTATCATAACTGCCACTAAGTACTTCACTAAGTGGGTTGAAGCGATTCTGCTAATCAAAGAAATCGGTAAACAAGTGGTAATGTTCATCCTTAACTATATCATTTGCAGGTATGGGATACCTTCTTCAATTGTAACTGACAATGGAGGGCAGTTCAAAAACAAAGATATAGATGAGCTCTATGAAAAGTTCAAAATGAAACAGCACTGGTCATCCATATAGTACCCTCAAGGTAATGGACAAGTTGAAGCATCTAACAAAAATATGTTGACTATCTTGCACAAAACGGTAGACAAATCTGGAAAGGATTGGCATCTACAGCTCAATCCTGTGCTACGGGCTTATAGAACAAATATCAAAACACCTACTGGGGCTACACCTTTTGTTTTGGTGTATGGATCTAAAGCAGTCTTGCCTATTGACGTGGAGATACCTTCTTTGAGAGTTTCTTTGCAAGGTCTTATTACTGATGAAGAATACAGAATATCTAGATTGCAAGAACTCAAGTTGTTGGATGAACGTCGGCAAGTGGCGCTTGATCATCTGAGAGCTTACCAAAAGAGACTGTCTAAAGGTTATAACAAGAAATTTTGACAAAGAGAATTTCAAGTTGGTGACCTAATATTGAGAGAGAATCTTAAAAATCAACAGTTTCGAGACAACAAATGGAAGTTTGAACCCAACTAGTTGGGTCCCTACATTGTTACTGCAGTCTTTGGCTCTGGCACTTATCAACTCTCAACATCGGAAGGAGAACAGCTCTGTGAACCGATCAACACCATCCACTTGAATAAATTCTTCACTTAGTACTCTCCGCTCCAGCAAACTGTATAGTGAAAAAGTCCTGAAGAAATCCTAAAAAAAAAATCAAAAAAAGTCCTGAAAAAAAAAAATCAAAATATGAAAAAAATCAAATGCCTTGGTGAAAACCTGGTAAACAGGCACCTTGATAGTAAAACAAAAAAATAAAGGATCTTTGTCAAGCAGGTGAAAACCTGGTAAACACGCGCCTCTTGTACTCAAGAGGTCCATCTATCAACACAAATTTGGCATTTCTTGTTTTCATTCTCGCTTTCCTACATCTTTGCTTTAGCTTGTACATATCTTTTAGTCACTTTTGTGACATCCTGGTTCTTTTTGGAAGCCTCATGGCTTGAAACCGATCAATGTCCTAGTCTTAGGGTAATCAACTGATCAATTTACATGTCCTAAGTAGTTCAACCAAGTCATCTTTCTGTCAATATTACCAAGTCATCCAATCCACGTCAGTCACCTATCTCCACACTACCGCCAAGTTTTATCACTGAGTAAACAAGCAAAACAAGACTACGGAAAACAATCACTAAACTGTTTGAGCTATGATTGACATTTTCTTTGTGTGTTGTCTTTTAAATTAATTTTCGATTATTATTCCCTCTGAGTCACTCGAGGAAGTCTATCTTGACTAAGACGAGCAAGGATTGGGGGCATAATACATTTTCTTTGTTTTCTGCTTGTAGGAATGATTCTGATGATCTGGAAACGTCTATTAAGTTGAGTGTCTGTGATTAGTGCCTTCACGTCAAGGTGAAATCGCCACACATACCTCGACTCCGCTTAATTGTATTCTACAGGGAGGTTGGAGTCATTTCTTTGTTTGTTTTGAGGGAATTCCTTTAATATGCAATTTGGATGCATGCGTAATCTGTCCAAGGATATGAACGATAAAAGGGTCATTGCGGACAAGATAATTAATATTGCATATATAAAGGAAGGAACTCTATTTTGCCTATTGTGTTTGTAAAAAGCTCAATGATGAAAATTAAGCATACCAAATCCAGTGACTAAGTTTAGGTTGCATTCATTCTAAAATTTTATGCATTTCAAGTGATTTTGGAGTGATAACAATGATCTCTTTATATTTTAAATGAGAGTCTGAAGCAATCATCATTTCTCAGCTAAGTGGTCTATTTTTCATTATCGTTTCTTCGATCGAGTACTTGTGTATTGAGATGTTAGCTGCATACATGAGCATCTTATATAGATCCATACATTTTATGATATATTTATTTGCATTCATATTATTGCATGAAAACTAAACATTTGCATTACTAGTTACTCATTTTCATCATTTATTTGCATATGAAAAAGAAAAAGAAAAAAACAACATCCATGTTCATTTGTATTACATATATCCATACTAAAAAGATATGCATACATATATAATAATGCATATAGAAAGACATCTCATAATCAATCAACACAAGTACGATGAAATCAAATCAAGAGCTCATATATCTTGTCATAATCTTAGTGTCTAAGAGTACAAATGATATCAACTGTCATATACAATGTCTCATCGGAGCAAGAATCATATAAGCTACAAAAATGGGGTATATAGAAAAATCTAGGAGGTATAACAAATCTAGCTCTCTGCCTCTCCCTCATCATCGGGTGGAGGAGGTGGTTCCTACTAACCGACATCCTCTCTAGGTGCCCTAGCTCCCTCAAATCGAGCCATATACTGAGAATATGGCACAACCTGCTGCACTATTGGGACCGCTATGCTATAAGCTGCAACATAATAAGTTGCACGGCTCGTCTGATGCAAAACCTCTTGCTAAAGAGCATCGCGCTCAGCTCTGATCTCTACTACCTGTCAATCTCGCTCTACCAGTTGCATCTATGCCACTGTCAAGTGTGACTGCAAACCTGTCACCCTCGCCCTCAAAGACCGTACTATGTCTGGCACTGCCTTCTCTCTCCCCATCTCCCACTCTCCACCTCCCTGCTCAACCCTCCACTGCCTAACCTGCCTAGGATCCGCTCTCTCATCCTCACCTCCAACCTCTGCTACCCTAGAACCGCCAGCCTCACCCCCAACATCTCTTAAGGATCCACCCTCCCCCCTCTGTCATTGTCGACCTCTCGTTGGTGCCCTGCTACTACTAGCACCAGGATCCCCTCATGTCCATCTAGGTACATCCGCTCTTCATCCCTGTACTTGCACTTGTGCCTATGTTGGTGCATCCTCCTCAACCTCATCTATAAGAGGCGCATTCTCTCTAGGATCTGTAAACCGAGGAAAAGAGTGTCTTTGAAACCAATCTTTATACTAGGGCAATACCCCCGCGTCTGCCACATCCTCTAGGTACTCCCATCTCTGCAGTTGTAAACCCGATATCTCTTGCATGCTCAAGGCATGTGAGAGTCTCGGTGCCCATCCACATCTCTCCTACTCCCCATAGCATACATTGTAAACTCTTGGGATATACAATGTGGTCTCCCATACTGTCTCAAAACCCTAGACACTACAAATTGCTCAATAATAGAAGTCAATCTGTCGATCAGAGGTCTAGTCATAAATATATCTCTTTGTTGTACCCTCCAATCATCCCACAGCTCTAGACCCCTATATGTTCTCAGTACTACAGTGATCAAGTCATCCAACTGCCTCCTCCAAAAATCAATCTTGCCTAGGTGGGGTTGTGTGACATAACCTGAATACCGACATACGATAGATTGTTGTTCCTCTCTCAAATCATCCACAATAGGTCTGCACACCACGATATGCTCCCATGCCCATATCTGCAAAACTAGGACACTTGTTGCCATGCTCTTCCCCTCTCGATAAACAATCTCATGCATCGCATGGTACATATGAGCGAGCAAGCACGAACCCCAACCTAATCTCACTAGATGAGTGAGCAATCTCTCTAGCATTCTACCCCATCCACATAAAAATCCATGTTGTCCTTTGTCATGCATCACGAAACAACCAATCATGCCAGCCAAAACACAAGCCAGAGGGTACTCTACACCATACCTGCTCATCAAATTGTCCCAAGTGATAGCACAATCAAGGATAGTCTCATCATGGAAAATGTGTAAGATCGATCACTTACTACTGGGGCGTAGTTTCACGGTCGATTATGTCGTCTCTAGCGCTCGAATCAATGCTCTTGAATCGGAATTGCCATTTTTCTTTGCAGGAGGTTTTTCAAATTTTTCACTTTGAGAGGTAAAAATGAATTGACAATGACACATTCAACCCCTTATATAGCACAAACCCTAATTTTCAAACTTTCTCTGATGGACATAAAATTTGTACCCTTGCTTAAATCAACTGTCATGAGTCTATTTTCGGGATCGAAATTGAAATCTGACGTCAATTTTCTAGTCAAAATTTAACAATGTTGACCACTTAGCACTTTCATCCTCAAGTCAATTTTTGAATCATTTTGAGCTCAATTCAACTCTGATCTCAAATTAACTCTTACATCAATCTTCGTGCTCAATTTTTCATCACTAAATCTTTTTATCTTCTCAAAATTGCCTAAAATCGTTGTACCCTCGCTATCTTTTGATTTTGCTCCCGAGGGAGCATACTCATTACATCTTTTCAGCGATTATTATAATTCAAAAGTCGAGAGTTTTTTCAAATCTTCATCTAAAGTCGAGCAAAAATCACATCGTACTAACTAAATCACGTCATATCAACTTGAGATTCTTCGATGTGAAATAAAGCAATCTCTAGGGGCATATCAGTTTTTGTCCTTATCTGAATCAATCTTCAAATCGATGTTTAGTTTCATCACTCCAAATCAAGCTGGACATTTTCTCTTGCTAATCGATTCTTGTTCAATCAAGTTCAAAATCGGTTTATCTCTCGCTCAGTCGATTCTTGTTCAATCAAGTTTGGAATCAGTTTCGCTTTGCTTCGCTCAATCTAGTTCAATCAAGTTCTAGATTGGTGCTCATTTCTTGCTCAATCAAGTTCAAGAACAGTATCTCTCTCTTTATAAGTCCTAGTTCAATCAAGTTCAGGATCGGTATCACTCTAATCAATCTGTTTAGTTTCATCGCTTCAAATCAAGTTGAACATCTCGCTCTTCATCGGTTTGTGATCCATCAAGTTCAGAACTCAATGTGTGATAGAGCCCATGATGTGTGTTCCCCAACACTTAAACCAATCAATCCTAAGACATGATCATTTCTACTTTCCCATGCGTATTTTTGCCAACAAGTACTTGGTTTGGGAATAAGCCCATACAAATATGGCAATAGATGAATCCATTAACAATGCTTTAGGATTCCATCACGCCAGGACTTATAGTTTCCTTCTTCCAAATTAATGATAGATGGATGATTTTTTATTGTCATTCTAGACTTATATTACCCCTTTTTGGAACTTTATTTCAATTCATGAATACATAAACAAAATTAACAGACAACCCCCAAGACAATGAAAAATTATATTCTAAAACATCTCTAATCTTCAAAAACTGCAAAAGATTGTTAATGCTTCTTCTTTCCAGTACCCTGCGCTCTAATACCATGTAAAATTTTATCTAAAGCTGAACAGTAAGAATCTAGCTAGGAAAGTAAGAAGTAAACTTGCAGAAACAGAGAGAAAATTTTAGAGAAGAATGAAAATAAAACTATTTTCATTGATTGATTGATTTACAAATGAATTACAAAATATATAGATTACAATGATCTCCAACGTATAATAAAAAAGAGGAAAGAGATGAACAAATCTGGAAACAACAGATTTGAAAGCACAAAAATCTTCCTTAGTTTGCTTAAAATAAGCAAAAGTTGAAGCTACTCATCCATCACCGCTAAAACAAGTCGGTGAAATAAATCCATAAAACACGGATAAAGCAGGGTCAAAAAAATAGAATAAGGCAGAAGAAAGATTGTGCCAACAAGATCGTTAGCTAAACCCTACAACAATGGCAATTCATCATTCATCAAATCAAATTATTCTAATCCAATTTTGTCATGCTACAATTGATTCTATTATTTTAAAATTTTGCAAAGTTGAATGCAATTACATATGTAAAAACAAGTAAATGATTCAATTCCTCTTCTTGTTTTGAAAAACATCGTGTACCAAATATTATAACACACTGTTCTAAGCAGAAGGATATGTAACTACTCAAAAATTCAAAAGTTGATAGTTTGATTTCATTGACGATTAGGCCTAAGTGAGACAAAAACAAGAATTGATCTCAATTTCGTGAACAAATATCTGCAATAAAAAATCCTTAGTCTCTTCCAATCCTTTCCATTCTTTTTTAATTTCTTGCTTGAAAATACCATCATCTTTTTTAATTTCTTACTTGCAATTCCTATCATCTTTTTGGTTTCTTGCTTGCAATTCCCATATATGAGTGAAGTTACATAACCACAACCATGATTACACATTATTAAATCAAATGAAGTCATCGATTATTGGTAGGTGAAGTAACATAACCAAAACAATTGAATCACCTCATGCTGCAAACTAGTAGTTGAGTTAAAAACAATCATACAGGTCAATGAACTGCAAAATAATCTATGTTTTCATTATTTAAATTATATTTAGAGTAGGCTAATTGTTCTTTTTAAGTTTCTTGTAGTTAGAAATAAATTTTGGAGCCTTTAACAACTATTTTCAGCATTAAAGAACAATCTTTTGTTGATCTTATCTCTGGTGTATACAACTAACCCCACATACGTAGTTAACTGTTTTTCTTACATTTTTATTATTAATTTCAAGAAAAACCCACCTATTAGATATTTTGGAGATTTAATCCATAACCTCTCCATGCTCATTAATAGACATTAAAAATGTGTTCCTTTAGCAATTCAAACCTGCCATAATTATTTTGCATATTGTTTGCTACCATTTAGCTGTAATAATCTAGGGTAGTTAATATTCTGTTGCGCTAACCCTTAACAAAAAAGCAACATCAAGAGAGATGATGTTGGAAGAAAACCACAGCCCAAAGGCGAAGAGGAACAAACATAGGAATGGAACCAACCAGGGAACAAACCCCACTCAAGGGGGGGACGGACCACCCAAACCCCCACGAGGGGGGGTATGGGGTAGGGGAAATGATTTCCCCTTGTGCCTATGAGAAACCACAGACCAGGCAATGCTAAGATCCGTCGGAAGGGCCTCTGTAGGATCAACAACACAGCAGAAGGCTAGAAGAGGGTTGTATGGGATTGCAAAACATCAATGACAGCAGGTTGAGACAAAACAACAGTAGCAGGAGCAAATCCAGCAATGGGGGAGGTTTGCAGGATAGGAGAAGAGGAAGTGGGAACCTCTGGAGATGAGGCCACAAGAACATTAGTAGGAGCAACAAGAGTCGTGGGGGGCATGACATCATCCCCAAGGGAGGAGCCAGCAAAAGAAGAATCTGTAGCATGAACTCTTAAGTGGTCAGTAGTAGCATTCTTCCACCAGGTAGAAACCCCTTTGTGTTGTGGAATAGAGAAATCTGAAGCAAGATGACCAGTAGAGAAGCATCTTCTGTAGCGAAAGGGGAGGCCTTCAAAGTCCAGCAGTTGTGACCAAGGCCTATCCCCCACCATAAGAACCACATCACCCGGGAGAGGAGCAGAGATGTTGATACCAACAATAATGCGAGCAAAGGTAGTGTGTTCCATTGAGGACATAGCATCATCGACCTTCGAGAAATGGCCAATAGAGTTACTGATCGCCTCATAGCAAGAGTGCTCCCAAAAATGAAGAGGGAGATTGATGAACCGAACCCAAACTGGACACACATTAAGTGGTTCGGTGAGAGGGTTGAAGGAGGTAGTCCAAGGCTTGATGGAGAGGGAGTGCACTCCCCAAGCCCAAAGCTTGCTCAAAATAAAATCCCTATCAGCGGAAGAAGTAAAGGACGCAACAAAAAATCCTTTAGCATAGGGAAAAAGCTCTATATTGAGAGCAACCAAAGGATGCCAGGAGTCCCTAACCCAGCGATGAAGGTCTAGTAGGCAAGGCCAGAGCCCACAAAATCTTCACACCAAAGTGCAATGCTAGTAAACCCAATGTTGTCCACAATATCCTATCCGCAAACCACCACAAGGGAGGATTTCGCACAAGGGAGAGGACGAACCCCCTTAGAGGGTTGGGCAGAAGATCTAGCCACATGAGAAAAGATACGCTTACCAGTAGGTTTGGGCAAAGGACCAACAACATCAGCGAGAAAGGTCATTTCCCTAGAATCCAGAGAGTCGACAACAACAAGACCCATAGCCAGGGAACCGGGGGGTGGATGCAGCACCAGGCACATCAACAACCACCAAAGGGGTTGTCGGCCAACCAGCATTAGCATGGATCGTAGGAGTCGAGGACCCTATGCCAAGAAGGGGAGAAAAGCAAAGCCCCAGACATCCGCAACAGAACCAGGGGCATTCAAAAGGAGGGAGGCGGGAGATCTGTTAGAGGGAGATGGGAGAGCCATAATAATGATAGTTCTGGGATCCAGAATATATAAAAAATTGAAGTTTAACACAAACTAAAATT